>NW_024070210.1:92047605-92354489 GCF_014754425.2 Oryx dammah
TGTTTGTTAGCCATCCGTATGTCTTCTTTGGAGAAATGTCTATTTAGCTCTTTGGCCCATTTTTTGATTGGGTCACAAATGTAGAATACCGTTTTGTAGTAAAGTAGAAATAAATATTTTAAGCAGAATAACTGTAAAAAGACATTTTTGAGATAATTAAGGAAATTTAAATATTGATTGGCTATTAGATGTTATTAAGGAATTATTGTTAATTCTGTAGGTATGAGCATATTACAGTTCTGTGAGAAATTATCCTTATTTTTCTGATATAAACATAGAAGTATTTGGGGTTCAAATGACTTAGACATAATGTCAGGAGTTTACTTTAGAATTTTGTGGTAACAAATAAAAAGAAAAAAAGGAGAGGTAAAGCCCATGTCCCGAAATGTTAAAAGATATTGTATTTGATCAGTAGGTTTTATGAGAGTAATTGTACTATTTTTTCTAATGTATGTTTGAAAATTATAATAAATTTTTTAAAGAAAAAATACATTCCTGAAAAAGCACTGTATCATCTTAATATTAAAAATACAAATATTTTCAAAAAAAGTTTAAATGTTTTCATGATGGATAAAATTTTTATATATAAGATTTTAAAAATGGCTCTCTCTGTCTCTGTGTTAGTCGCTCAGTCGTGTCTGACTTTTTGTGACCCCATGAACTGTAGCCCACAAGGCTCCTCTGTCTCTGGAATTCTCCAGGCAAGAATACTGGAGAGTGTTGCCATTCCCTTCCCCAGGGGATCTTGGCAACCCACAGATCGAACCTGGGTTAAAAATGACTAGTGGCTAGAGAACGAACCAGAGGGTACTAAAAATAGAGCTGGCAGTTTCTGTAGTGGGATGAGCACTGGCTTCAAACTACTACTAGTGAGTCCCACCCTATTTGGCCGGGTACTTTACCAGTCTGGGCCTCAGGGTGTTTTTGTTTCTAAGATGAGACATTGGCCAAAAATCCTTTTCAGTTCATCTGTGGTTTTCAGTGTGCTGTATTTCTACTGGGCTTGTTGGAAGAACTTTTTATTTACTAGAATTGGGAATACATACAAGATACTAGGTTTCAGATTGAGCCCTTAGAATTCTGGTGGTTTTAAGGAATTTCTTCAAGGTGAAGGAGGAATGCTAAGTGACCAGAGATCTGGATCTTCCCTAAACCCCAAGTCAGTAGAACACCTCAGCTTCTGTTGTTAAAAATTTGATGCTTCCTTTTTTGTGCAACTCCCCCAGGAAGAGTTGGTCTTTCTGTGCTCACTATGTATAGATTATTTTTATACCTCTTACTCTGTTTACTTTCCCCAAGACTGAGATTCTCAAGGTAGGGATTTTCTATTTCGTTTTTGTATCTTGAGTATCTGGGACACAGTGTGGCATGTAAAGGGCGATAATACATATTTGTTGAATGAAGGAATAGATGGATGAATGGAAGCGAACTAAAATACTTCAGTGGCATTTAATTTAACTTCATGGGACATAATGGAAAGAATATAAATCCTTCTTTACTATTAATTTTGAAAGTTTTGGCTCTTCCCAGTGGAGTGCATTTCCATTGTTCCACTCATCTCTGTGTTACCTCCTTACCCCATCCTCACCAGTAATCCACAGCAGCGTGTTGTCTCTTGGAAAATTCATTTGATCAGAAAACATTGTGTTCTCCCCTCATTACCTAAACTATTATTTTTCAGTTGCTAAGTCTTGTTTGACTCTCTGTGACCACATGGACTGCAGCATGCGCGGCTTCCCTGTCCACCATGTCCTGAGTTTGCTCAAAACTCACGTCCATTGAGTCAGTGATACTATCCAACCATCTTGTCCCCTTCTAAACTCCTATAGCTATAGTTATAAAACAGGCTGAGAGGCCAGTAAGTTGGAAAGCCATTGGATTTGTGGTATATCTTCCTGCGGGGTTGATTTTATTTGAATATTTAAAGAATTGTAATGTCCTTAAATGTAATGTCCCTTGAACTACAAGAAGAGCAAACCAGTCAATCCTAAAGGAAATCAATCCTGAATATTCACTGAAAGGACTGTTGCTAAAGCTGAAGCTCCAATACTTTGGCCACCTGATATGAAAAGCTGACTTATTGGAAAAGACCCTGATTATGGGAAAGATTAAAGTCCAAAGGAAAAGGGGGCAGCAAAGGATGAGATGGTTAGATAGTGTCACTGACTCAGCGGATTTCAACTTGAGCAAACTCCAGGAGATAGTGGAGGACAGAGGTCCATGGGGTTGCAGAGTCAGACTTAACTTAGCGACTGAACAACAACAGTGTAATTCGTAAATAATTTAGAGCACTGTTTTACATTAAAAATCATGAATGTATTGTGAGGTAGAATGTTCAACTAACACAATTCTAAGATACATCATGAGACTGTGCAGAGCCTTTTGGGCTATTAATGCCCTTCCTACCCCACTTCCTGGATAAACGTTTTATTCTTTTTGTGGTACTTTGGTAGAAAATGCCTCAATTGCACTAACCTTGAAAACCTTATATGAAAACCCTAGAGTAGTAATATGGAAAAATAAATTATTTATTTTAAAATGTTCATATTCTCTTGAGAAGTAACCGGTTTTGCCCTTGTGTATCAGTACAGGCACCCTGCTGGTGTAAGGAAACACATTTATGAAAATCATAGCATATATACATTTTGAAATAGCAAATAATTTGAAAAAGTTGTCAGTTCCTCAGATAATTAGGTGCCTTGTTACTCTTTAACAAAAGGACTGCATAAATCAAATTCTTCGTTCATTCAGGTCTTTTTTTCCTCTTTATTTTCTTAGGTTTCAAATGATTGGACACTTACTGAGCCAGTGGAGTCAATGTTTAATGTTCATAATTCTTTTTGAACTGTAATTTGATCTTTATTCTTTATAATCAGTTGTTTTCTCTTTTTTGGTATATATGCAGGTATATTTAAATCTTTTTTTTTTTTTTTTTTACCATTTAGAAGACTGTTGAACCAAGAAAGAGCCTGGTACGCCCGAGGGCTTATGTTGTTTAGTTGCTAAGTTGTGTCTGACTCTTGTGACCGCATGGACTGTAGCCTGCCAGGCTCCTCTGTCCATGGGATTTTGCAGGCAAGAATACTGGAGTGGCTTGCCATTTTCTCCTCTAGGGGAACTTCCTGACTCAGGGGTCCAACCCACGTCTCCTGTGTCTTTTGCATTGGCAGACAAGTTCTTTACCACACAGCCACCTGGGAAGCCTAAAGAGCTTATAGTGAAGCTAAATTTAAATATTCCTAATTTAGCACAGTTTGAAAAAAAGTTATTAAGCACTGAATGATGCTAGGCACTATAATAAGCATGGCACTAGCATAACTTTCTGAATGTAGTAGGTAATCAATAAAGGCTTACTAAAAAACTAGCCAATCTGATCACACGGACCACAGCCTTGTCTAAGTCAATGAAACTAAGCCATGCTGTGGGGGCCACCCAAGACCGATGGTCATGGTGGACAGGTCTGACAGAATATGGTCCACTGGAGAAGGGAATGGCAAACCACTTCAGTATTCTTTCCTTGAGAACCCCATGAACAGTATGAAAAGGCAAAATGATAGGATACTGAAAGAGGAACTCCTCTCTAGTCAAGGCTATGGTTTTTCCTGTGGTCATATATGGATGTGAGAGTTGGACTGTGAAGAAAGCTGAGCACCGAAGAATTGATGCTTTTGAACTGTGGTGTTGGAGAAGACTCTTGAGAGTCCCTTGGACTGCAAGGAGATCCAGCCAGTCCATCTTAAAGGAGATCAGTCCTGGGTGTTCATTGGAAGGACTGATGTTGAAGCTGAAACTGCAATAGTTTGGCCACCTCATGCAAAGAGTTGACTCACTGGAAAAAGACTCTGATGCTGGGAGGGATTGGGGGCAGTAGGAGAAGGGGACGACAGAGGATGTGAGATGGTTGGATGGCATCACCGACTCGATGGACATGAGATTGAGTGAACTCCGGGAGTTGATGATGGACAAGGTGGCCTGGCGTGCTGCGATTCATGGGTCGAAAAGAGTCAGACACGACTGAGCGACTGAACTGAACGGAAGTCGGAGTAGTATAGTAATGAAGAAAGGATTTAAACCTTTGCCTTGACTACATCTGTGAAATTAGTTGTTTCTCCTCATAAAAGTTATAAAGCAGAAGTATGCTTTTCAAGTACTTGATAAACGTAAAATGTGTGTTTAAAGAGAAATGTTATTTAGATGATTCTAAAAAATAGAAAATGTTATTCCATTTTATTTTTCAAATGCATGAGTTATTTACTGTTATTTACATTTCTAATTTTCCTTTTCTTAACTGACTACTGCAGTTGTTTATATTCTTTCTCACATGAGGACTCTGAACTGTTACCTTCATTTCCTCACCACACATCATACCTTCCTTTATAGTCTTTACTGAAATGACACTTTCAAAATCTCTAGTGGCTTCCTTCTAGTCAAAATGATTACCCTTTGCTCAGTTCAGTCACTCAGTCATGTCCAACTGTTTGTGACCCCATGGACTGCAGCACACCAGGCCTCCCTGTCCATCGCTAACGCCTAGAGTTTACTCACACTCATGTTCATTGTGTAGGTGATGCCATCCAACCTTCTCATCCTCTGTTGTCCCCTTCTCCTCCTGCCTTCAATCTTTCCCAGCATCAGGGTTTTTTCCAATAAGTCAGTTCTTCACATCAGGTGACCAAAGTATTAGAGTTTCAGCTTTAGCATCAGTCCTGCCAATGAATATTCTGGACTGATCTCCGACTGGTTGGATCTCCTTGCAGTCCAAGGGATTCTCAAGAGCTTTCTCCAACACCACAGTTCAAAAGCATTAATTCTTCAGCACTCAGCTTTCTTTGTAGTCCAACTCTCACATCCATACATGACTACTGGAAAAACCATAGCTTTGACTAGACAGACCTCTGTTGGCAAAGCAATGTCTCTGCTTTTTAATATGCTCTCTAGGTTGGTCATAGCTTTTCTTCCAAGGAGCAAGTGTCTTTTAATTTCATGGCTACAGTCACCATCTGCAGTGATTTTGGAGACCCCCAAAATAAAGTCTGACACTGTTTCCACTGTTTCCCCATCTATTTGCCATGAAGTGATGGGACCAGATGCCATGATCTTAGTTTTCTGAATGTTGAGCTTTAAGCCAACTTTTTCACTCTCCTCTTTCACTTTTCATCAAGAGGCTCTTTAGTTCTTCACTTTCTGCCATAAGGGTGGTGTCATCTGCATATCTGAAGTTATTGATATTTCTCCTGGCAATCTTGATGCCAGCTTGTGCTTCATGCAGCCCAGAATGAGCAGGGTGACAACATACAGCCTTGATGTACTCCTTTCCCTATTTGGAACCAGTGTGTTGTTCCATGTCCAGTTCTAACAGATGTTTCCTGACCCTTGCTCAAACAATTCATAATCCCTGATCTTTTCCAGCATTTAATTTTTCTGGTCGGTCCTTTGGGATACTCTGTTTTCCCTTGACTTTTATGGTGCTGTGTTTTTTGGCCTTCTATCTCGTGGATGATTCTTTCTCTTTCTTCTAAAGATTGATTCCTTTCCCTCTGGCATTCTTTGGGACTTTCTTGAGACTTTTCCTCTGGAACTAGCTGCTGTCTCAAAAGTCCCCTTTTCAGTTCTGTGTTCCTCAACTCTGTAGCTCTTGCTGCAACATCCATCTGGTAGAACTTGTCTATGTGTACATCTGCCTGGAGGGCATCTTCACACATTGCCTCAAATACTAGCAGATGTGAAACCAAACACATCTCAGGCCCACTTCTAACTCTATCTTTAGTGTTTTTCTCACCTACAGGCATGAAGTTCTGTTGATATTCTTCTGTGAAAATAACTCTTCTAAGTATCTCATACTTGGTAAGAATCAATTGAGTCATCCAAAGTGACTGATCTAGAAGGTGAGGCCAGGAATCAAGCTGAAGTCTTAAGATCTGAAGGACTAGAGGCCTATTGCTTATAAGGTCCATGGTGCCTCATCTGGAATCTTTGGTACCAGATGAATTTCAGAATTTAGAATTTTTTAGAGTGTATAAAATAGTAATGTACATTGGCTATTTATTTATAAGATAATAGTCTTTGGGGGCAGCACAGAAGATATAAACAAATAGGTTAGTGTTTCTTCAGAGAAATATGTGAATGTTCACATGAATAGTGCTAAAACATGATGATCAAAAGCCTCACGTTGGGACTTCCCTGATGGTCCAATGGTTAGGAATCACCTTGCAGTGCAGGGGATGTGAATTTGTTCCCTGGTCAGGGAATTAAGGGGCTTCCCTCTTAGCTCAGTTGGTAAAGAATGCAATGCAGGAGACCCTGGTTCGATCCCTGGGTTGGGAAGATCCCCTGGAGAAGGGAAAGGCTTCCTGCTCCAGCATTCTTGCCTGGGAAATCCCATGGACAGAGGAGACTGGTGGGCTACAGTCCATGGGGTCGCAAAAGAATCAGACACTACTAGTGACTAAGCAACAGCAAGTTAGTAAAGTATCATGACAGAAAGAACAATTTCTCTCTCTTTTTTTTTAGTGAAGTATAGTCGATTCACAATGTTCTATTAATTTCTGCTGTACAGCAAACTGAGTTATACATGTATGTGTATGTATGTACACACATATGTATACACACACGTTCTTTGTAATATTCTTCTCCATTACAATTTATCGGAGGAGGCTGGATATAGTTCCCTGTGCTGTATAGAGGACCTTGTTGTTCATTCATTCTGAATGTAATAGGTTGCGTCTCCTAACCTCAGACTTGCAGCCCATCCCCCCACGCCCTTTCCCTTGGCAAACACAAGTCTGGCCTCTATGTGGCTCTGTTTCTGTTTGTAGATAGGTTCATTTGTATCATATTTTAGGTTACCCTTAAAGTGGTATATATGGTATTTGCCTTTCTATTTCTGACTTACTTCACTTGGTATGATAATCCCTAGTTCCATCCATGGTGCTGCAAATGGCATGAGCTCTTTCTTTGAATGGCTGAGGAGTATCCCATTGCATACATGTGCCACATCTTCTCTATCCATTCATCTGTAAGTGGACACTTAGGCTGTTTCCATATCTTGGCAATTGTGAATAGTACTTCTGTGAACATAGAGGTGCTTGTATCTTTTTGAATTATAGTTTTGTCTGGATATATGCCCAGGAGTGGAATTGCTAGATTATGTGGTAATTCTGTTTTTAGTTTCCTGAGGAACCTACATACTCTTTTTCCACAGTGGCTGCACCAACTTATATTCCCAGAAACAGTGTAGGAAGGTTCCCTTTTTTCCCATACCTTCTCCAACATTTATTATTTCTATACTTTGATGATGGCCATTGTGACTGGTATGAGGTGGTACTTCATTTTGGTTTTGCTTTGCATTTCTCTAATAATTAGTTATGTTGAGCATCTTTTCATATGTCTATTGGCAATCTGTATGTCTTCTTTGGAGAAATGTCTATTTAGGTCTTCTGCCCTTCTAAAAATGTTTAAAATTTATTTTTAATTGGAAGATAATTGCTTTACAATGTTATGTTGGTTTCTGCTGTACAACAATATGAATCAGTCATTAAGTATACATATATCCCCTCCCTCATGAACCTTCCTCCCATCCTTCTAGGCCCTCACAGAGCACCAGGCTGAGCGCCCTGTCCTACAGCAGCTTCCCTAGCTATCTGTTTCACACATGGTTGTGTATGTCTGTCAATGCTTCTCTCTCAACTGGTCCCACCCTCCCCTTGCCCTGCTGTGCAAGTCCATTCTCTGCGTCTGCCTCTGTTCCTGCCCTGCAGATAGGTTGATCAGTACCATTTTTCTAGATTTCATGTATGTGCATTAATACACAATTTTTTTTTCTTTCTAAGTTAATTCACTCTGTGTAACAGGCTCTAGGTTCCTCTACCTCACTTCAGCTGACTCAAATTTGTTCCTTTTTATGGCTAAGTAATATTCCATTATAAATACATACTACTACTTCCTTATCCATTCATCTGTCAGTGGACATCTAGGTTGCTTCCACGTTCTGGCTATTGTAAATAGTGCTGCAGTGAACATTGGGGTACTTTTTCAGTTACGGTTTTCTCAGGGTATATGCTCAGTAGTAGGATTGCTGGGTCATATGGTAGTTTTATTCCTAGTTTTTTAAGAAATCTCCATACTGGTTCTTCATAGTGATCATATACATTTACATTCCCACCAACAGTGCAAGGGAGTTCCCTTTTATTCACATCCTTTCCAGCATTTGTTGTAGATTTTTTGATGATGGCCATTCTGACTGTGTGAGGCCACATCTTGTTGTAGTTTTGATTTGCATTTCTCTAGTAATGAGTGATGTTGAGTGTCTTTTCATCTGTTGGCCATCTGTATGTCTTCTTTGGAGAAATGTCTGTTTAGGTCTTCTACTCATTTTTTCGGTTGGGTTGTTTCTTTTGATTTTGAGCCAGATGGGCTGTTTATATATTTAAAAAATTAAGCCCTTGTCAGTCGCATTGTTTCCAAAAATTTTCTCCCATTCCATAGGTTGTCTTCGTTTTATCTGTGGTTTTCTTTGCTGTGCAAAAGCTTTTGAGTTTGATTAGGTCCTATTTGCTTATTCTTATTTCTGTTGCCTTGGGAGACTGACCTAAGAAGACATTGGTATGATTTATATCAGAATGTCTTGCCTATGTTCTCTTCCGGGAGTTTTATGGTATCATGTCTTATGTTTGAGTTGTTAAGCCATTTTGAGTTTATTTTTGTCCATTTTGTGTTTATAGTGTGCGGGTGTGTTCTAGCTTAATTGATTTACATGCAGCTGTCCACCTTCCAGCACCACTTGATGAAGAGGCAGTTCTTTTCCCCATTTTATATTCTTGCCTCCTTTGTTGAAAATTAAGTGACCATAGATGTGTGGGTTTATTCCTGGGCTTTCTGTTCTGTTCCAGTGATTCTGGAATGTCTGTTTTTACACCAGTACCACACTTTTAATTACTGTACCTTTGTAGTATTGTCTGAAGTCTGGGATAGTTAGGCTTTCTGCTTTTTTCTCTTTTTTTCCCAGGATTTCCTTGGCAGTTCTGGGTATTTTATGGTTCCATATACATTTTTAGATTATTTGTTCTAGTTCTATGCAGAATGCCGTAGGTAATTTGATAAGGATCGCATTAAATGTGCAGAATATTTTGGGTAGTATTGATGTTTTAACAACATTAATTCTTCCAGTCCAAAAGCATGGGAAATCTTTCCATTTATTTGAATCCTCTTTAGTTTCCTTTGTTAATGTTTATAGTTCCTAGCATATATGCCCAAAAAAGGATTTTAGTCAAAATGATTCTCTGTTTAATTTTCCTGAGAACTACATCACTTCATGGGAAATAGATGGGGAAACAATGGAAACAGTGTCAGACTTTATTTTTTTGGGCTCCAAAATTACTGCAGATGGTGATTGCAGCTGTGAAATTAAAAGACGCTTACTCCTTGGAAGGAAAGTTATGACCAACCTAGATAGTATATTCAAAAGCAGAGACATTACTTTGCCAACAAAGGTCCGTCTAGTCAAGGCTATGGATTTTCCAGTGTTCATGTATGGATGTGAGAGTTGGACTGTGAAGAAAGCTGAGTGCCGAAGAATTGATGCTTTTGAACTGTGGTGTTGGAGAAGACTCTTGAGAGTCCCTTGGACTGCAAGGAGATCCAACCAGTCCATTCTGAAGATCAGCCCTGGGATTTCTTTGGAAAGAATGATGGTAAAGCTGAAACTCCAGTACTTTGGCCACCTCATGCGAAGAGCTGACCCAATGGAAAAGACTCTGATTCACGATTAGTGTCAGAAATGCATTAATATCCAAGTTTGTCAGATTCAATAGCAAACAAAGTTGTCTGCCTTAAAAAATAAAAGACTGGTTGGATGTCACTATGTTAAATAGTACCAAACATAGTCTGAACCCACTTATCTAAGGCAGTAGCATTTAACAGAATAACATACTTCATAATGATTGGAAAGAGAGAGCAAACTGACCTTCAGCTTTATGGGTTTCAGGTGTGAAAGGAAGTTCATTTCCAGGGTGGATCAGCAGCAGAGGAGAAGAGGGGCAGGAGAACATGATGAAAGTCTCAATTATGTCTAGTAAATTTAGTGATAGAGATGGGTACTCTGTGTGTTGTTATTGTTCAGTCACTCAGTCATATCCGACTCTTTGTGACCCCAAGACTGCAGCACACCAGGCTTCCCTGTCCTTCACCATCTCCCGGAGATTGCTCAGACTCATGTCCATTGAGTCGGTGATGCCATCCCACCATCTCATCCTCTGTCATCCCCTTCTCCTCCTGCCCTCAGTCTTTCCCAGCATCAGGATCTTTTCTAATGAGCCAGCTCTTCACATCAGGTGGCCAAAGTATTGAAGCTTCAGCTTCAGCATCAGTCCTTCCAGTGAATATTCAGGAGTGATTTCCTTTAGGACTGACTGACTTGATTTCTCTGCAGTCCAAGGGACTCTGAAGAGTCTTCTCCAACACCACAGTTCAAAGCATCAGTTCTTCAGTGCTCAGCCTTCTTTATGGTCCAACTCTGGACCATACATGACTACTGGAAAAACCATACCTTTGACTATTTGGGCCTTTGTTGGCAAAGTAATGTCTTTGCTTTTTAATATGCTGTCTAGGTTAGTCATAGCTTTTCTTCCAAGGAGGAAGCATCTTTTAATTTCATGGCTGCAGTCACCATCTTCAGTGATTTTTTTAGCCCAAGAAAATAGTCTGTCATTGTTTCCATTGTTTCCCCATCTGTTTGCCTGAAATGATGGGACCAGATGCCATGATCTTAGTTTTTGAATGTTGAGTTTTAAGCCAGCTTTTTCATTCTCATCTTTCACCTTCATCAAGAGGCTCTTTAGTTCCTCTTTGCTTTCTGCCATAAGGGTGGTATCATCTACATATCTGGGGTTATTCATATTTCTCCCAGCAATCTTGATTCCAGCTTGTGCTTTATCGAGTCCAGCACTTTGCATGATGTACTCTGCATGTAACTTAAATAAGTAGGGTAACAATATACAACCTTGACATACTCCTTTCGTAATTTGGAACCAGTCCATTGTTCCATGTCCATTTCTAACTGTTGCTTCTTAACCTGCACACAGGTTTCGCAGGAGGCAGGTGAGGTGGTCTGATATTCCCATCTCTTTCAGAATTTTCTACAGTTTGTTGTGATCCACACTGTCAAAGGCTTTAGTGTAGTCAGTGAAGCAGAAGTAGATGTTTTTCTGGAATTCCTTGCTCTCTTTATGATCCAGCGGATGTTGGCAATTTGATATCTGGTCCCTCTGCCTTTTCTAAATCTAGCTTGAACATCTAGAAGTTCTCAGTTCATGTAGTTGAAGCCTAGCTTGGAGAATTTTGAGCATTATTTTGCTAGTGTGTGAAATGAGTGCAATTGTGCATTAATTTGAGTATTCTTTGGCATTGCTTTTCTTTGGGATTGGAACGAAAACTGACCTTTTCCAGTCCTGTGGCCACTGCTGACTTTTCCAAATTTGCTGGCATATTGAGTACAGTACTTTCACAACATCATCTTATAGGATTTGATATAGCGTAGCTGGAATTCCATCACCTTCACTAGCTTTGTTCATAGTGGTGCTTTGTAAGGCCCACTTGACTTTGCACTCCAGAATGTCTGGCTCCAGGTGAGTGATAACAATATCATGGTTATCTGAGTCATTAAGGTCTTTTTTGTATAGTTCTTCTATTCTTGTATTGGCAAGGTGGCAAGGTGTATTCTTGCCAACTCTTCTTAATATCTTCTGCTTCTGTTAGATCCGTACCATTTCTGTCCTTTATTGAGCCCATCTTTGCATGAAGTGTTCCCTTGGTATCACTGATTTTCTTGAAAAGATCTCTAGTCTTTCCCATTCTATTGTTTTCCTCAATTTCTTTGCACTGATCACTGAGGAAGGCTTTCTTATCTCTCCTTGCTAGTCTTTGGAAGTCTGCATTCAGATGGGTATATCTTTCCTTTTCTCCCTTTCTTTTTGCTTCTCTTTTTTAATCAGCTATTTGTAAGGCCTCCTCAAATAACCATTTTGCCTTTTTGCATTTCTTTTTCTGTGGGATGGTCTTGATCACTGCCTCCTGTACAATGTTACAAACCCTAGTCCATAGTTCTTCAGGCACCCTATCTATCAGATCTAATCCCTTGAATCTATTTGTCACTTCCATTGTGTAATCGTAAGGGATTTGATTTAGGTCATACCTGAATCATACTAGGTCATACTAGGTCATACCCAGTGATTTTCCCTACTTTTTTCTGTTTTAAGTCTGAATTTGGCAATAAGGAGTTCATGATCTGAGCGACAGGCAGCTCCTCATCTTGTTTTTTCGACTGTATAGAGCTTCTCCATCTTTGACTGCAAAGAATATAATCAGTGTGATTTCGGTACTGTCCATCTGGTGATGTCCATGTGTAGAGTCATCTCTTATGTTGTTGGAAGCGGGTGTTGTGACCAGTGCATTCTCTTGGCAAAACTCTGTCAGTGTTTGCCCTGCTTCATTCTGTACTCCAAAGCTAAACTTGCCTCTTACTCCAGGTGTCTCTTGACTTCTTACTTTTGCATTCCAGTCCCCTATGATGAAAAGGACATCTTTTTTTTAGTGTTGGTTTTAGAAGATCTTTTAGGTCTTCATAGAACAGTTCAACTTAAGTTTCTTTGGCCTTAGTGGTCAGGGCATAAACTTGGATTACTGTGATATTGAATGGTTTGCCTTGGAAGTGAACAGAGATCATTCTGTTGTTTTTGAGATTGCATCCAAGTACTGGATTTTGGACTCTTGTTGACTGTGAGGGCTACACCATTTCTTCTAAGAGATTCTTGTCCACAGTAGTAGATTTAATGGTCATCTGAATTAAATTTGTCCATTCCGGTCCATTTTAGTTCACTGATTCCTAAAATGTTGATGTTTACTCTTGCCATCTCCTGTTTGACCACTTTCAATTTACCTTGAGTCATGGAACTAACATTCCAGGTTCCCATGTAATATTGCTCTTTACAGCATCTGACTTTTACTTTCACTGCCAGACATGTCGACACCTGAGTGTTGTTTCCACTTTGGCTCAGCCTCTTCATTCCTCTGGAGCTGTTTCTTTGCTGTTCTCCAGGAGCATATTGGGCACCTACAGACCCGGGGAGTTGATCTTTCAGTGTCATATCTTTTTGTTTTTTCATGTTGTTCATAGGGTTCTCAAAGCAAGAATACTGAAGTAGTGTGCCATTCCCTTCTCCAGTGGATCTGTGGACCTCTGTATGCAGGTCAAGAAGCAACAGTTAGAAATAGACATGGAACAACGTACTGGTTCTAAATTGGGAAAGGAGTACGTCAAGGCTGTATATTGTCACCTTGCTTATTTAACTTATATGCAGAGTACATCACGTGAAATGCTGGACTGGATGAAGCACAAGCTGGATTCAAGATTGCTGGGAGAAATATCAATAACCACAGATATGCAGATGACATCACCCTTACAGAAGAAAGCGAAGAGGAACTAAAGAGCCTCTTGATGGAATTGAAAGAGGAGAGTGAAAAAGCTGGCTTAAAACTCAACATTCAAAAACTAAGATCATGGCATCTGGTCCCATCACTTCAGACAAATAGATGGGGAAACAATGACAGACTTTATTTTCTTGGGCTCCATGCAGATCATGACTGCAACCATGAAATTAAAAGACACTTGCTCCTTGGAAGAAAAACTATGATAAACCTAGACAGCGTATCAAAAAGTAGAGACATTACTTAACTGACAAAGGTCCATCTATGGTTTTTCCAGTAGTCAGGTATGGATGTGAGAGATGGACCATAAAGAAAGCTGAGAGCCAAAGAATTGATGCTTTGAATGATGGTGTTGGAGAAGACTCTTGAGAGTCCCTTGGACTGCAAGGAGATCCAACCAGTTTATCCTAAAGGAAATCAGTCCAGAATAGTTATTGGAAGGACTGATGCTGAAGCTCCAATACTTTGGCCACCTAATGAAAAGAACTGACTCATCGGATAAGAACTTGATGCTGGGAAAGATTGAGGGCAAGAGGAGAAGGGGGCGAGAGAGGTTGAGATGGTTGGATGATATCACCAACTCAATGGACATGAGTTTGAGTAAGTTTTGGGTGTTGGTGATGGACAGGGAAGCCTGGAGTGCTGCAGCCCATGGAGTCGTAAAGAGTCTGACACAACTGAACAACTAAACTGAGCTGAATTTTCTGCTGATGGGCTGGGCTGTGTTCCCTCCCTGTATTTTATCCTGAGGCCAAACTATAGTGGGATAATGGCTGTAATAGGGACCGCCTTCAAAAGGCCTTAAGCCAGCATGCTGCAGCTCCCAGGACAGTTTTATTCAGTGCCCCAAGCCGACAGCAGGCCACTGCCGACCCACACCTCCACTGGAGACTCCTCGACACTCGTAGGCAAGTCTGGCTCAGTCTCTTGTGGGGTCACTGTTCCTTTCTTCCAGGTCCTGGTATGCACAAGGTTTTGTTTGTGCCCTCCAAGTGTCTGTTTCCCCAGTCCTATGGAAATTCTGTAATCATATCCCACTGGCCTTCAACGTCAAGTTCCCTGGGGGGTTCTCAGCCCCTTTGCTGGATTTCCAGGTTGGCAAATCTGTTGCGGGCCCTAGAACTTTTGCTACAGTGCGAAAACTTGTTTGGCATAATTGTTCTCCAGTTTGTGGGTCATCTGCTCAGCAGCTCTACGGTGGAGCTAATGGCCACCTCCTCCAAGAGGACTTATGTCTCACACCATGCCTCGCAAGTCTGCCGCTCCCAGAGCCCCGTCCCCGCAGCAGGCCACTGCTGGCCCATGCTTCTGCAGAAGACGCCCGAACACTCAGAGTCAGGTCTGGCTTAGTCTCCTGTGGGGTCCCTGGTTCTTGGTGTGCACTGAGCCCTCCGAGCGTTTCTAGTGGGTATGGGGTTTGATTCTAAACGTGATTTCACCCCTCCTACCATCTTGTTGGGGCTTCTGCTCTGCCCTTGTACAGAGGTATCTGTATGAATGGTGGGATCGAACATTCTCCTGCCAATGATTGTTCAGCAGCTAGTTGCAATTTGGAATTCTTTCAGGAGAAGATGTGTGTAGGTCCTTCTACTCGGCCATCTTGTAAAATCATTCTGTGTGTATTAGTGTTTGAAACACTTCCTGCTTATTCAGTTGAGTTTCTGGGTTTTGAGCTCAGTTTCATCTTTTTGCATTGCATGTATGATTTTTTAGGAAATTCATTTCTGGAGATTTGACTTTTTCATGTGGAAAATTAAGCTAAATATATGACTGTCTCACAGAGAAAGTGTGAGAATTAATGGGTTAGTGCTGGAAGAGCAGTTAAAGACCTTTAGACAAAAGTGCCATTGTCAGTTCTATCATAGAGTCATTTGGACTCTAGAATAATGTATCCAGTGAGATCACAAAGATGGTATTTAAGCACGTTTATTCTTAAAATAAATATTTTTTCAAGTTATAACTGTGGTTTCTAATTTAACAAATCTAAATTTATTTAATCAAATGGGCCTGGAACCCAGTCAGAGAGTGGTCTTACACCAAAAGGGAAAGATAGATAATTATCCTTGTTTTCTCATCTGTTAGTTTTCTAATTATGCAGTTTTTTCCAGTGAGGCTATGCATAGGGCCTCTGAAAGCAACACTGTACTTGATTTAAAGGAAAGCAATTTAGAGACCTAAATTTTTAAAGTCGTTTTTCTTTAGCTTACCAAAAAACCAAAATTTTAATGTACTGGTAATGCATATTGATGATATGCAGATGACATGCAGATGACACCACCCTTATGGCAGAAAGTAAAGAGGAACTAAAAAGCCTCTTGATGAAAGTGAAAGAGGAGAGTGAAAAAGTTGGCTTAAAGCTCAGCATTCAGAAAACGAAGATCATGTCATCTGTTCCCATCACTTCATGGCAAATAGATGGGGAAACAGTGGAAATAGTGTCAGACTTTATTTTTGGGGGGCTCCAAAATCACTGCAGATGGTGATTGCAGCCATGAAATTAAGAGATGCTTACTCCTTGGAAGGAAAGTTATGACCAACTTAGATAGCATATTCAAAAGCAGAGATATTACTTTGCCAACAAAGGTCCGTCTAGTCAAGGCTATGGTTTTTCCAGTGGTCATGTATGGATGTGAAAGTTGGACTGTGAAGAAAGCTGAGCGCCGAAGAATTGATGCTTTTGAACTGTGGTGTTGGAGAAGTCTTGAGAGTCCCTTGGACTGCAAGGAGATCCAACCAGTCCATTCTAAAGGAGATCAGCCCTGGGATTTCTTTGGAAGGAATGATGCTAAAGCTGAAACTCCAGTACTTTGGCCACCTCATGCGAAGAGTTGACTCATTGGAAAAGACTCTGATGCTGGGAGGGATTGGGGGCAGGAGGAGAAGGGGACGACAGAGGATGAGATGGCTGGATGGCATCACCGACTCGATGGACGTGAGTTTGAGTGAACTCTGGGAGTTGGTGATGGACAGGGAGGCCTGGCGTGCTGCGATTCATGGGGTCGCAAAGAGTCGGACACGACTGAGCGACTGAAATGAATTGAATGCATATTGAAGTATATTACACTGAAAGAATGATGTTCTTTACTATTGGCTGTGAATAATCAGCCTCTTAATTAAACTTCTGGAATTTTTAATATAATAGCTTTCTTCTGTGTATCAGTGTGTGTTAGATGGCAGAAAAGATTTCATGCTTTTTGTTACCATGAAATTTTTAAGTATAGTTGTGAAAAAAATTTAAGTGCATGCCTAAAATTGGAAAAACTTTGACATGGGCTTTACATTTAACATAAAAATGCAAATTCACATAAAGATGAAAATTAAAGATTAAAAAGTCTTTTAAATTACCTAATCTAGATGGAGACTAGACTGTTTCTATCAATATTGCTTTAGAAAAAATTTTAAAATCTGTTATATTTTCACAGGAATCTATTTTCAAGTTGAATCTTAAATAATTCTCAATAAATAAAATTTTGTTTGAATTTCATAATACATTAAGTTAGAGGTAATTTTTTCTTTTTTATTGAAATATAGTTCATTTACAGTGTTTTAGGTGTACAACAAAGTGACTTTTATATAGATAAATATGTATGTGTGTGTTATTTGCTCAGTCATGTCCAACTCTTTGCAACACCATGGACTTTAGCTTGCCAGGCTCCTCTGTCTGTGGAATTCTCCCAGGCAAGAATACTGGAGTAAGTAGCCATTCCTTTCTCCAGGGGATTGAACTTGAGTCTTCTGCATTGCAGGCAGATTCTTTACTGTCTGAGCCACCAGAGGAAGTCATACATATATATGTATGTATGTATGTATAAATAAATATCCTTTTCCACATTTTTTCTGGTATAGGTTATTCCAAGGTATTGGATATAGTTCCTGGTGCTCCTAGCAGGTCTTTGTTGCTTATTTTATATATAAGAAAGTGTACCTGATAATCCCCAATTTCTAATTTATCTCTCCCATTCCTTTCTCCTTTGGTAACATAAGTTTGTTTTTTATGTCTGTGAGACTGTTTCTGTTTTGTAAGTAAATTCATTTGCATTTATTTTTTTAGATTCCACAGATAAGTGACGTGATATTTGAAATTAGAGATAGTTTGATATAGCAGTGGGTAGATTAAATTTGGAAAGAACATTGAAATTAAATTGCAACCTAAACCTTCAACTTAATTATTATATTGATTATTTAGTAAATAAATATATATAAAAATTAATGTCCTGAGAAAGTGATACTGTAGAATTGATGATGATGTTTGTTGTCAAATATAGTTTGATAAATTTTGTGTTACCTCCTTTCAGAATAACTTCCAGAAGGTGTAGTGTTAAAAGCTTATGTATTCAAGCACATAGAAATGCAACTTAAACAAGTTTATCTTTCTCAGTGTAAATAACTGGGCAGCACATTTTAATAAAAATTATTTTCAGTTTAGTATTCATGCAGTAATTTACTCTTGAATTACATTGGTCACATGCCCGACATTACATTTATTGAATACACAAATTCCATTATTTAGTATTAGCTGGAAACATGCTATTCACACTACTCCTAGCATTTTACTAGAGATCTCAAAGGTGTTTCCAGTTTAAGAAAAATGAGTGGTCTTGCTTTGAAGAGAAACTGAGTCTAAGAAAATTAACAATTTTTCAGCAATCACATAGAATTAGTGACAGTGCTGATAAAGTTCTCTTTCTCACTGAGATTATTCGTTTAAGATTGAATTTATTCTGTGCATATATATTTATTTAAACATTATTGGATTTTAGAGATAAAATAGTATCTCTGAAAAATTTACATTTTGTTCTTTCTGGAAGTTTTGGTTTATGAACTATTTTATTTGAAAAATGCTTTCTCTTAATCAAAACAAAAATCAAATTCATAACTATTTCAGAATTAAGAGAACCTCCTCAAGGTGAAGAAGTGCACAGATTAAGAAAATTGTATTTTTCATATCCACGTTTCTCATAGGAGTAAAGGGAATTTATTTGTTTCTGATCTGTGCCGTATGAAAACAAATGACTTAGGAAAAACAAGGCTATAATGCCATCTGGGGGCTTTTCAGGACATCACAGTTCACTAGAACTGAGAATCCTATAGGGTAATGTACAGTTACCCCCATTTGTTCTTCAGAACTATAGTTACCATTCATTTCCCCCCTTTCACTGATTTACAGTAATTATACAGGAAGAATACTGGCTCAAATATCTTACCTTATCAAGATGTTTCTTTCCTGTAGCCAGGCAATGTTTTTTTTCCTCTCAAGAGGTAGGATATGTACAACATCAAATGTCTAAAATTTTACATTATAATTTGCAATAGGATTGCAAGGTGAAACCAAATAAGAACAAGCTTAACCAAAAGGCATATACTAATATGCGTCTATGACAGTGAAAACATGTTGCTTTTTTTGCTTAGTCACACCAACAGAGCCACCTTAGCATAAGGGTAGCGTTTGAGAAGTGGTTGTCGTGCAACACCCATTTTTGAGAGAGGTCATTTGCATTGGTCCGTTAGCAGTCCTAACTGAATGCTAGTTTGCTGAATATTATTAAGAAAAAGAAAGACCCTCTGTGCTATCAGGAGGTAGTATATACAATACACATGAGATAAAAACATGTAAGAGCTGCTAGTGTTTTATTTATAGTATTTTTGTTTATTAATTTTTTTTTTTTTTTTACCATTTCAAGAATGACTTTTGCTATCTGATGCTTTAACTATATCTTTCCCATTTGTATGATTTTCAAATCCATGTTGCTGTAAGCAATTTAATTTAAATCTTATTATTCTATTTATAGTTTTTTTTCACATCTTTTTTTCTTTTTGCTAATTACCTATTAGCTTGATATATAGTAGATGTTCAATAAATGAGAATAAGTCAATTTTTGAGTTTTCTAATTGTCTCAACAGAAAATATATTAATATATCATAAGGGAAAAGAAAAAAGTTGAAATAGACAGTGGCTGGATTTGTGATATGACATATTTGGTCCATTGTTTGCAGCCTGATTCTGTGACTATTTTATGCACATGTTAAGAGGACTCAAAGAAGTCTAGCTGCTGCAGGGCCCTTTAAAACAAGGAGAATAAACTTGTGATGAGATCTGATCCATTTTTTGGTCAACTGGTCATGATTGCATCTGCCAGAAGCTCTAGTTAGAGTTGATGAGATTTGTAATATATAAAAATGAACATCTGTAAATTATCTGTTATTTGAACTGTATTACATTACTGTGGCAGAAGCTAGTTGTAGTTCTTCAGTGTTTTATCTTTTTCAACAGAGATGGAATTTACAAAATTATTTGTATTGAAATATAGCTGAATTACAATATTAGTTATTGCTGTACAACAAAATGACTCAGTTTTACACATATATAATTTTATAATTTTTTCATATTATTTTCCATATGGTTTATCAAGGATATTGAATATAGTTCTCTGTGCTGTACAGTAGGACTTTGTTGTTTATCTATTCTATATATACCAGTTTGCATTTGCTAATCCCAAACTCTCAATTCAACCCGCTCCCCGCCTCCTCCCCGCCATTGGCAACCACTAGTAGAAATAGAATTTTAATTGAGCATTTGGCTATCCCAAATAGAGTCTGTATTTCTGTGACTTAAGCTCTAGCCTATGGGTTGTAAATAGAAATACCTCGTGGCAACTTCTGGAAAACATTCTGAGGAGACGTTAAGTGGCATAAGCCATTTGCCTCTTCTTCATCTCTTCGTCTGTCTGCCGCCTGGAACAAAGATGCTGCTCTCTTGGGCTGTCAGGTAGAGGACACACAGAGTAGGTCTGTATGGAACAAGCCAGGGTCTGTGGAGTGCCGTACAGCTCTAGGCCACTTACCTGGGAGAGAAGTCAACTTCTACTGTGATGCAGTTATTTTGGGTTTTCTATACCTTGCAGCTAATCACTGACTCAATGGACATGAATTTGAGCAAACTCTGGGAAATAGTGAAGGACAGGGAAGCCTGTCCTTGGGATCACAAAGAGTCAGATATGACTTAGTGACTGAACAAACAAGAAAAAATAAAATTGTCATGGAAAATGCAGATTCATTTATTGATTCAAGTAACTAAAGGTGTATTCATATTTTCAAATGAATTTTTAAATAACATCTGTATGTTTATTGTACTAGTGTTGCGCATCCTTGTGATACCATCATAATATTATTAGAAAAGGGACTGTTACAATTGAGTAAAGAAATGCAAATAATAAACATAAGAAAAACATTCAACCTAAAACTACAAGTGTAAATTAAAACAATAAAGTATCTTGTATCTATTAATAACTTAACAAAAACATTAAAAAAGGGTACTGCTACACTGATTTATTGCTTGTGGCAACATAAATTGGAAAACATTTTGGAAATGTGTGTTAAGTGCCACAAGAGTATATTTGCCTTTTGATTCAGCTGACCCTGGGAAACAGTTCTAGGGGAATAATTGTAGATATTGAAAGTGTTATGCAGACAAAGATACTCAGTGAGGCATTATTAATAATGGTGACACTTTGGAAAAATCTAAATGTCCATCAATAGAGATTGGTTAGATAATGTGTGATAGTATATATCAGACAATTGTCAGGTGACCATTGAAAATGAGGATTACTTATTCAACATATTTGTTGGCACACAGTGGCATGTCAATAAATATTTGTTGGATATGGGTGTCTGCTACATTTCAGGAATTTTTGTAGGTTTTATACCTACTCATGGACAAAAATAGACAGACATGGTTTTGGTTCTCTTGGAGCTTATAGTCTCATGGGAAACAGATGACATAATTATACTACGGAGTGGTTAAAACTGTGTTTCCACTGCAGGGGACATATGTTCGAGCCCTGATTGGCAGTTAAGGTCCCACATTCTGTATGCTGGGTGTGGCACAGCCAAAAAATTAAAAAAAGAAAGAAAGAATTACACTATAGTTAGTGCTATGTAGGAAAGGAACATGGTTCTATGAAAGCAAATAACAAAGCAACCTTTTACATAGACTGAGGTGTCAAGATAGGTATCATTAAAGATGTAAACCTTGAGTTGAGATCTGCAGAATGGGAGGAAGTTAATCAGGAGAATGGATAGAAACATTATGTAGTAATACCACAGAAAATGCGTAGATTGTAGTAACTGGAAAACTCAGGACGCAGAAATGAATCCACAATGTGATTATTTGCAGTAATGTACAGAAAAAATACTGGAAAGGATACATGAAAATGCTAAGAACGATTTAAATAGTGGTAGGGTTATAAGTGATTTTTTTCCCCTCATAAATTTTCTCAATTTTCTACATTGTGCTATGCTTCTATGAAATTTTTAAGAAAGAGATTCTATTTCCCCATTATGTTAACATGTAAAAGTAGGAACTTTTGACTCTTGCGGTACAAGGAAGACAAAAGTGAAAGTTTTTGTAGAACAAAATAAAGAAAACAAATGTTTGATGAAGCAATCCTTGATGAAAAAATACTTCTGTGGGCATGTGCAGAGGGTGTAAAAATTTGACTGCTCTCAGTTTAACAGGAAGAGGAAGGTTTTCTATCATTCTGAGGGTCTTTCATAATCAAGGGAGCTAGACAAATTCATTGGGCTCATGAACATTTAAAAGCCATATGTAAGATGGCAATGATGACCCTGTATGCAGGACAGCAAAAAAGACACAGATGTGTATAGCGGACTTTTGGACTCAGAGGGAGAGGGAGAGGGTGTGATGATTTGAGAGAATGGCATTGAAACATGTATAATAACATGTAAGAATCGAAATGCCAGTCTATGTCTGATGCAGGATATGACACGCTTGGGGCTGACGCGCGGGGATGACCCAGAGAGATGTTGTGGGGAGGGGGGTAGGAGGGGGGTTCATGTTTGGGAACGCATGTACACCTGTGGTGGATTCATGTCAATCTATGCCAAAACCAATACAGAATTGTAAAGTAAAAATTAAAAATAAATAAATTAAAAAAAAAAAAATAAAAGCCATATGTAAAATCTGTTCAAATAGTATGTGGAAATGATGAACAGTTTTTGGAAGTTGTTCTGTTAAGGTATGTTTAAGTTTTTACAAAGGAAAGAAAATCAGTAGCCCTTTTAAATGCCTGGTTTGGAAAAACTGGGCAACTTCTTTATGATATCTCTAAATTGTTTGCCAAATATGTTTTATACCTTCCCTGCATCCAAGGAGGAAGGAGGCAGATGGATGAATGGGGAATAGTAATTTAGTTCCCAAGGAAACATTTTGCTAGTTGGAAAAAAGGGCAGGATCAGGATCTGTGGCTATGGCAGTGTATCCAGACAGCTATGAATTTTTCTGCTGTTATTTTCTAACCTTGAAAGAAGGAGGAAGTTGCATTACAGATTTTAAGAGCTAATTCAGTTATATGGTGAATGCTGACCATTAGCCAGATAAGAAAGGCAGTGCCACTGAAGAATTCAGGTGGTCACTGGCAGATGCACAGATCTGTAGAGTGCCAAGCAGGAATGAAACAGGGAATTCTGTCAATGAGACTTAGGAATCTTCACAAGAATTCCCTAAACAGGGGTTAACAGAAAAAAATGTAGAAAAGTACGTATGCCATGTAGTTCACATGTAGTTACTCACTCCAAGAATATAGATGTGGAACAATTCCATGTATACTCAGAGTACTCCAAAGACCTAAGTGTTTTAGCCAGCATCTATGGAATAAAATAATTATTTGAATTAGGCCTTTAGGCTGCAGGAAAAAATAAAATAGGAAAAAATTACAGGCTTTTTTATTTGGTCTGAATCAGAAAATTTCCATTGCTACTTGAGATTCCCTGAGGGTTAGAAATGGGTTGGCATCTAGTAGGAATATATTATATATGTGAGTGTTCAATATAATAATGCATTTCTATATTGATTACTGATTTCTATTTTCAGAGTTAAAAAAAATATTATGCTACTAGGAATGTTGAGATCTTCACCCCAATTTTATGTCCCATGGATTCCTACTTGTTACCCTTCTTATTATAACAGCTTCTAACATGCATACTCACACAGCCAAGCAGAAATACAGTTACAAACCCTGGCTTTTCTTAACTTTGGGTTTGTGTTACAGTCAGCTGGGAAATCTGATACCCAATTTGCTCCCTAGGCCAGTTACCTCAGATTCTGGGTGGAATACCATCATCAACATATTTGAAAAACTCTTCAGGTAATTTTGATGTGCAGCAAAGTTGGGAATCACTGTTCTAGACAAACAAGTAAGCTAGCAAAATTATAAATTCATTTTAGTTTCCCCCCCAAAGGCATAATGCTGTTGTTCTTTACCAATAATTACTGGGTGTGTGTGCACAATGGAATATTGTATTCGTTTATTGACTAACTGCTTAAACCCCTAAGGATGATGAAAATGGAATAGGTGGTAAAATAAATATAATACATATTATTTATTACTGATTTATGAAGTGTCTTGAATGTGCTCATCTGCAGTATTAATAATTAAGGTGACTTCTGGGTAAGAGGGCTTTCCTGGTGGCTCAGAGGTTAAAGCGTCTGCCTCCAATGCAGGAGACCTGGGTTCGATCCCTGGGTCGGGAAGATCCCCTGGAGAAGGAAATGGTAACCCACTCCAGTATTCTTGCCTGGAGAATCCCATGGATGGAGAAGCCTGGTAGGCTACAGTCCATGTGGTCGCAAAGAGTCAGACATGACTGAACGACTTCACTCACTCACTCTGGGTAAGAAGTCAAACTTAAGTAATGCTTCTTGGTGACCTAAATGGAGATTTAGTATCTCAGAGTGTTATGTACTAGAATTCCAAACAGTTACAGTAATAGTAACAATAAAGCAATTAAGCTCATCTATTCTTGCAACTTTCTAGCTACTTACAGTGAACTAACCTAAGCTGACGTTTGCTAATAGAACTGCAGATGTAATCGAACTGTGGATGGATATTTGAACAGATTCATATTGTTAAAAGATTGCTCATTGGTTTACATGGAGAGAAGATAAAAATTCTTTGCTTGTGTTGTTCAGGGATTTAATATGATACACTACTGAATGACTGTGGTTGATTAATAAGGCATTAAATAAGAGTCTGAAGCTAATGCAGACAATGGAATATGTTACAGTGGATTTCTGTCATCATCAATGCACTCATTACAAATACTATAATTATGAATGAAAAGCCGTTAGAGACTGAGAACTCAATTTAAAATTCTGCTGCATTCTACTGAATTCCTTGAAGTATACAATAGACTCTTTAGTGGAAATGCAAAATCTTTAGCTGGACGATTCCTTGTTCAAATGGGAGCACAGGATATATTGGTGCAATTGCATGTGTTGAAAAGAGGTCAGCTGGAGAAAATGAACTGGTTGTGTTTGTTGGAGGGGAAAGTAGGAGAGAGCTTTAAATAAGAATTGTGATTTAAAGGATCTTTCAATGGGAAGGTCTAAAAGTTATAAGTAATACTTTATTCTAATTAGTAGGGGTGTGGTTTTTAAAATTCTAATTTAAAGTCTTGAGTCACAAAACCTGGCTTTGAATCTTGGCTCCATCATTTAACAGACAGTGTAAATAACCATGATTAACATTTTTGAGACTCAGGTTTATTATCTGTAAAATGAAGCTATTTCTCCTACCAACTTTGTAAGTGGTTATGAGGAACAATTAGGGTAGTGGAAAGGGATTCAAACCTGAAAATGCTAAAATTAAGTGTGTGGCAAACATTATTGATGTCCTATGCTACAGCCGTTCTCTTCTTCACTGTTGTTGGCAGAACCTTAATTTAGGAATTAACCCGCTTCCCTTGGGGTAAATCGTGATCCAGTCTGGGGATGCCAGTTCCATACTAGTGTCTGGGTTAGAAAGAGAGAGGAGACCCAGTCTCGGGCAACAAGACATGAAGAGGAAGTTTCTCAAGAGGTTCTAGTAAAGACTCACTTTCATATGTTGGCAGAGGAGCAAAATTCAGTGACAGCTTCAGGTTGCCAATAAATGGCTTAATGACTTGAATTTTAAAATAGTTGTATTTTATAAATCACATACAGTTAACCCATTTAAAGTATACAATTCGATGTTTTTAATATCTTTACAGATACGTGCAACTGTTACCACAGTTAGTTGTACAACGTTTTTATCATTTCAAGAATAAACCTTGTATCCTTTAGTTACCATTGCTCTGACCCCTTTCCCCCAGCCCTAAGCAATCACTACCCAAATTTCTGTGTCTATAAATTTCCCTATTCTGGACTTTCATATGAATGAAATCATATGGTATGTAGTTTTCTGTGACTAGCTTCTTTCACTTAGCATACTGTTTTCAAGGATCACCCATGTTGCAGCATGTATCCATACTTAATTTCCTTTTATGGCTGAATATTTTATTTTCATGTATATATCACATTTTGTTTATCCATTTGTCCATTGATGGATATTTAAGTTGTTTCCTCCTTTGGGCTGTTAGGAATAAGGCTGCTATAAACGTGCATGTTACAAGTTTCTGTGTGGACATGTTCTCATTTCTCTTGGTATATATTTGGGAGTAGAATTTTGGGCATCTCTGAAACAAAGGGAATTCCCAGGTAGATGGCACAGGACACCCCAGCTGTCGTGTGCTGTACAGCTATGCATCAGGCCTTAGCAATTAGTTCAGATTGGAGTAGGAAGTCAGAAGTCTTGAGGAGGGAGGTCTCCAGGAATAAAACGGAATCGCTATCTTATAGGTTTGTTCAATTAGAAAATTATATTGAGAGCAGCAAAGTAAATCATAGGCCAGTTAGTTCAGGAGAAAGAACCAAGGGAAGGGTCAGTTAAGAAGAGCCCTTCTGGGACTTCCTTGGTGGTCCAGTGGTTAAGACTCTGTGCTTCCACTGCAGGGGATGCAAGTTTGATCCCTGGTTGGGGAACAAAGATCCTGTATGCCACAAGATGTGGCCTCTCCAAAAAAGAGGAGCCCTTCTGGGAAAAGAACAAAATAAACTGTGAACACTGGGCTCAAAAAGTATCCATTCCTGAATTTTATTGGATCAGATTTTGGAGCAATTTCTACCCCAGAGCATTGTCAGCAACAATTAGCCAATAATTAGTGAAGACTGATAGCTGGGTATGTAGCAAAAATGGGGAAGAAAGATTAAAGATTAGGGAATGAGGCAGAGAGAGTCATTCTGAAAACCAGTCGTTCCATGGTGACTATCCCATCCGGAAGGCTGTACCCTCTGATGAGCAAGAGAAGAGTGTTTATACTGGTTGTGTGTGTGTGTATGTGGAACAAGGGTATAATCACTGGTTTGTCAATTTAGACACTACTCTCTCAGTTTAGTAATTTAGTTTAGCCAAGCCACTAAACCCATTTAGTTTAGCCAAATCAATACACAACCAAACAACAAAAACAAACCTTTAGAGAGGAAGGGATATCAGTTCAGTTCAGTCGCTCGGTCGTGTCTCTTTGTGACCCCATGAATTGCAGCACGCCAGGCCTCCCTGTCCATCACCAACTCCTAGAGTTCACTCAAACTCACTTCCATCGAGTCAGTGATGCCATCCAGCCATCTCATCCTCTGTCATCCCCTTCTCCTCCTGCCCCAAATCCCTCCCAGCATCAGTCTTTTCCAATGAGTCAACTCTTCGCATGAGGTGGCCAAAGTACTGGAGTTTCAGCTTTAGTATCATTCCTTCCAAAGAACACCCAGGACTGATCTCCTTCAGAATGGACTGGTTGGATCTCCTTGTAGTCTAAGGGACTCTCAAGAGTCCTCTCCAACACCACAGTTCAAAAGCCTCAATTCTTAGGTGCTCAGCTTTCTTCACAGTCCAACTCTCACATCCATACATGACTACTGGAAAAACCATAGCCTTGACTAGATGGACCTTTGTTGGCAAAGTAATATCTCTGCTTTTTAATATGCTATCTAGATTGGGCATAACTTTCCTTCCAAGGAGTAAGCGTCTTTTAATTTCATGGCTGCAATCACCATCTGCAGTGATTTTGGAGCCCCCCAAAAATAAAGTCTGACACTGTTTCCACTGTTTTCCCATTATTTAACTTATGCAGAGTACATCATGCAAAATGCCGAGCTGGATGAGTTACAAGCTGGAATCAAGACTGCCAGGAGAAATATCAACAACCTCAGATATGCAGATGCTACCACTCTAATGGTAGAAAACAAAGAGAAACTAAAGAGCCTGTTTATGAGGGTGAAAGAGGAGAGTGAAAAAGCCTGCTTAAAAACTTAAGATCATGGCATCCAGTCCCATCACTTCATTGCAAATAGAGGGGGAAAAAGTGGAAGCAGTAACAGAATTCCTCTTCTTGGGCTCCAAAATCACTGTGGATGGTGACTACAGTCATGAAATTAAAAGATGGTTGCTTCTTGGAAGGAAAGCTATGACAAACCTAGACACGTATTAAAAAGCAAAGACATCACTTTGCTGACAAAAGGTCTGTAGAGTCAAAGCTATAATCTTTCCAGCAGTCATATACGGATGTGAGAGTTGGACCATAAAGGAGGCAGAATGCTAAAGAATTGACACCTTTGAACTGTGGTTCTGGAGAAGATTCTTGAGAGTACCCTGGACAGCAAGGAAATCAAACCAGTCCATCCTAAAGGAAATCAACCCTGAATACTCACTGGAAGGACTGATGCTGAAGCTCCAATACTTTGGCCATCTGATGCGAACAGCTGACTCATTGGAAAAGACTCTGATGTTGGGAAAGACTGAAGGCAGAAGGAGAAGAGGGCGGCAGAGGAAGGATGAGATGGCTAGAAGGCATCACCGACACAATGAACATAAACTTGGGCAAACTCTGGGAGATGGTGAGGGACAGAGAGGCCTGGCGTGCTGCAGTCCATGGGGTCGCAAAGAGTCAAACACAACTTGGTGACTGAACAACAACAACAAATTGGATAATCTGGAATAAAAAGGAAATGTCCTAGAAATATACAACCTACCAAGACTGAATCATGAAGAAACAGAAAATATGAACAGTCCAGTGAGTAAAGAGAATTAGTCATCAAAAACTTCCCAACAAAGAAAAGCCCAGAACCAAATCCTACCAGGGTCAAAGAAGAATTGAAAGTGGAACTTCCCTGGTGGTCTGGTGGTTAAGAATCCGTCTTCCAATGCAGGAGATCCAGCTTTGACGCTGGTCAGGGCACTAAGGTCCCCCATGCTGCTGGTTACTACTGAGCCCGTGCACCTCAACTAGAGTGCCCATGCACTCTTCAGTCCGTCTGACAGAACCAGAGAGAAGCGCTAAGCACCACGACGAAGATCCTGTGTGCTACAACTCAAATCCAACACAGTCAAAAGAAAGAAAGAAAAAAGGAAAGAATTGATAACCACCCTTTTCAAACTCTTCCAAAAAACTAAAGAGAAAAATGCCTAACTCACTTGATGAGGTCAGAATTACCCTGACACCAAAGCCAGATACAGTCATTGCAGGAAAACTACAGTCCTGCATCCCTGAGCACCACAGATGTAAAAGTTCTCATCAAAGGATTAACAGACCAAATTCAACAGCACAATAAAAGAAACACACACCATGACCAAGTGGGAATTTTTCTAAGAATGGTTCAACATTCATAAATCAATAAATGTGATATGCCACATTAATAGAATAAATAATAAAAATCATACAATCATCTCAATATTGCAGAAAAGCACTTGACATAATTCAACATTCTTTCATGATAAAAACTCTCAACAGTATTACAAAGTCCTAGCCAGAGCAACTAGGTAAGGAAAAAATAAAAGACATCCAAATTGGAAAGAAAAATAAAACCGTCAATACTCACAGACAACATGAAAACCCTAAAAACGCCACCAAAAATTATTAGAAATGATAAATGAATACAGTCAAGCTGTAGGAAACAAAATCAATACACAAAAATCTGTTGTTTCTCTATACTTAACAATGAGTTAGTAGAAAGAGAAATTAAGAAACAATCCTATTTACAATCATAACAAAAAGAATAAAATACCTAGTGATAAAATTTACCCAAAGAGGTGAAAGACCAATATACTGAAAACTATAAGACACCATTAAAAGAAGCGGAAGACAAAAATAAATGGAATGGCATTCTGTGCTCATGGTTTGGAAGAATTAACATTGCTAAAAAGTGTCCACATTACCTAAAGCAATGTATAGATTCAATGCAATTCCTATAAAATCCTAAAGACCTTTTTCACGGAAATAGAATAAAAAATTATAAAATGTATATGGAACCACAAAAGACTCTGAATAGCCAAAGTAACCCTGAAATAAAGAGCAAAGCTGAGGTATCACATGCCTTGATTTGCATTTAAATTCCTTCCCTGGTGGTCCAGTGGCTAAGTCTCCGTGCTCCTAATCCAGCAGGCCAGCATTTGATTCCTGGTCAGGGAACTAGATCCCAGATGCCGCAACTAAGACCTGGTGCAGCCAAATAAATAAGTTAATATTTTTAAAAGTAAAAATAAGCAAATGGGGTCTAATCAAAGGTATAAGCTTTTTCACAGCAAAGGAAACATGAACAAAACTGAAAGGACAACCTATGGGAGAAAATATTTGCAAATGATGCAACTGACAAGGTATAAATATCCAAAATAAAAAATAGCTCTTACAACTCAATATCAGAAATAAATATATAGTCCAATCAAAACATATGCAGAAGACCCAAGTAGACATTTCTCCAAAGAAGGCATTATTGTTGTTTTTCAGTCGTGAAGTCCAGTCTGACTGCAACCCCATGGACTGTAGCACACCAGGCTTCCCTGTCCCAATCAATCTCCCAGAGTTTGCTCAAACTCGTGTTCATTGAATCAGTGATGCTACCTAACCATCTCATCCTCTGCCACTCCCGTCTCCTTTTGCCCTCAATCTTTCCCAGCATCAGAGTCTTTTCCAATGAGTTGGCTCTTCATATCAGATGGCCAAAGTATTGGAGCTTCAGCTTCCACATCACTCCTTCCAGTGAATATTCAGGGTTGATTTCCTTTAGGATTGATTGGTTTGATATCCATGCAGTCCAAGGGACTCTCAAGGGTCTTCTTCAACACAATTCAAAAGCATCAGTTCCTTGGTACTTACCCTTCTAGATGCTCAACATCACTAATGATTCAGCTTAGTTCAGTCGCTCAGTCGTGTCCGACTCTTTGCGACCCCATGAATTGCAGCATGCCGGGCCTCCCTGTCCATAACCGACTCCTGGAGTTCACTCAAACTCATCAAGTTGGTGATGCTATCCAGCCATCTCATCCACTGTCATCCCCTTCACTTGCCCCCAATCCCTCCCATCATCAGGATCTTTTCCAATGAGTCAACTCTTCACATGAGGTGGCCAAAGTTCTGGAGTTTCAGCTTTACCATCATTCCTTCCAAAGAACACCAAGGAGTGATCTCCTTCAGAATGGACTGGTTGGATCTCCTTGCAGTCCAAGGGACTCTCAAGAGTCTTCTCCAACACCACAGTTCAAAAGCATCAATTCTTCGGCGCTCAGCTTTCTTCACAGTCCAACTCTCACATCCATACATGACTACTGGAAAAACCATAGCCTTGACTAGATGGACCTTTATTGGCAAAGTAATATCTATGCTTTTCAATATGCTATCTAGGTTGGTCATAACTTTCCTTCCAAGGAGTAAGCGTCTTTTAATTTCATGGCTGCAGTCACCACCTGCAGTGATTTTGGAGCCCCCCCAAAATAAAGTCTGACACTGTTTCCCCATCTGTTTCCCATGAAGTGACGTGGGATGCCAGATGCCATGATCTTAGTTTTCTGAATGTGGAGCTTTATGCCAACTTTTTCACCCTCCTCTTTCACTTTCATCAAGAGGCTTTTTAGTTCCTCTTCACTTTCTGCCATAAGGGTGGTGTCATCTGCATATCTGAGGTTATTGATATTTCTCCCGGCAATCTTGTTTCCAGCTTGTGCTTCCTCCAGTCCAGCGTTTCTCATGATGTACTCTGCATATAAGTTAAATAATTTGACCAATGCAAATTAAAACTACAATAAGGTGCACACCAGTCTGAATGGTTGTCCTCAAAAAGTCTGCAAATAATAAATGCTGGATAGTGTAGAGAAAAGGGAACCTTTGTACACTTTTGATTCTTTTTTAGAAATTATATCTCTTCATTGGTATTCTCTAATGAGACAGTGTCATCACAGTATCTTTTACTTCTTTAAGAATTATATCTTTATTTCTTTCAGTGTACTTTTAAAGGCTGCTCTGAACTCTTTGTTAGATCCTATAGCTGGACTCCTTCACATATAGTTTCTTTTACTTGCTTTATTTCCCCATGTATAGGTCACACTTTCCTATTTCTTTGCATGTGCCACAACTTTTTTCTTGAACACTGAGCTTTTTAGGTAATATACTGTAGCAATATTGGCTACTTCAGTGGAGAAATAACTCCAAAAAGAATGAAGGGATGGAGCCAAAGCAAAAACAATACCCACTTGTGGATGTGACTGGTGATAGAAGCAAGGTCCGATGCTATAAAGAACAATATTGTATAGGAACCTGGAAAGTTAGGTCCATGAATCAAGGCAAATTGGAAGTGGTCAAACAGGAGATGGCAAGAGTGAACATTGACATTCTAGGAAACAGCGAACTAAAATGGACTGGAATGGGTGAATTTAACTCAGATGACCATTATATCTACTACTGCGGGCAGGAATCCCTCAGAAGAAATGGAATAGCCATCATGGTCAACAAAAGAGTCTGAAATGCAGTACTTGGATGCAGTCTCAAAAATGACAGAATGATCTCTGTTCGTTTCCAAGGCAAACCATTCAATATCACAGAAATCAAGTCTGTGCCCCAACTAGTAACGCTGAAGAAGCTGAAGTTGAATGGTTCTGTGAAGACCTACAAGACCTTTTAGAACTAACACCCACAAAAGATGTCCTTTTCATTATAGGGGACTGGAATGTAAAAGTAGGAAGTCAAGAAACACCTGGAGTAACAGGCAAATTTGGCCTTGGAATACAGAATAAAGCAGGGCAAAGGCTAATAGAGCTTTGCCAAGAGAACGCACTGGTCATGGCAAACACCCTCTTCCAATAACACAAGAGAAGACTCTACACATGGACATCACCAGATGGTCAACACCGAAATCAGACTGATTATATTCTTTGCAGCCAAAGATGGAGAAGCCCTATACAGTCAGCAAAAACAAGACCGGGAGCTGACTGTGGCTCAGATCATGAACTCGTTGCCAAATTCAAACTTAAATTGAAGAAAGTAGGGAAAACCACTAGACCATTCAGGTATGACCTCAATCAAATCCCTTATGATTATACAGTGGAAGTGAGAAATAGATTTAAGGGACTAGATCTGGTAGAGTGCCTGATGAACTATGGACAGAGGTTCGTGACATTGTACAGGAGACAGGGATCAAGACCATCCCTATGGAAAAGAAATGCAAAAAACCAAAATGGCTGTCTGGGGAGGACTTACAAACAGCTGTGAAAAGAAGAGAAGTGAAAAGCAAAGGAGAAATGGAAAGATAAAAGCATCTGAATGCAGAGTTCCAAAGAATAGCAAGAAGAGATAAGAAAGCCTTCCTCAGTGATCAGTGCAAAGAAATCGAGGAAAACAACAGAATGGGAAAGACTAGAGATCTCTTCAAGAAAATTAGAGATACCAAGGGAACATTTCATGCAAAGATGGGCTTGATAAAGGACAGAAATGTTATGGACCTAACAGAAGCAGAAGATATTAAGAAGAGTTGGTAAGAATACACAGAAGAACTGTACAAAAAAGATCTTCATGACCAAGATAATCACCATGGTGTGATCACTCACCTACAGCCAGACATCCTGGAATGTGAAGTCAAGTGGGCCTTAGAAAGCATCGCTACAAACAAGGTTAGTGGCTGCTGCTGCTAAGTCACTTCAGTCATGTCCGACTCTGTATGACCCCATGGACCGCAGCCTACCAGGCTCCTCTGTCCATGGGATTTTCCAGGCAAGAGCACTGGAGGGGGGTGCCATTGCCTTCTCCCAAGGTTAGTGGAGGTGATGGAATTCCAGTGGAGCTATTTCAAATCCTGAAAGATGATGCTGTCAAAGGGCTGCACTCAATATGCCAGCAAATTTGGAAAACTCAGCAGTGGCCACAGGACTGGAAAAGGTCAGTTTTCATTCCAATCCCAAAGAAAGCTCAAACTACCGCACAATTGCACTCATCTCCCATGCTAGTAAAGTAATGCTCAAAATTCTCCAAGCCAGGCTTCAGCAATACGTGAACCGTGAACTCCCTGATGTTCAAGCTGGTTTTCGAAAAGGCAGAGGAACCAGAGATCAAATTGCTAACATCCGCTGGATCATGGAGAAAGCAAGAGAGTTCCAGAAAAACATCTATTTCTGCTTTATTGACTATGACAAAGCCTTTGACTGTGTGGATCACAATAAACTGTGGAAAATTCTGAAAGAGATGGGAATACCAGACCACCTAACCTGCCTCTTGAGAAACCTATACGCAGGTCAGGAAGCAACAGTTAGAACTGGACATGGAACAACAGACTGGTTCCAAATAGAAAAAGGAGTACGTCAAGGCTGTATATTGTCACCCTGCTTATTTAACTTCTATGCAGAGTACATCATGAGAAACGCTGTACTGGAGGAAGCACAAGCTGGAATCAAGATTGCCGGGAGAAATATCAATAACCTCAGATATGCAGATGACACCACCCTTATGGCAGAAAGTGAAGAGGAACTAAAAAGCCTCTTGATGAAAGTGAAAGAGGAGAGTGAAAAAGTTGGCTTAAAGTTCCACATTCAGAAAACGAAGATCATGGCATCTGGTCCCATCATTTCATGGGAAATAGATGGGGAAACAGTGGAAACAGTGTCAGACTTTATTTTTGGGGGGCTCCAAAATCACTGCAGGTGGTGACTGCAGCCATGAAATTAAAAGACGCTTACTCCTTGGAAGGAAAGTTATGACCAACCTAGATAGCATATTTAAAAGCAGAGACATTACTTTTGCAAACAAAGGTCCATCTAGTCAAGGCTATGGTTTTTCCTGTGGTCATGTATGGATGTGAGAGTTGGACTGTGAAGAAAGCTGAGCGCCAAAGAATTGATGCTTTTGAACTGTGGTGTTGGAGAAGACTCTTGAGAGTCCCTTGGACTGCAAGGAGATCCAACCAGTCCATTCTGAAGGATATCAGTCCTGGAAGGAATGATGCTAAAGCTGAAACTCCAGAACTTTGGCCACCTCATGCGAAGAGTTGACTCACTGGAAAAGACTTTGATGCTGGGAGGGATTGAGGGCAGAAGGAGAAGGGGACGACAGAGGATGAGATGGCTGGATGGCATCACTGACTCGATGGACATGAGTTTGAGTGATCTCCAGGAGTTGGTGATGGACAGGGAGGCCTGGCGTGCTGCGATTCATGGGGTCACAAAAAGTCGGACAAGACCGAGTGACTGAACTGGATGGAACTGAACAGCCTTGTACTCCCTTCTCAATTTTGAAGCAGTCAGTTGTTCCATGTAAGGTTTTAACTGTTGCTTCTTGATCTACATACTAGTTTCTCAGGAGATGGGTAGGATAGTCTGCTATTCCTGTATCTTTGTTTTCCACATTTTGTTATGATCCACACAGCCAAAGGCTTTAGCATAGTCAATGAAACAGAAGTAGATGTTTTTCTGGAATTCCTTTGCTTTTTCTATGATGAAAGAAATGTTGACAATTTGATCTCTGATTCCTCTGCCTTTTCTAAATTCAGCTTGTACATCCAGAATTTCTCGGTTCATGTACAGTTGAAGCCTAGCTTGAGGGATTTTGAGCATTACCTTGCTAGCATGTGAAATGAATCCAACTGTGGGTAGTTTGAACATTCTTTGGCATTGCCCTTCTTTGGGATTGATATTTTAATGATCTTTTAAAACCTCCAAATTTTGGTTTCTTGATTTTATGCATTCAAGTTCACTGACTTTTTTCTCTCTTCTGCTTTTCAGTTCATCCAGTGATTTTTAAATTTTGATTACTGTTTTTTTAATTTTGCTATTTTCATTTGGTTCTTCCATTTTATATATTGATACTTTTGTTGTTGTTTAGTTGCTAAGTAGTGTTTGACTGTTTTGTGACCCCATGGGGTGTACCCTGTCAGGCTTTGTCCATGAGATTTTCCAGGCAAGAATACTGGAGTGGGTTGCCATTTCATTCTTCAGGGGATCTTCGCAACTCATGGATCCTCTCCTGCATTGTTGGCAGGCGGAGTCTCTACACTGGGCCACTACTTTCCATTTTAACATTTGTTTCGAGAGTGTCACCGTTGCCATTTTAGCAGTTCTATAACAGCTGTTTGAAGTCATGTCAGACAATTCCAACATTTGTATCATCTTGTCATTGGCGTCTTTAATTGTATTTTCCCATGTGAGCTTTTTGTATTTCTTCATATGCCAAGTAATTTCAGATTGAATTTCACACCTTTGTATGTATTATACGAAGAACCTGTTTTAAGTCCTCTTGAGAACATTGGTATTTTTATTTTAGTAAGTGATTAACCTGGCTAGTTCCAGCCTTATGTGACTGTGGTTCCAATCTTTGTTCAATTTTAAAGTGTTAGCAGTGGTCTTTGAATTTGTCCTCTTTGTACCACGCAGTCATTAGCCTTGGGTCTGAGTGAACTTTTATGCTAGCTAAGTCTCAGTGTCTCTGGTATGCTCACTAGAGCCATGCGTATTCAGGTGAGAGGAGTGGCCTCCGGAATTAATATAGAATGCCCTGTGGCGTTTCCTCTTCCCACTGTGGTTTTAGCGTCTTCTGGTTCTTTGGGGATTTCTCTTTTGGATCTCTGATTAGAAATCAGATGCTCCAATTTTCCCTGAACTTTAAAGATTCCTATTCTGACTGTTCTAGCCATAAATAGAGGGCTTTTCCTACATTTTCCTCTGTCTATATGACTGTGCTTACTTCTAGATTTGAGGCTGCACTGGGTATAGGCTGGGAGAGCAGTTGTTGTTTAATCACTCAGTTGTGCCTGACTGTTTGCAACCCCAGGGACTGTAGCCTGCCAGGCTCCTCTGTCCATGGGTTACTAGAGGAAAAAGAAATGCTGAGTTGGTGTTGTTTTGAATTCTTTTTTCCACCATTCTTTTTTGATTCTCATACAGCTGCACTATCCAGGTTTTGTAGTGTTTACTTGGAAAGAGAAGGAGTTGTGTATTTAATCTGTCTTACCCCAAATTGAACCTCTGTTATGTTTTGAAAGTTTATATTCTGAATTTACACTCTTTATCAGATAATTATTGCTGGAAGGGGGACCGCTTCTAGGGCCCAAGAGTGGACTCTTGTCTGACACTCAGAAATGAATTGTCTGAAGAGACATATGTGCTGACAAAGCAAGAGACTTTATTGGGAAGGGGTGCCTTATGGAGAAGGCAGTGGCACCCCACTCCAGTACTCTTGCCTGGAAAATCCCATGGACGGAGGAGCCTGGTAGGCTGCAGTCCATGGGGTCGCTAAGAGTCGGGCACGACTGAGTGACTTCACTTTCGCTTTTCACTTTCATGCATTGGAGAAGGAAATGGCAACCCACTCCAGTGTTCTTACCTGGAGAATCCCAGAGACAGTGGGCCCCCGTCTATGGGGTCACACAGAGTCGGACATGACTGAAGTGACTTAGCAGCAAGCAGCAGCAGCCTTGTGGGGAGCAGGAGGGTAAAGGAACCCAGGATGCCTGCTCTGCCATGTGGCTTGGGGTCCCTGGTTTTCTGGTGATGGGATTAGTTTCTGGGCTATCTCTGGCCCATCATTCTGACCTAGGGTCCTTCCTGGTGGCACACTCATTGCTCAACCAAGATGAACGCCAGTGAAGAGGATTCTGGGAGGTCAGTAGGACATGTCTCCTTTTGACCTTTCTCAAATGCTTCTAGTTGGTGGTGGCTTGTTAGTTCCATGTTCCTTACCAGGACTTCTTGTCCTAAAATAACTCATGTGAATAGTTACTGTTTCACTAGTGAATAGTTACTATTTCAGTGAAAGTGAAAGAGGAGTGTGAAAAAGCTGGCTTGAAACTCAGCATTCAAAAAACTAAGATCATGGCATCTGGTCCCATCACTTCAGGGCAAATAGATGGGGAAACAATGGAAACAGTGACTTTATTTTCTTGGGCTCCAGAATCACTGCAAATGGTTACTGCAGCCATGAAATTAAAAGACGCTTGCTCTTTGGAAGAGGAGTTATGACCAACCTAGACAGCATAGTAAAAAGCAGAGACATTACTTTGCCAACAAAGGTTCATCTAGTCAAAGCTATGGTTTTTCTAGCAGTCATATATGCATGTGAGAGTTGGACCATAAAGAAAGTTGAGAGGCAAGGAATTGATGCTTTTGAACTGTGGTGTTGGAGAAGACTCTTAAGAGTCTATTGAATAGTTCAAACAGTTTCTGTCAAGTACATTTGTTGTCTAGGTGGAGAGAGGAAGGCTTAGTACTTCCCACTCTTTCTGCTTTCCTGAGGTCTCTCTAGTATACTTTTATGAGCTTCTTTCTCAGCTGCCCTAAAAGAAAGCAAAGGAGGAATCTAGACCAGAAGATTAGTCCTTAAGTTCTGGTGTATGCATCTGCCACTGGATTAGTCCAGATGAAGGGGTTTAGGGAAGTGCACCTTCTCCAGGCAGCGCTTTAGGAAACCGCGGGGAGAGGGAAAGATTTCCTGATCCCCAAGCCAAATAAAAAATGCACAAGCCATCTGAAAAAGGAGGGTAGTATTCTCAGCATGAACTTGCTCTGCCGGCTCCAGCTGCAGCGTCACGCACGTCCACTAGGGGCCGCTCCAACGACCCAATCTGGGCGCGCAAACCGGGCAACGCCCCGCGCATGCTCACTGGGTGTAGCGTACGCCTCTGAACCTCTGCGGACACCCTAGCTTTAGGCTGCTGCTCCCCTGGTGGCTACGCTAAAGCAAACCTCTAGCAGCTGGGTACGGCAGCTCTTTGGGGACAAAAGTCTTCCCTCTGGGGTGGGCTCCACTTCGCGCTCACGGGTCTTTGGGGCAGACCTGAGCCGGCAGGTATCAGAGGGTGCGCTGTGCTGCGCTCCGGGCTTGCGCGGAGTTGGGGTTGACCTGGGCCGGGGCCCGCGGGACGCCGTCGCTGCCCGGATGTTGCGATGGCTGATCGGGGGAGGCCGAGAACCACAGGGACTGGCCGAGGTAAATCCCTGGGTGGACCCTGCCTGCCGCTGCAGTGGCCTAGCCTGCCCGAACTGTGGCTGCTGTCTGAGCCCGGCTCGCATCCGGACGTGGGAGACCCGGCGGAGGCGGGGCCTGCGGGTTCCGAGGGCGAGGTCGGCGGGGGTGGGGGGCCCTTTCCCTGCGAGGCAGACCCCACTTCCAGGAGGTGTGGAGACGGAAACTGATGGGAGTCCAACGACAGAATCAAGGACGCCCAACCAGTCTTCTGCCTACTTAAAGCAGTCTCATTCTAATTTTAAAAGCATCCGATTTAGTAGAGAGTAAGACGGTGTGACTGCAGATTGACACTTTTGTTTGATATTTTTTTCACTTCCCAACATCAACTGATGCATGCTCAGGGAATATGAAATTAATTTCATTAATTCTATAAAACCAAAAAAGATGTGATTATTTTTAAAATCAATAATTTGCTTAAAAGTTAAAATTATTTTGAGTTCCATAGTCACACTTTCTTCATGGGCCTGAATAGCTGAATAGACTTAAATGTTGAGAATAAAGTAATTTTGGAACCTGGCAAGTATTGAGATCTGGAATTTATTTCAAATGCTATTCAAGAATAGGATTCATGTTGAATTCTCTCTATTTTTTATAGGGAATATTTTTGATTGTTAAAAAAAACTTGTGTTGTAAGCAGTCTTCTCCATTTTAACTTCCTCATATCTTTGCAGTTCAGGCTTATTATCGTTGTCTTAAAAAGTATTTCTTATTTAAAATTAGGTTTATTACAGATAGGCTTAAATTCTAAAGATTGTGGAAGAATTGTGGAAAATTGACTAGTTTGTGTGTGATATATATGACAATTCCTTATTAACCCAATTCTTTTTTTAATCATAGAATTTTATTAACTAATTCTGCCCTGTTTAGCAACCTTTCATTTGGAGGAAGTAGTGTACAGTTTTCAAACTTCTTGCATTTTTCTCATCAGAACCACTGCTAGAAGGGTGATGGGATAAATGAAAAAATTACTGCTTTGAGTTAATTTTTTTAACATTAATGAGTGTTAAATTGTACATTTCTTCATGTAAAAGTACTTGTGTTTTGTAACTGCTGTGAATTCTGAACCAGTGATTTTTTGTTCATTATGCAGGAACTTTGTATCTAGGCTTCTAGTTTAAAGCAGTGTTTGCCTACTGGCATGGTTTTGCCCCTTAGAGGACATTTGGCAATGTCCGGAGACATTTTTCATTGTCACTGTTGAGAGGTTCAGGGAGAAGTTTGATTTCTCTTGACATGTAGTGTGTACAAGCCAGGAATGATGTTCAGCATTCTGAAATGTGCAGGAAAGTCCTCAACAAAAGACTTACCTGGTCCAAAATGTCAGTATTGTCATGTTTGAGAAGCTACAATTTAGAGGTTAAGGAAACAAGTTTTATCATGAAATAGTACTGGATTTGACTATAGGAATGGAATTGGTAAGATCGACCTTACAGAATTATTCAGTGAGTTATAAGCCATATGTCCTTTATTCAGTGTCTGACATATGGACTGCCACTCATATACTTTCAAATAGAAATGAAGGTGTGTAGGTCTTAGGACTAAGCATCATACTGTGTAAATTTACCAATTATCTTTGTTGATATTGTCCAAAGTTGAATTTATTGAATTCATTGACTATGAATTATTTCATTTTTCCTTTGTTCATTCAGTACACGTGCCGAGTGCCTGTAATGGGGTAGGCACTGTTTTAGCCTATGTTATATTTTACCCCTTTGACTTAAAGTTGTATTTCTGCCAAATTTTGAGAAACACCCATTTAAAAATATTGTGTTGGTTTGGCCCATTAGTTTTTTAGATCAGGTTTATTGAGGTATAATTTCCATAAAACAAAATGCATCCTTTAAAATTTATTTTGACCTGAAAATATTTAAATTTATGATGTGGATTTGTGCTAAGAGAAATGTTTTATGTTAAATTGGCAGTTACTTAATATTAGGGGAAATAATATATAGTATTAGGATACCATATATTACAGTTTCTAAAATCTTGTGTTCTTAGATGTATATCATATAGTTTTATTCCAATATCATCTTTTATCATAAATCATTTTATGTTTTTTTCTGTTACCCCATTACAAGAAATCTCCGTTACAGACAATAGGTGAAGAACAAACCCAGAACCCCTACACTGAACTGCTTGTACTGAAAGCTCATCATGACATTGTACGGTATCTGGTACGGTTAGATGACTCCAGGTAAGCAGCTCTAGTTACCCAATTGACTACTGTTTGGAAAGAGTTTGTTTTTTTGAAATTTTATATTAAAAACAACTTCAGAATTAATCCAGCTTTTCTAAAAATTTTGGAACTGATCAGTAATAGCATTTAGTAGAAATTGACCCCAGTGGCTTGATGAAATATGTGTCTGAAGTCTTTTTGCTCAGAAGTTAGGGTATCATTTCTGGTGATTTGATGGTTATTTTTGCTTATTCAAAGTTTTGGGTTTCTTTTTTGTTATTGTTTTTGAGTACTCAACAAATACTCTTGTTAGTTTAAAGGAGATGTGTGACTTTAAAATGTTGGTGGGAGTTTTAACTGTATGTTAAGGTGAATCTAAAGAACCAACCCAGGTGGCACAGTGGGAAACAGTCCGCCCACCACTGCAGGAGACGCAAGAGATGCGGGTTTGACCCCTGGGTCGGGAGATCCCCTGGAGAAGGAGATGGCACCCCACTCCAGTATTTTTGCCTGGAAAATTCCGTGGACAGAGGAGCCTGGCGGGCTACAGTCCAGGGGGTCGCAGAGTCAGACATGAGTGAACGCGTGCACACATGCGCACATACACACACACACCCCACATACACACAAAATGTTTAAATATCAGGTACCTCCCAGGAAGGTACTATTTTCAGTAGAAGATTAGGAAAGTATTTAATCTGAATTTTTTGTTATTCAAAATGTTTTTTTATTTTTTAACACCAAAAACATTTTTTATTGGGTTATAGCTAGTTAGCAATGCTGTGACCGTTTCAGGTGAACAGTGAAGGGACTCAGCCATACATATCCATACATATCCATGTATCCACTCTCCCCCACACCCCCTTCCATCCTGGCTGGCACATAATGTTGAGCAGAGTTCCATGTGCTATTCAGTTGGTTTTTGTTGTTATCCATTTTAAATATGGCAGTGTGTACATGACCTTCCCAAAGTCCTTAACTATCCCTTCCCCCCAGCAACTGTGAGTTCATTTTCTAAGTCTGTGGGTCTTTCTGTTTTATAAGTTTATTTGGGTCGTTTCTTTTTGGATTGCACATGTAAGGGATGTCATGTGATAGATCTCCTCTGCTTCACTCAGTATGACGCTCTCTAGGCCCATCCATGTTGCTGCATAGGGCCTTCCTCCATCCTTTGTAATGGCTGAGTAATATTCCCCCACTTCTCTCTCTCTCTCTCTCTATATATATATATATATGTATATATGCACACATATATATTTATTTCTTTATCCATTCCTCCGTCAGTGGACATTTCTGTTGCTTCCGTGTCTTGGCCATTGTAAACAGTGCTGCAGTGAACACTGGGGTGCGTGTATCTTTTCAGGCCATGTTTTTCTCTGGGTATATCCCCAGGAGTGGGGTGTAGGGTCATTTGGTAGCTCCATTTTTAATTTTGTAAGGAACCTCCATACTGTTCTCCATAATGGCCTGTACCAATTTACATTCCCACCAATATCGCAGGAGGGTTCCCTTCTCTCCACTTCCCTTCCGGCATTTGTTGTTTGTAGGTTTTTGATGATGGCCAGTCTGACCAGGTGTGAGGGGATATCTCACTGTAGTTTTGATCTGCATTCCTCTAATAACTAGCAGTTTTGAACATCTTTTCACGTGCCTCAGGGCCATCTGTTTGTCCTCTATAGAGAAATGTCTGTTCAGGTCTTCTGCCCAGTCTTTGAGTGGGTTGTTTGTTTTGACGCTGTTAAGTGTCATAAGCTGTTTATGAACTTTGGAGACCAATCCCTTATCAGTCTCATCATTTGCAAATATTCTCTCTCAGTCTGTGGGGTTTTGTTTTGCTTTGTTTATTGTTTCATTGCTGTGAACAAGCTTTTGAGTGTAAGTAGGTCCCATTAGTTTATTTTTGCTTTTATTTCCATTATTCTGAGAGATGGGTTAAAAATGATTTTGCTGTGATTTATGTCAGAGAGTGTTCTACCTATGTTTTCCTCTAAGAGTTTTATAATGTCCGATCTTACATTTAGGTCTTTAATCCATTTTGTGCTTGTTTTTGTGTGTGGAGTCAAGAAATGATCTAATTTCGTTCTTTTACATGTGGCTGTCCAGTTTCCCCAGCACCGTTTGTTGAAGAGACTCTGTTTCCAACATTGTGTAGTCTTGTATCCTTTGTCATAGATTAATTGATCAGGTGCATGGGAAAATGTACCTTATTCTGTACTTCCTTGCTAACACGTATAATGTTGTGTTATATTTGCAAATAGAGAAGGTGTATAGGTGTTAGGACTGTAGATTTAGCTTGTTATTGATCTGTAGATCTGTTTTATTAAGCCTCTGTTCAACTGTATGCTTATCCTTTGTAGCCTCTATCACAAATAACGATTACACAAGTAATTGTGTAACTGTATAATATTTATCTTTCTCTCTAGATGAGAGTGAGGGACATTTTTTTTTTTTCTTATTCTCCACAGTATCTTTAGTACCTGGCATGGTGCCTTACATGTAGCAGGTAACTAATAATTGTTAAATGAATGAATGACTCCCTCAACTAGTAAGTGTACATGTTGCATGCCATCCTGAATCCCTAACCCCACTTCTCTCGTCTCTGTCAACTCCTCCACTATCATCTCTTAATTTTCTCTTTTGTCTTTGATACCACCTTTAATATTTTCATCCATTTTGAACTCAGTGGGTGACTGCTACCGTGATTATTTCCAGTTCTCCGTATCATCGCTGATATCCTTTACCTTGTCTTCTCTGCTGTCCTTATGTCTTTGGTGTTTAGTCGACTGCCCCACATGTGGTGCAGCTCTGGCGATACCTGGAGTCGTGTTGAGCTTCAAAGGTTAGGAGGACAGGCCTGCTTGCCAGCCCCTTCACCACAGCCACAGCTGCAGTCTCTGGGGCTCCCACGCCACCTGCACTTCTGGCCAGTGAGCTACAGATTCTCACTATCCCCTCAGGTTGGATAATTCTCTAGAGTGACCAACAGAACTCAGGAAGGCACTATATTTACGATTACAGGTTTTAAAATTTTATTTATTTTAACTGGAGGCTAATTACTTTACAGTATTGTAATAGTTTTTTGCCATACGTTGGTGTGAAGCAACCATGGGTGTACATGTGTCCCTCATCTTGAGCCCGCTCCCAACTCCCTCCTGATCCCATCCCTCAGGGTTGTCCCAGTTCACCAGCTCTGAGTGCCCTGTTTGCATCGAATTCATGCATCAAGTTTGGACTGGCGATCTATTTCATATATGTAATATACATGTTTTAGTGCTATTCTCTCAAATCATCCCACCCTCGCCCTCTCCCACAGAGTCCAAAAGACTGTTCTATACATCTGTGTCTCTTTTGCTCTCTTGCATACAGGGTTATTGTTACCATCCTTCTAAATTCCATATATATGCGTTAATATACTGTATTGGTGTTTTTCCTTCTGACTTACTTCACTCTGTATAATAGGCTCCAGTTTCATCCACCTCATTAGAACTGATTCAAATGCATTCTTTTTAATCACTGAGTAATATTCCATTGTGTATATGTACCACAGCTTTCTTATCCATTCATCTGCTGATGGACATCTAGATTGCTTCCATGTCCTGGCTATTATAAACAGTGCTGTGATGAACACTGGGGTACACATCTCTCTTTCAGTTCTGGTTTCTTCGGTGTGTATGCTCAGCAGTGGGATTCCTGGGTCATAAGGCAGTTCTGTTTCCAGTTTTTTAAGGAATCTCCACTCTGTTCTCCATAGTGACTGTACTAGTTTGTATTCCCACCAACAGTGTAAGAGGGTTCCCTTTTCTTTACACCCTCTCCAGCATTTATTGTTTTTAGACTTTTTGATAGCAGCCATTCTTACTGGCATGAGATGGTACCTCACTGAGGTTTCGATTTGCATTTCTCTGATAATGAGTGATGTTGAACATCTTTTTATGTGTCTGTTAACCATCTGTGTTATTATAAAGGATATGGTCGGGGCTAGCCAAATGAAGAGATACAAAGAGTAAGGTCTAGAATGATACCTTCTATTCTGTGTCCTCAGGACACGTCCCCCTTTCAGTGCATCAGTGGGCATCACCAGTGAGGAAGCTCCCTCAGACTTTGGGTGTCCAGAATTTTATTGGGGTTTTATTACATGGGAATGATTATCTCACTTATTTGCCACATGACTGAACTCAGTTTCCAGTCCTCTACGTGTTGTCCCTTCCCTGTGCCCCCAGGTTGGGAGGTCAGGATGATATCCCGTGGCTCAATTACAAACCAGGGACAAGTCTAGCCAAATTATTGTATGAGCACATGGTCCTCAGATTTTTAAGATTTCACGTCGATTGCTATCCTTCAACCAGAGAAGGCAGTGGCACCCCACTCCAGTATTCTTGCCTGGAAAATCCCATGGACAGAGGAGCCTGGTAGGCTGCAGTCCATGGGGTCGCTAAGAGCGACTTCACTTGCACTTTTCTCATGCATTGGAGAAGGAATTGGCAACCCACTCTGGTGTTCTTGCCTGGAGAATCCCAGGGATGAGGGAGCCTGGTGGGCTGCTGTCTGTGGGGTCACACAGAGTCGAACACCACTAAAGCAACGCAGCAGCAGCAGCTATCCTTCAAAATGTCTTCTTGACTGTTCTTATTACATAGTTTGAAGAATTTGAAGAAAAGGCCATCTTGTAGAATAAGGATCATTGTACAGATATTGATATTTGATTGCATTTTCCCAGTGTGGTGCTTGTGTGAAGGCTAAGTCTCTTTAGTTGTGCCTGACTCTGTAACCCTATGGACTGTAGCCTGCCAGGCTCCGAAGTCTCTGGGATTCTCCAGGCAAGAATACTGGAGTGCGTTGTCATGCCCTTATCAGGGGGTCTTTCTGACCCAGGGATCGAACCCACATGTTGGCAGGCAGGTTCTTTACCACTTGTGTATACTTCAGTTATTCAGTAGTAACTGTTTTGTCAATAGTACAGAGCTATAGAGGAGAATATCAGTTATCTATTGCCCAAGCAGTGACTGCAGCCATGAAATTAAAAGATGTGTGCTCCTTGGAAGAAAAGCTATGACAAACCTAGATAGTGTGCTAAAAAGCAGAGGCATCACTTTGGCAACAAAGGTCCATATGGTCAAAGCTGTGGTTTTTCCTGTAGTCATGTATGGATGTGAGTTGGACCATAAAGAAGACTGAGTGCCAGAGAATTGATGCTTTTGAACTGTGGTGCTGGAGAAGACTCTTGAGAGTCACTTGGACTGCAAACCAGTCAATCCTAAGGAAATCAACCCTGAATACTCATTAGAAGGACTGATGCTGAAGCTCCACCTGATGTGAAGAGCCAACTCATTGGAAAAGACTCAGATGCTGGGAAGATTGAGGGCAGGAGAAGTGGGTGGCAGGGGTTGAGACGGTTGGATGGCATCCCCAACTCAGTGGACATGAGTTTGAGCAAGCTCTGGGAGATGGTGAAGCACAAGGAAGCCTGGCATGCTGCAGTCCATGGGGTCGCAAAAATTGGGCATGACTGAGCAACTGAACAACAGCAACGAAAGCAAACAGTTTCTTCCACTATTTTGTGGGGTGACATTTGGGTAGGCTCGGCTCGATGGGCTCTATTGCCTGTGCCAGGATCAGCTGACCTTGTTTAGGTTCGTATTGTGTTTATGTGGCCGCCTGGTGGATTGGTTGGGGTGGCAGGTTTACAGCTGTCTCAGCTGGGATGACTGGGGATCTCTCCATGTGGTTGCTCGAGTGCTAGTTCAATAGGGATGGAATTTAAACACTGGTAAAAGGGCAAGCCCCAGTGCAAAGCTCTTCAAGTCTATTTTCAGTATGTTTGCTGCTGTTTCATTGGTTAAAGCAAGTCAAGCTGGCATGAATTTAGTCAGTTGATGCGTGAACTCTGTCTCTTGATGGGAGAAGCAACTAAATCCTATTGCAGAAGGTGGTGGATATAGGGAGGGAGATTGTTGGCCATGTTTCCTGTATACCACAGTGCATCTAAATGTCTTGAATAGATTTTTTAAAAAGGCCAACTTTTTTGGCTTTTGCAGTCAGGTGAACATATTACTATATGAACCACATTTAATTCTTTGTCTCCAAGTCATGACTACGTCAGAATTTGCATATAATTAGGTATGAAGTTTTTCACTCAGTTGCAGACCTGAAGAACTTTTGTTTGAAAAAATTTAATTCTGTAGTGTACTTAAAAAAAACCTGAAAGAGTCATTATTGGTAAGAAGTACATAAAAAATACACAAATGATGTAACTGTTATAAACAGAAGAGCACAGTGTTTTCATTCTTAATGTAATAGTTTAGATAGTTCAGATATAGCTTTCCACTACATATGTACATTATTTATGCATTGTCAAATTACAGAAATACCTTTCCAGTTTTTAAATAGTATATCATTATTCCTTTTATGTTTTTATTTAGTTTTTATGGACATCACCTTCTGGATTTTTGGTCAACTGTTGTAATCCAGGTTTCACGCTTCAGGTCTTTAGATAATATCATTTTATTGAGAATTTTGCAGAAGGATTTTCTTGTTTTCTCGGTGGCTCAGCTAAAACCAGTGAGTGGAAAATTTTCTCAGATTGGTTTTTGAAGATACCAAATAAATCCTGTATAACCTAACAGACAGCTGCCTTTTCTTTTCTTCTTTAGTATTTTTTGAACATGAAGTGAGGGTCATATTGATTGGGAGATCACTAAAGAAGGCTAAGCCTCAGCAAGAGTCTTCCAAAAAATGGACTGTGCTAAAATTGCATGTAATACTCGAGCATTTGACACATTAAACCAAACTGAGTTCATAACACATTTTAAGAATAGTTTTCTCTGTTGCTCATTTGACCATCCCTTGCTTCTCCAGGAAACAGACAAGGTTATGTAGGATGGTGATCATGACTGGAAAAGAATCAGATGACCCATGAAATGCCAGGCTGGAGGCCAGAGTATACCCCTAGGGTGACTGTGAAGCTGTACATTCACAGGGATCTAGACAAACAGTACAGTTTGATAATTCACTAACAGTGAACGATATGTTACACCTTTAAGAAAATATTCTAAAGCTAAGAATATCTTTCTAAAGATATTCTTAGTTTCTTTCTAAAACTAAGAATAACATTTAGAAAATAGAAATCAGTAGTCAAGACCATTTCAGTTCAGTTCAGTTCAGTCGCTCAGTCGTGTCGATGCTTTGCGACCTCATGAATCGCAGCACGCCAGGCCTCCCTGTCCATCACCAACTCTCGGAGTTCACTCAGACTCACGTCCATTGAGTCAGTGATGCCATCCAGCCATCTCATCCTCTGTCATCCCCTTCTCCTCCTGCCCTCAATCCCTCCCAGCATCAGAGTCTTTTCCAATGAGTCAACTCTTCACATGAGGCGGCCAAAGTACTGGAGTTTCAGCTTTAGCATCATTCCTTCCAAAGAACACCCCAGATCTCCTTTAGAATGAACTGGTTGGATCTCCTTGCAGTCCAAGGGACTCTCAAGAGTCTTCTCCAACACCACAGTTCAAAAGCATCAATTCTTTGGCACTCAGCTTTCTTCACAGTCCAACTCTCACATCCATACATGACCACAGGAAGAACCATAGCCTTGACTAGACGGACCTTAGTCGGTGAAGACCTTTTAGATCCTCCTAATACCTCAGTTCCCTGGGAAGTAGACAATAAAATGGAGTTAAGCATGAAAAGGATTGTTAGAAATACGAAAGGAAAGGGAAGAAGCAGGATTGGACTGGGGAGCCATCTTAAACTGTGATGGTGATTTGACCAAGTGTCTGTAAGCCCAGTATGGAGCTCTGGAGGAAAGAATGCTCTTTAGATGGTCCTGCTTTAGGGAAATAACGAGGACTGTCTAACCTGCATTGCTTGGACACTGGCTGAGGGCCGTCCAGGACTGTGCCCTGGCTGCTACCGCCTTGCTCATGTCCCAGGCACTGGGCGCCAGCTGAGATAGTTTGCAGGCGTGCTTAGTCGCTTCAGCCATGTCAGACTCTCTGCGACCCTGTGGACCATCACCTGCCAGGCTCCTCTGTCCGTGGGATTCTCCAGGCAAGAATACTGGAGGGGGTTGCCATTTCCTTCTCCAGAGAGACAGTTTGAAAGCTGAAATGGACTGTTGAAGTCAACAGCTGGAGGCAGATTAACCACCTTCCTCATAACTGGGCCGCTGGTCCTGTCTTGAAGGGGTATCTGCAAGTCAAGACCTATCCTGCCTTTCTATACCAACTCTGTCTTGAGATCAGTGATGTTTGATGAGAGGACATTTTCTTTATAGAAGGATTCAAGCTAGGAAGAATCATAGAATTGGACTCTTATTTTGCCATCTCTAATAGAATAACAGATTTAGGCAATGCTTATTGATAGCTGTTAACATCACAAACACGCACACAGACAAAAGATTGCCAGAAATTGTATTTCCTGTTGGGGAATATAACCTCCTTATGAAGTAGTCTTACCAAATAGTCAAATTTAAATATGATTGAGTCTCTAGATGTCTCAGTTTACTAGAAACACAAGGGACACAGATGCATATCAAATGATAACACAAGAAGGTAGCTAACAAAATCCAGACTGTGAGAACTCTGAAGACAAATGCTTAATTACAAGGAAAAAAAATATGAAGAAAGAATCAATAAAATAAGAGAGACTAGAGATATAACAATCAGTTGCAGTATATGAACCTTATTCATGGACTGCATCATCCATGGGGTCGCAGAGGGTTGGACATGACTGAGTGTCCAACTTTCACTTTTCACTAGCTCTTCTAATGTACTTAAAAAACATTGTGCGACAAATTTGATTACATTGTGGTGATGTTAAGGAATTAAATGTTAACTTATTTGTGACGTAAATATGTATTGAAGTATTTATTGATGAAATATGGGATTTGCATCAAAATAATCTGCAGGGGGGCGGGTATTGACTATGGTACAGATGAAACAATATTGGTCATAAGTTGATAATTATTGAAGACATGTGATGAGTACCTGGAGATTTTCGTTATACTGTTCTCACTTTTATATGTATTTAAATTCTTCATAATGAACAGTTTTAAATGATGTATATTTTATATAGAGGGAAAAACCCTCCAATTTAAAAGGTATTTTTTTTGTTTCAGTATATTTTTTCTTGGGTATTATTAGAAGTAGGAATCACACACATAGACATGAACCCATACAGCTTAATAGCTGGATTACTAGCTGCAATCCAGCTAGCAAAAAGCTGGATTAAAGGATGTAGCTTTGATATACAACCACAGTGGGTTTCCTAATTTTCACCGTGAGTTATGTAGACTTATTCACTGAATTGCTGGTACAGCTGGACATTTGCAAACTTCCCATTCAGATGTAAGTTTACCCCAAAAGTAAGAGCAAGCCAGACTGTTCCCTTGCTGTGCAGTGCTGTGCTTAGTCGCTCAGTCGTGTCCGACTCTTGGTGACTGCATGGACTGCAGCCTGCCAGGCTCCTCTGTGCATGGGATTCTCCAGGCAAGAATCCTGGAGTGGGTTGCCAGGCCCTCCTTGTTCCCTCGCTATGAACAGACAAATCTCAGAGAACCCAGAAGGGTCTGATCTGAGCATACTCAATGAGTTCTTTAAACTTACTTATTACTCAGTGGGACAGAGAGGCCAAGGCTATTTCTGTAGTAGAAGTTCCTTCCAGAGAAGGCAATGGAGCCTGGTAGGCTGCAGTCCTTGGGGTTGCAAAGAGTCGGATACAGCTGAGCAACTTCACTTTCACGCGTTGCAGAAAGAACTGGAAACCCACTCCAGTGTTCTTGCCTGGAGAATCCCAGGGACGGGGGAGCCTGGTGGGCTGCTGTCTCTGGGGTGGCACAGAGTCGGACACAACTGAAGCGACTTAGCAGCAGCAGCAGAAGTTCCTTCACAGGTATTTGAGCTCAGAGAAATGTAGTTTCCCACCAATTTAAGTCACACAGATTTTTTTGTATTCTAATAAATACCTATAAACTTGATGTCATTTAACTTTGTGATTTGGGGGAGACGAAAGCTTATCAAAGATTTTACCTTTGCAAATAAGTGTGGGAATTAAAGATTTTTCCATCTTTATTCTGTTTGTGAGATGTTTATATTAGAATTGTGTTAATTAAATACATGTGCTTGTGCTTAGTTGCTCAATCATGTCTGACTCTTTGTGTTACTTAGTCAAGGGAAAAATTTTTTGATGCTAGAGTAGATCATGAAAGAGTCAGCAACATAAATATCTATGGTTCCTGAAAATGCTTTGAAGTTGCCTTCAGCTTCTCTTACAAGTTTCTGTCTACAAACTTCTCTAATTTTCTTCAAGTAATTCTAGCATCAGGGTAAGTAAAGGTTTATTTTAAATGAAAATTTTATTATTTTTTATTTTTGTCTAGTTTCTGATATTAGCATTTTTCAACTTTATTATAAAAACTATATACTATTTTAGTTGCATTATGATTAGAAAGCACTTTGGGGTTTGTTGGAAAGGACTTCTGCATTGTCATAATAATACTCTATTTTTCCAGGACTTTATGGTTATCTAAATATTGAATACAAGAAAGTTTATGTTTAGGTTTATGGCTTATCTTTTTTTATATCCTTTAAGGTTATGTTTGAATCCGTAGCACCTTTGATTTAATTAAAATAAATTCTCCTGAATAAGAACTATTATATAAGCACTTAAGTGATGGCCATAGGAATTACTTGCGGTAATACTTTATTTTATACAAATCTTTGTGAACCTTTGCTGTACTTTCAGCCTACAGTTTGCAAGAATGAGAATACTTTTGCTGAACTATTCAAAGGAAGGTGTTTACAGGAACTGATTCCTATAAATTGAAATAAGCATAACAGAATTCTCAGTGGGCTAATAATTTGGACCCTGTAGCATTCCATCATACTGCAGACTGTGAGCCCTTCAAAGACAGAAACTTAGCTCATTGATCTTTACTTTCAGGATCAAGCATATAAATATATAAAATTAATGCTAAATATATAGTTAAAGCATACTAAAGATTTCTAGAATAAGCAAATCATTCTTCAGTTCAGTTCAGTCGCTCAGTCGTGTCCGACTCTTTGCAACCCCATGAACATGCCAGGCCTTGCTGTCCATCACCAACTCCCAGAGTTCACCCAAACCCATGTCCATCGAGTCGGTGATGCCGTCCAACCATCTCTTCCTCTGTCGTCCCCTTCTCCTCCTGCCCTCAATCCTTCCCAGCATCAGGGTCTTTTCAGATGAGTCAGCTCTTTGCATCAGGTGGCCAAAGTATTGGAGTTTCAGCTACAACATCAGTCCTTGCAGTGAACACCCAGGACTGATCTCCTTTAGGATGGACTGGTTGGAGCTCCTTGCAGTCCAAGGGACTCTCAAGAGTCTTCTCCAACACCACAGTTCAGAAGCCTCAATTCTTCGGCACTCAGCCTTCTTCACAGTCCAACTCTCATATCCATACATGACCACTGGAAAAACCATAGCCTTGACTGGGTGGACCTTTGTTAGCAAAGTAGTACCTCTGCTTTTCAATATGCTATCTAGATTGGTCATAACTTTTCTTCCAAGGAGTAAGCGTCTTTTAATTTCATGGCTGCAATCACCATCTGCAGTGATTTTGGAGCCCCCAAACATAAAGTCTGACACCATTTCCACTGTTTCCCCATCTATTTGCCATGAAGTGATGGGACCAGATGCCATGATCTTCGTTTTCTGAATGTGGCACTTTAAGCCAACTTTTTCACTCTCCTCTTTCACTTTCATCAAGAGGCTTTTTAGTTCCTCTTCACTTTCTGCCATAAGGGTGGTGTCATCTGCATATCTGAGGTTATTGATGTTTCTCTCGGCAATCTTGATTCCAGCTTGTGCTTCTTCCAGCCCAGCGTTTCTCATGATGTACTCTGCATAGAAGTTAAATAAGCAGGGTGACAATATACAGCCTTGACATACTCCTTTTCCTATTTGGAACCAGTCTGTTGTTCCATGTCCAGTTCTAACTGTTGCTTCCTGACCTGCATATAGGTTTCTAAAGAAGCAGGTCAGGTGGTCTGGCATTCCCATCTCTTTCAGAGTTTTCCACAGTTGATTGTGATCCACACAGTCAAAGGCTTTGGCATAGTCAATAAAGCAGAAACAGATGTTTTTCTGGAACTCTCTTGCTTTTTCCATGATCCAGCGGATGTTGGCAATTTGATCTCTGGTTCCTCTGCCTTTTCGAAAACCAGCTTGAACATCTGGAAGTTCACGGTTCACGTATTGCTGAAGCCTGGCTTGGAGAATTTTGAGCATTACTTTACTAGTGTGTGATATGAGTACAATTGTGCAGTAGTTTGATCATTCTTTGGCATTGCCTTTCTTTGGGACTGAAATGAAAACTGACCTTTTCCAGTCCTGTGGCCACTGCTGAGTTTTCCAAATTTGCTGGCATATTGAGTGCAGCACTTTTACAGCATCATCTTTCAGGATTTGAAATAGCTCAACTGGAATTCCATTGCCTCCGCTAGGTTTGTTTGTAGTGATGCTTTCTAAGGCCCACTTGACTTCACATTCCAGGATGTCTGGCTCTAGGTGAGTCACACCATTGTGACTATATGTTTGCTTATTCACACTGCTTGAGAACAATGCTTTCTTGATTTTATTATGTCAGCCACTGTACAAATTATTTTTCTTTTTTTTTTGCCTTTAAAAAAATTTTATTTATTTTTTAACTGAAGCATAATTGCTTCACAGAATTTTGTTCTCTGTCAAACCTCAACATGTATCAGTCATAGGTATACGTATATCCCCTCCCTCCTGAACCTCTCTCCCATCTCCCACGCCATCCCACCCCTCTAGGTTGACACAGAACCCCTGTTTGAGTTTCCTGAGCCATACAGCAAATTCTCGTTGGCTGTCTATTTTACATATGATAATGTAAGTTTCCATGTTACTTTTTCCATACATCTCACCCTCCTCTCCCCTCTCTCCATGTCCATAAGTCTTTCTCTAGGTCTGTTTCTCCATTGCTTCCCTGTAAATAAATTATTCAGTACCATTTTCCCAGATTCCATAAGTGAAAGTGAAGTCACTCAGTCGTGTCTGACTCTTTGTGACCCCCATGGACTGTAACCTACCAGGCTCCTCCGTCCATGGAATTTTTCAGGCAAGTGTACTGGAGTGGGTTGCCATTTCCTTCTCCAGGGGATCTTCCCGACCCGGGGATCAAACCTGGATCTCCCGCATTGCAGGCAGATGCTTTACCATCTGAACATATATATGCATTAAAATACAATATTTATCTTTCTCTTTCTGACTTACTTCACTCTGTGTAATCTAACCTCATTAGAACTGACTCAAACACATTCCTTTTTATGGTTGAGTAATATTCCATTGTGTATATGTACCACAGCTTCTTTATCCATTCATCTGTTGATGGATATCTAGATTGCTTCCATGTTCTAGCTATTGTAAACAGTGCTGCAGTGAACAGTGGGATACATATGTCTTTTTCAATTTTGGTTTCCTCAGCGTATACGTGAGGAGTGGGATTGCTGGGTCATATGGTGGTTTTATTCCTAGTTTTTTAAGGAATCTCCATACCATCTTCCATAGTGGCTGTATCAATTTACATTCCCACCAACAGTGCAAGAGCAGAGCGTTCCCTTTTCTACACACCCTCTCCAGCATTTATTGTTTGTAGACTTTTTGATGAGGGCCATTCTGACTGGTGTGAGGTGATATCTCATTGTAGTTTTGATATGCATTTCTCTAATAATGAGCAATGTTGAGCATCTTTTCAAACTATTTTTCTTGATAGTGTTTGTATCATGGTTGCCTTCTACTCTACAAAATACAGATGATTTTTTTTTTGCCATGTAGTGAATGGATGGTAAAGAGTAGGGAAAAGCTATAATTTAGTTCATTACAGCTCTTTTTTCATGCCAAGAAACAAGGACTATTTCTTTAGTCCTTTAAACCTACTAGAGGTAATCAGAAATGTGTTGGACTGGAAAGTGCCATATTGGAAAGATAAATACGATAATTACTAAATTTCATTGATTCTAAAAAGCCTATTTTCAGTACTGTAACATCTCTAAAATTTGGATACATCATATAATTGGTATCTTTCATTTATAACTTTTATTTATTTTTCCTTAATAGTACATAAAATAATAGTATGTCTTACAATTGATGTCTTATATATCTTTAGTACATTTCTAAACAATCACTGAATTTTAAGATCTTGAAATAAAAACCACGTATAATTGATTTTGGCATTTCCCTAACGCATGATATGAGATCTTACTATTTTGTGTGTATCAGTAAAGAAGGATTTCTCTTAAAATCTTAACTTTAGACTTGAATCTTTGGGTTCTATTAATTTAGAGTATTTTTAAAAATTTTGTATATTGTTGTATGGCAGGATAGCCCCTATTTTTTCTTCCATTGACTATATTAAACATTATTGGCATTTAATTACTTCTTTTATTGTTCCTTACTTCTTTTCATAGTTATAGTGTATCTTACTGTTAGGGATTCTTAGACTGAACTTTCATTTCTCATTTGGAGATGGCTAGAGTGTGTGCCTGACTGATGAGGATAAACTAATTTGAGATAAGCTGATACAGTGCTGCCAGTTTTCAGTTATCCATGCTAGGAGAATGGATAATTGTCATTTGTGAATGATCTTCCATCCCTTTATTAGTTATTTTATGGCTGGTGCTGGTATGGAGCAAAGTCAAACTGGTTTGCATTTTAAAGCTTTATGTTTCCTCTTTAGAGCAGGTAATAATAAATACTGGAACAGCAAAAAAAAAAAAAAAAGAAAGAAAAGGCAATAGAATATGAGAATTGAAAAGCCTGAATAATACACAAACTGGATAATTGACCTCTGAATGATAAAAAGGAAAAAATGGGCTGTGGATTCATGCATTACTATTGAGCATTGTTTAGACTGAGCATTGTTTAGATTTAACTTTTGTTCACCACTGATTGAATTAAAGTTTGAGATGAAATGCTCTGTATCTCATTTCTAAACTCTCAACTGTTCAATCATCTCTCATTGTGAAGTCATGAGATTCAGACATGATAAAGCAATAATGAGAAGTTAAAAATCAGGGCTAGAAAAAAGTATATTTTAAACCTGTACTCTTCTAAAAGGGAGAAAAGCAATTATAAGAGTTTCAAGAATCAATAGAAATTGATATTTTATACCAAAGAAATCTTAAGACCTTGAGTTCTGCCCTCCTCTTCATCATGGTACAAGTAAAAAGAAATCAATAGCCCTAGAAACATAAGCTGTTAAAGATTGACATCCAGCAGTATTTTTGATATTTAAGGCATTGCTTCGTATTCTGATTCAGACAGTCTGTGTAATTAAGCATAAGAAATTGTTTTTAAATATAAAATTGTTTTCTTTTTAGTCTCCATATCTTGTATATATTTTGTTTTGAAAACAGAATAAATGTTATGTATGGGTTTAAAAATAATTCTTTGTGTGGTTTCTATCTAGTTAACTAAGACATTTTAAAAGGTCCTTTCTGTTAAAAAGATAAGTAGTTCTTTATTAAAAATTACTAATGGACTCTGTCAGACTCTATTAGGCCAATTTCCCATCTCCTGGATAATCTCTTAGCTCCTGCAGTAGAAGATGTAATCAAAAGATTCTGCAGCAGGTACTGAGTATGGGAATTGTCAGAACCAGTGAGGACAGTAGCTATGTATGAGGCTTTGAAACTGAGCATGAGAAATTTGAACTTGAAGCTCAGTTTGGACTGTTAAGGGAAGTGTTATATGACTGAAGTAGGGAGACTATATGGATCTCTATAGGGCAAAATTCAATAGAACAGAGACTCTCAGGGCCAAAGTATTAATAGTTTTTGTGTCTTCAAGTATCCGTTCTCTCCCAATGGCGCACACACAACTCACAATGTTTACTTTAATGAAGATGTTTAAGGCATGCCCAGATTTTTGTGATAACGCACTAACAGTCTTGCATGGAAGTACACATTTTCTAAACACCATAGCTGCTCGTGGAGTACCACTTATTAATGGTTATTAACCATAACCAGATGCAGTTCACAGCTGGCTCTCAATAATACCACTTCCTTCTCTCCCATTCAGAAAAGCAAGCCTTGAATTCAAGTGAATAAAAAGTGATATTAGGAGAACAACTTTGAATTGATTTTGATTCCCTATGAGTTATTTACACACTTGTGTAGTACATTATTAACAAATTAGTTGACACGGTTACAATGTGACTGCTGTATACCACTGTGTTGGGACATTGCTTGAGAACAATGCTGTCTTGATTTTATTATAATTAAGCCATTGTGATGAATAATCCTGTATAGATTATTTTTCTTGATAGTGTTTGTATCATGGTTATCTTCTACTCTACAAAATATAGATGGTTGGTTTTTGATCTGTAGTGAATGGATGGTAAAGAGTAGAGAAAAGCTATCTTTTTAAGAATATTCATTAAAAAAAAACAAAACAGAAACCAAACTTTCCAAACCAAAGGACACGAAAGGGAGATGGGATATTTATGTGGAAAGACCACAGAACTGAGAGGAACAAAGGAGAGATACTGGCTTTAAATATAGTAGAGTTAAAATATCTAAATACCTTTACCTAGAAAATAAGGAATCTAAGGACGTGATTCCTTTGGTCTACTCCTGGAATATCACTGCCTGTCACTGTAGCTTTTCCTCAGCTTGGTTTTATGTCACTTCAGGGTTTAATCATATAATTTTAAAGGAAGGACTTTAAAGATCATTTATAGATCTCCCTTATTCTTAGTCTAACAGTTACTATAACTCTCTGAATGGTCTTATTCATCTTTGGATTTGCAGTACCTGACACAAAAATTATAAAGTATTCTATAAAGATTTATTAAGTTGGCTTAAAGAACTTAATGTGCATTGATATTAGTAAGTCAGAATGCTATTAATAAAGTCTGATAATTCTTTTTTAAAGATTTTATTCTTATTTGACTGCGTCAGGCCTTTGTTGTGGCATGCAAACTCTTAGTTGTGGCACGTGGGGTCTAGTTGCCCAACCAGGGATTGAACGCAGGCCCCCTGCATTGGGAGCGAGGAGTCTTATCTACTGGACCACCAGGAAGTCCCTAAGGTCTGATTCAGTTCAGTTCAGTTCAGTTGCTCAGTCGTGTCCAACTCTTTGCGACCCCACGAATCGCAGCATTCCAGGCCTCCCTGTCCATCACCAACTCCCGCAGTTCGCTCAGACTCACGTCCATCGAGCCGGTGATGCCATCCAACCATCTCATCCTCTGTCGTCCCCTTCTCCTCCTGCCCCAAACCCTCCCAGCATCAGAGTCTTTTCCAATGAGTCAACTCTTCGCATGAGGTGGCCAAAGTACTGGAGTTTCAGCTTCAGTATCATTCCTTCCAAAGAAATCCCAGGGCTGATTTCCTTTAGAATGGATTGGTTGGATCTCCTTGCAGTCCAAGGGACTCTCAAGAGTCTTCTCCAACACCACAGTTCAAAAGCATCAATTCTTTGGCTCTCAGCCTTCTTCACAGTCCAACTCTCACATCCATACATGACCACTGGAAAAACCATAGCCTTGACTAGACGGACCTTAGTCGGCAAAGTAATGTCTCTGCTTTTGAATATGCTATCTAGGTTGGTCATAACTTTTCTTCCAAGGAGTAAGCGTCTTTTAATTTCATGGCTGCAGTCACCGTCTGCAGTGATTTTGGAGCCCCAAAAAATAACGTCTGACACTGTTTCCACTGTTTCCCCATCTATTTCCCATGAAGTGATGGGACCTGATGCCATGATCTTCGTTTTCTGAATGTTGAGCTTTAAGGTCTGATTAGTCTTAGTAATTTTAGCACTTAAATGTCATCAGTGATTTTTCGTTTTTCTTGACCTTTTTTCTCTAACCAGATTTGCATCTGCTGGTGATGATGGAACTGTAGTTGTGTGGAATGCCCAGGTGTGTATTGATTCTGTGTGGATTATGTAACACAGACATGACTGTCTTGAGGATGCATTCATAAACGTTACCTGGAGATAAGCCTGCATATCAGTAGACTGAGCTGAATTAATGTTTGAAAAGGGCTGCTTAGGATGAATCCATTTACAATGAGGACCAATGTTTCATAATAGAGTTTTTTATTTAAGATTTTTCCTGAGAAACAAATGCTAAATTATGGAAATAAATGTCTTAATTTTAATTAAGCAAGATTTAAGTTAGCAGCTATGTACTGACTCTGAAAATGAATCAGGTGTTGCTTTTTGTGAGAGACAGTTTTTTCCAAATTGACAATTTTTTTCTGAATTTTTCTAAATTGTTTGACAGCATAATATTCTTCACATGTTTCACTTTAATATTAATGTAATAAAACGTTTATTGTTTATTATTTAAGGCTTTACCAAATTTCTCTAGGTCCTCTCTTCCTAATCCTTGGATTCTCAAAGTATTCTCTTTTAACCATTTATCTTCTCAACCTTGTTTGGATTGTTATCTATTCTGACTCCATCAGATCCTCATTTTTCAAGGGCTTTGCCTGTGATGGACACAGTTTAACATTACATTCATCACCTACATCATGAAATCCTGCAACCTTGGAGAGATTTGAAATTTATGTTACATTTTCTTTGCATTTTTATATTTACTACTTGGGAAGTCAGTGAGAGACTGATGGATGAAGACATTGGATGGATGGGAAGAGCTGTTGATGTTAAATAGAAATAGAGTCAATACTGACTTTATGAGTGGTTGATATATCTACATCCAATTGTTACTGTTTGCTGACTTTTATTTTCTTCTACAATGTTATAAGATGGAGATAATAAATATTTGGATAATGAAGACTCCCTATATTTTCCCTGCTGAGTTACTGGTATTTTATACTTAATTTACACAATTATAATCTTAAAACCAAATGGAAAGAGTATTCCTTAAAGTTTCCTATAACAATCTGCTATTTTCTATTAGAAAATAATTAAAATTATTTAAGCCTACTCTTTTAGCATCTGTTTAGATTCTGTTGCTTAAATTATAAAATCTAAGTAATTTCAGATGGAATGTATGTATTTTCTACCTGGTGGTTTTGCTTAATGTTGTCATTTAAGATTAAGTTATAAAATATAAAGTACTATTAACATTTTTATTGATATTTCAGACAGGAGAAAAACTTTTGGAACTCAGTGGACACACTCAAAAGATAACAGCTATTATTACATTGCCTTGTTTGGAAACTTGTGAAGAAAAAAATCAACTGATCTTGACAGCCTCTGCTGATAGAACAGTTATTATATCCTTAAATCTAGAACCAAGTGAAATAGCTGTGGTGATCCAAGGGACCAGTGCATACATTATTAGACTTTATCCTCTTGAGGCCTGTCTGTACATTCATGATTTAGCAAAAATGGTTTTGTTCTAGCCTTCATAAGATGCTTCTTGAAAGTATTAGGTGTCTGAAAAAAATTAGATTGGAAGTAGCAAGTTAAGACTTAGTGTTGATGGAAACTCCATAACTAAAGCTGTTCTTCGCAGCTTTATATAAAATTACAAAAGATGGAGGAAATGGAAGAATGTAGGCTTTAAAATATTTATCATCTCAATTTGCTTTTCAATTTAGAGAAACAAAGAGTTGAACCAGAGAATAATTCACATTTTCTTATATGCTTATTGTAGAGCAAAAGAAACTTAATGGTCTCAACCCATAAGAACCTTCTGACAATCCAAGTCTGGCAGAAAAGTGAATTAGCATGTGCTCAATGTTTTATATGGAGAAGGCGATGGCACCCCACTCAAGTACTCTTGCCTGGAGAATCCCATGGACAGAGGAGCCTGGTGGGCTGCAGTCCATGGGGTTGCGAACAGTTGGACACGACTGAGCGACTTCACTTTCACTTTTCACTTTCATGCATTGGAGAAGGAACTGGCAACCCACTCCAGTGTTCTTGCCTGGAGAATCCCAGGGACAGGGGAGCCTGGTGGGCTGCTGTCTCTGGGGTCGCACACAGTCGACACGACTGAAGCGACTTAGCAGCAGCAGCCATAGGAAAGTTTTATAAATTGCATGTATGTGCCAGGCATTGTTCTGTTTTGCATTTATTAACCCATTTAACCCTTATAATAAGTATTTTTATTATTTTCATTTATAAATTAGAAAAGAGAGGTTAAGTAAATGGCCCACGTTCATGGGCCAAAGGCAGCAGTCTGACTGCAGAGTCAGTGCTCTGAATCACTATGTGATACTGCTTTCATAAAATATTTTTCTTAAAGTTAGCCTTTTTATATTTGTATGAGAATTTAATCTATGAAGGCTATAGCTAATCTTGCATTGCTTTTTTTTTTTTAAGTGTCATAGAATAGCTTTAAAAAGTCTGTGCTTATCTAAGAATTCTATTTAAATAACTTCAGGTGTTAGTGAAATTGAGTTTCAGAGTAAGCCCAAAGGTGTAGGTGTTTCTTAGGCTTCTATAGAACTAAGACATACTTTATGACACATTTTAAATAAGCTTGTCAGCTGAAGTGATTTTTAGACAGATTGCCAGTAGGTGGTGGAAATTCACAAAAAGATTTAGGTGGAGATAAAATGATGTACTGTGGTGATTACAGTGTTGCATGATCAGAGGCATAAAATGCACTTCAGTATGTTTTGGTCACAGTAGCTTTACTACCATTGTTCTGTTGAGGCACATGTTATTTTATGGACTAAAGCTCTTTTTTGTTTGTTTTCAGTATCAGTATAATCTTTGCAAAAATAGAATATAAAATTCTTTTTATTAGACTGCTCCTAAAGAACTAGAATACTGTTTAGAGATAATTGTTAAAATTACTATTACAGTACAGACATGGGTGGCTGGGACAATATCAGTATAAACTTTAACGGTGAATGCTGGTATAGAGTAATTTCCTTTGCTAAATGACTTTTCTTGTTAAAAATAATTTCAGGTTGCTTTGTTCATTTATTCAGATGAATTTTAAATTTACCATGTTTGGGTATTTGCTATTAACTAACTTCATTAATTAAATGCTGAGGGTGATTTTTTTTGGTCAAATTATAATCTTAAGAGTCTATATATGTGTGTATAGACATTTATATGTAAATATGTTCTCATATAAAATGTATATCTTACCATAGGAAATGGTATGAAAAACTTGAAAATTGTTATGCTCCTTAAGTCAAACTAATCTTGGACCTTTTATGAGAGGTCTTGAAATTATTCTAAATATGGATATAGGTATTTGGTTACTGTCTTCTTTGAATTAAGATAACTAGTAAAATCATGCCACGCACGTTGAGGGAGCTTTCAGTTAATGTTAGTTAATGGATGTGATAGTTTTTAGTATGAATATTTTATGTTCAGTGTTTATTAGATTATGGTAGACTGTTTTGGAGAGTAAAAGTTAAATTTTTTATAGTTGCAATATTTAATGCTTATAAAGATTTGATATTCAGACCATTCATTCTGTTGGTATTTTCAAATGGTTTTATAGTAATATTTACATCAAACTTATTTAGATTATAAGCTTGCTATGTTAAGTTGATTTTTGTAGTAGTATAAACACAAAATACTTTATGCTTTATATATTTTCTACATAAAATGTGTAATATTTGTAATTAATTATTAGAAAAGTTATCTCATAATTTTTTGAAATTCTGCTGAGAAATTATTTCTTAACATAAATTTAGAAATGGGATTGTGATACTGGTAGACAAGTTCAGAAAGTGTCATGCTTCCAGTCTACTGTAAAGGTAAAATCTTAATCAGATACTTTACAGTAATAATCTTTTTATTTCAGAAAATGTTTTCTAATGATTTAGATGAAATTATCTTTGCAGGTTTAAAAAATTATTTCTTCTGCACATACCTACAGCTATTTGATTCTTCTAAGATTAGATTTTGGGGAGTATGTATATTAAATGCTAGAATTTGAATTTTATTTTATTTATTTATTTTTTTTTAGAATTTGAATTTTAAATTAGAGCAAGAGGTGAGTTTCTGTAGTAAGATAAAGAAAAAGGTAGTACCTAGTATGTTTCTAGTAGGTAATTCTAGGAAGAGATACTACTTTCCAAGTGATATGGCAGTAGCTAGTCTTTTTTTGTTGTTCTTTGTTTTAGCTTTAAACTTGAAACACGGAGCTATTTGTGCCTCACTATCTGTTTTCTGTAAAATCATAATTTAGTAGTAGTTACTTATTTCTGAAACAAAATCTTTCGTGGCTAATTGGTGGCTACTCAGGTTCATTTTATAAACATACTAATTGGGGCTTATTATTGATAGAAACTCTGCTACACATTGGAGAAACAAACTTGGATAAGACTTGGCTACTTTCATTCCTATAGAAGAAATTACCTTAGATGGTCTCAGAAAGTGCTACTGTTTTTCAATAATTTCCGCAGGCTTGGGGAAAGATACTAGTAAAAAGAAATAGTGTTTCCTCATTTACTTTGAAGATTACTGATCTCTTGAAGGGAAAGGGTATCAAACTTGTGGACATATTTTAAAACCACTGAATGCTTGAATTTCTAAACTGATAAATATTTTGCATGAATTTTACAGTGTTTAGCTGTTCTTCAGAGACTAGATGTTTGGCTCTCTGGTGGGAATGATCTGTGTGTGTGGAACCGAAAATTAGATCTTCTGTGTAAGACGAGTCACCTTTCTGATACAGGTAAAGACAAATCAAGGTACTTGTGAACCATGATAGACACTAAAATAAAGACACAGTGAATCTTCAAAGAGACTTTCCATGAATACAACAGTAATATAGGAGCTTTTCTTTTTAATTCTGAGTATAATATAAGAGGTAGCCATATTTTCCAATTCAGGTGAAGGGGTGTGTGAAATATATTTCCATTTCAAATTGGAAGGAAAAGATTCCCCCTCTTTTGGCTTCTTCGCCCCTTCTAACAGAATTTCTCAAAAGTGAACAAGAAAAGCCTTTTCTTACGTGTTCTTGGACCATACCCTCAACTGAGTTTGATGAGCCTGTTGACACCTGGAAGCAGATCTTTATGACTTTACAAAAGTATTTTCTTCATTTGTAGGGTCATCAGACTTTGCATAGAGTCCTAAGGATGCCCTCATTTTACAGTTGGTTTTACTAAGGAAATTTCATTCATGTGCAAATGTAAAAACAAAATTCTGTTTTCTCAGAAAAAAATCAGTTTTGACTTACATTGGTATCAAAGAACTTAAAGAATAAAAATTTATTCAGAATAAAAATATTTAAGTGTAAATGAGTAAATTTAAATGACAGTAACCTTAAAATCATGTGATCCACAGTTAAGTATTTTTGTTTCTAAAAGTAATGAAATGAACCCATGGTCACCCTAGAAGGAATACAGGCATGCCTTGTTTTCTCGCACTTTGCTTTATTTGGCTTTGCAGATGATGCGTTTTTTACAAATTGTTTGTGGCAGTGCTGCATCATGCACGTCTTTGCACGATTTTTCCAGCAGCATTTGTTCACTTGGTGTTTCTGTCACATTGTGGTAATTCTTGAAATATTTCACACCCTCCAACAGCAAAAAGAACTGCCTGAAGGCTCAGCTAATTGTTAATATTTTTTTAGCAATAAAGTATTTTACAATTAAGGTACATACATTGTCTTTTAGACATAATACTATTGCACATTAAATAGATGACAGTATAACATTAACAACTATTATCAGTTCAGTTCAGTCGCTCAGTCGCGTCCGACTCTTTGCGACCCCAGGCACTGCAGCATGCTAGGCTTCCCTGTCCATCCCCAGTTTCTGGAGCCTGCTCAAACTCATGTCCATTGAGTCAGTGATGCCATCCAACCATCTCATCCTCTGTCATCCCCTTTTCCTCCTGCCTTCAATCTTTCCCAGCATCAGGGTCTTTTCCAATGAGTCAGTTCTTCACATCAAGTGGCCAAAGTATTGGAGTTTCAACTTTAGCATCTGTTCTTCCAATGAATATTCAGTACTGATTTCCTTTAGGATGGACTGGTTTGATCTCCTTGCTGTCCAAGGGACTCAAGAGTGTTTTCCCACACCACAATTCAAAAGCCATCAGTTCTTTGGTGCTCAGCCTTCTTTATAGTCCAACTCTCACACCCATAAATGACTACTGGAAAAACCATAGTTTTGACTAGATGAATCTTTGTCAGAAAAGTAATGTCTCTGCTTTTTAATATGCTGTCTAGGTTGGTCACAGCTTTTCTAACAAAGAGCAAGTATCTTTTAATTTCATGGCTGCAGTCACCATCTGCAGAGATTTTGGAGCCTAAGAAAATAAAGTCTGTCACTTGTTTCATTGTTTCCCCGTCTATTTGGCATGGAGCTATGGGACCGGATGTCATGATCTTAGTTTTTTGAAGGTTGAGTTTTAAGCCAGCTTTTTCACTACTGTTATATGCAGTGGGAAATTAAAAAATTTGTGTGACTTGCTTTACTGTGATAATTGCCTCATTTTGGTGGTCAGGAACCAACCCCAAGACATCTTCAAGGTGTGCCTGTGTTATTAGAGTGCATTGTTGTGGTCTTAGAGCAGTAGGGGCCCTGTGAGTTGGATTTACACTTCTTCACTGGAGCTAGCTTATCTCCACGTGGGCATTATAAAATACTAGAAAAATACTATGATGTCTCAATAAAACTAAGTCCCTGACTTACTAAGATTTATAGTTTAGCTTCTCAGTTCCCCCCTTGATCACTACTAATCTTGTTTGTAGTGGTAAAGAACTCGCCTGCCAGTGCAGGAGACTTAATAGCATGCGGTCCATCCCTGGGTCAGGAGGATCCCCTGGAGGAGGGCGTGGCAACCCACTCTGGTATTCTTGCCTGGAGAATCCCATGGACAGAAGGGCCAGGCAGGCTACAGTCCATAGGGTTGCAAAGAGCCAGACACAAATGAAGTGACTTAGCATGCACGCACACATGTTGTAAAATACTGAAATCAGGGCTAAAAAGGACCTTTTGCATGTTAATGGAAATAATCACCTGTTACTGCAATTCCCCTTCCCTTTGCAAATTAGCTTTGAGTACTATACTGTAAGTAGTCACAGTATTGCCCTGCTTATCAGTAAGAGATAGCAGTAAACCTTTGAGAAAATTAGTTAGAAAGCTTTTAAAACACCTTAAGTTGCCATTGGTGAGCTTTTCATGATTTGGATTTTCCAAATTACTAGATGCCAAATAGTTAGCAGTACTATTAGATCCTTATTTTATGAAATTCCTTTCACTAAGCCTTGCTTGATTTATGGACTGGCAGGGCTTTTAGGGACAGTTATTATATATTTGGAAATAAGCAAAAATAATCTTAGTATGATAAAATGGAAGGAGCCTTGGACTAGAAAACAGGACATCCATGCCCTTTTCAACAGTATGGTCTGTGATTCTGTGTATTAAGTTGCTACTTCTGGATTATTGAGTTTATAGTAATTTTATTTCATAAATAGTCAACATTTTTTTGACAAGCTGTTTTCTGCGTCTGTAATTCTCTGCTGTTCTCCCTTCCGCTGCTCTCCTCTCTTCTGCTTCTTTATCCTGTACACTCCTCCCGTTTCTCCTCCTCTACCATCAATGCCCTGTGCTTGACCATGGAAAAATATAAAGCATACTGGTAAAATCTATGTGGAGGGAAGATGTTGGCCAGAAATACTCCCCAAGTGGGAAGGTAAAGCAGATGAGAATATTTTCCCAATTAGCATATGTGTTAGGAATTACTGTATAAAAATTACATATATTTTATAAGGGAAAAGTTAACTTTAATAAACAAGTTTCGTGCCAACATATATGGTAATTCTAAATCTAACACATGAATTCTTTAATTTTTGCTGACAGAAGTGACAATTATAACATATCTTACAGAAGTTGTGGTTATCCTAAAATCATTTCATGATTCAGCTATAAAAAATGTACTTAGCACTGTATGCTTAATAAGTGAAATGTGATGGAATATTGAATCTGATTATTCTAGTAATACAAGGAATTTTGTAAATGTACTGATCGATTATAAACATACTATTTGAAGGGCACTTTCTTAGCTGTTGACTGTTGGCTCATTTATTTGCTGCCAGGGAGTTCACCCAGGCTTCTTAAATTTACATTGAGGCACAATGCCAATTTTGTATTCCATTTGAGCTAGCCATCTTGTAAATGGCAATGATGATTATCTTAAAGGGTCCCTGGTAAATAAGTTTGCCACAATAGTACAGATATTCAAAGAGCATTTTCTACCCTTAATAAATCAATAAAGCCTTCGAGAGATCTTACTGACTTTTCACAGTCGTTTTCACATGCAAGTGTGATGTAGCGAATTGTGTGAGCTTTATTGTTACCATCCTCTTTGAAGAAATGACTGATATAAATCTGAAAATGTTTTTGATCTAATCTATTAAGAAAATAATTTAACTTTTATATGTTTTTGAAGGGATCAGTGCTTTGATTGAAATACCTAAGAACTGTGTTGTGGCAGCAGTTGGCAAAGAACTGAGTGAGTATGATTTTCTCCCCCTTCATTTCTTCTTTTTTAAAATTTTAAACTAGCCTTGTGTAAACATTTCGGAAAGACTAATTCGGCTTTTTATTTAAAGGACATCTTTCCCTGCCCCAGTGTTGGCCTCCTGGAATTATTGAAGTGATATGGAACCTGAGACATTTTCAAGATGTTAGGTCGGCTCTTGTACCACACTTGGTCTAGCATAGGCAAGTGGGCAAGGCAACCCCACTCCTCTGATGCTGGAGAGGGCCATTTACATCCCACAGTCCTCTCTGTTGATGACCCACACTCACTCACTCAGCAAAAACTTTAGCTACATAAAACAACAGCAACATTCTGAAAACTAAAAACGAGCTGGGTTTGGAAGAGGGTTATTATGGGAGTTGAGTAAGACAGGAGCTGTGGAAACCAGAGTGGGACCCATTTTCTTGAAGGGTGGAGTTTGCACGGTTTCCCTCAGAGGAGTGGGATGGCAGAAGGAGGGAGAACGAGAGGAATGTGGTAAGTGCGCTAGCTGACTATAAACATGCCATTTGAAGGCCAGTCTCTTACTGTTGGCTGTTGGCTCACTCATTTACTGCCGGGAGTCTGCAGTTTAAAAAGAAACCAAACCTACTATGCTCGTTCCCTTACGGATAAAAATTGTGTGCTGAGAAGTGACGGAGTTGCTTTTTAAAATCTGCTTTTTTCTTGAAGAATTTGTCTAATGAAGCCCAGAGGGCATTTGATATTACTTGTGCTGCTACTTCTAGAGACCAGTCTCGAGATTTACTGTGATCATCAGTTGGCATGTTTGTAAATGCCAGTGAGAAATGAGCTAATGGTTTACCAATTGTAAGCTGCTATCTGCAGGCTCTGCTGCTTTGCAGTCAAGTTTTTCTTTCTTCAACTGAACTTTCCCTGTGTAGTCATGTCTGAGAAGTAATCTTTTAGACCCAGTGCTTATGCTTTCTTTTCATAAGCAGCTTCTAAAGATAAAATTTAGTGTTTACGTTTTTTTTCTTTTTTTCTTCCTTGCAGAAATTCAGTTTTCCCATGTTCTTTATTGTACTGGAAAGATGCCTTGCTTTTCCCTGCTTTTTTCCTCTTGTTGCTAATCAATCACTTGTGTTTGCTGGTTTTACCCTCAGTGGTTCTCAAAATGTAGTGTGCATGAGGATGACCTGAAGGACTTGTTAAGAACACAAAATACTGGGCCTTACTCGCAGAGTTTCTAGTTCAGTGATTCTGGAGTGGGGCCTGAGCGTCTGCACTCTAACACGCACTGGGAGTGCTGAGGTGGTTCTGGGGCCAGTCTTTGAGGGCAGCTGCTCTAGATACTTTGTTCCACTTCTTTCCATCTCACTAGTATTGCTCTGTTCAGGTACTCTTCTCCTCTTTTGCCTGGTTGGTCTGTTGCGATAGTCTCCTGACTTATTTTCATTCCTCTACTTTATTTTTTTGAATGTGTACTTACAATGCTTAAACTATATTTTAGCCATTGCCGTTGTCTGGAGAACACATCGAAAGTATAAATATTTACAAAAGATTATTGTATTCAGATAACGATGAAGTATTAGTAGGATGTCTAAATATATGTAATGTGGAGTGTCCAAAGGGCTTTCCAGGTGGCTCAGTGGTGAAGAATCCGCCTGCCAGTGCATGACACGCGGGAGGCCCAGGCTGGATCCCTGGGGCAGAAAGATCCCCTGTAGAAGAAAGTGGCAGTCCATTCCAGTATACCTGCCCAGAGAGCCCCACAGACAGAGGAGGGCCACAAAAGAGTCAGACATGACTGAGCATGCATGCCAGAGTGTCCAAATATAATCCCCCCATGACAGAGTTAGTAGCAAGTAAAATAAAATCTCTTTTAAGTATATGCCTATTCAGCGTGCCTGCATGCTTAGTCGTGTCCAACACTTTGCAACCCCCCTGGACTGTAGCCCGCCAGGCTCCTCCGTCCATGGTCCATAAGGGCTCTCCAGGCAAGAATACTGAAGCAGGCTGCCACTCTCTTTTCAGGGGATTTTCCTGACCCAGGGATTAGACCTGCACCTCCTGTGACTCCTGCATTCAGCTGGATCCCCTCCCTGCTGAGCCGTCAGGGAAGCCCTTGCATTTCTAATCTGTGCAACTGTTCGCATATACGTCAGATACTTGCAGATTGTTGCACAAATACTGGGACTGTTTGAATCCATATCAAAATCTGGATACCGGTGAAATTAATTCACCGTGATATAGCCTGCTTGGTTGGCTGGTTAGGTATGGCCATTCCCTTCTCTGTTTTAGTGCTTCTAAACGATGTTTTCAATGAAAACATTAAAAACTCCAAACTGGAAACAAAATAAGCTACCATTTACCAACCTCATTTTGTAAAAATAACTTTCTAACAACAAAATACGCAGAACATGACCTCAGGAAAAAAGTATAGGGCTTTAAATTGAATACATTTAGATTTATTTAAAAAAACAAAACAAAACTTATGTGGCCTTATTTTTTCTCCCATTTTTGCTCCAGGTGAATGAAATCTTTGCCCTAAGGATGAATGTAATCATGCCTACACAATGAAGTCCAGGCCTTTCAGCATATCAGATCATGCCTTCCATGATCTCCCCCTGCTTCCCTTGAGTCTTGTCTCACTGGTGGCTAATTTGCATTTCCCGGAGCTCCCAGCCTGAGGTGCTTCTCACCGCCATCCTTTCTCTTGTCACCTGTATTGGACTTGACCATCTCCCCCCTGCTTCCATTGAGTCTTGCGTCACTGCTGGCTAATCCACATTTCCTGGAACCCCCCAGCCCGAGGTGGTTCTCACCTCTGCCTTCCTTTCTCTTGTCACCCATATTGGACTTGACCACATAATTCATTGTCCTCTTCAATCTGGCTCATCACTACTTACTCTTTAAGAGCAGAGCTCTAGTATTTCTTTTTTCAAGGATGAAGCCTTGCGTACCTTATGCCTCCTCTCCCAGAGGTTTTACCTGTGCATTCTCATAATCTCATGTCTACCATTTAACTTACTACTCTAAAAACTTATGTTTGCTTTTTGGTCTCTCTTTGCCCCGCCCTTTCAGAATATTAGTGCCTTGGTGACTGAAATGTTCTTCTTCATCTTTCTCCTAACAGATAAAGAGATTTTTATCAAATGAATTAGTGAATTCATTGAAATAGTAATAAACACTGATGCCTCAACAGAAATTAGAATATCATCTAAAAAAGGGAAGAAATTAAAGTTGGTTTTATTCAAAATAATTTATAAAAAATACAAATATTCTTAAAAATGAGGGTTTCCATTTTACTTAGCCTCAAAATAGGGTTTCCCTTGTGGTTCAGACGCTAAGGAATCCTCCTGCAATGTGGGACACTTGGGTTCTATCCCTGGGTTGGGAAGATCCCCTGAAAAAGGGAACGCCTACCCACTCCAGTATTCTGGCCTAGAGAATTCCATGGACAGAGGATTCTGGTGGACTATAGTCCATGGGGTTTCAAAGAGTTGTACACCACTGAGTGACTTTAACTTTTTCATAAAGTAAATATGCAGTGCCATTTTCCTTATGAAAAATAAGTTTTATTCCTCTAAATGTACTATCTTTTCTATTTCTAAGACAAGCTTGTGCCCCTGTCCTTGGTTTTAAGTGTTCCATACCAATTTCTCTTTTTCTAATGTGAATCTTCTCAACAGGAAATAAATTTTCTGTGTGCACTGCCTGTAGTTACTTTGAGGCTTTTATTAGCTGGGCAGGTCTATCATCACTTCGAATACTTATCCTGGTTCAGAAGTTCAAGATTTTTCTGTTAACCCCATTTTGGAATTGACTGTTGCTTTTCTTTTATCTTCTAATTCATGTTTACTTCCTTGAAGTTATTACATATGTGACCCTTGTGAATACTTGACTATAGAGACTCTATTTATGAACTTAACAGTTTCACATTATCTTTAGTGCTTTGTAGTTTTCTGGTCACTATTTCAGTTTGTTCTCCCTGTTAGCTGGATTAAACAGTACAGTGCCTGCTTGTTATTCTGTAATCTTAATCTCAGCATCATTTGGTAGTATCCCAAATAAAGGAGAATTTTCACTCTACTTTGCTAGGTATCAGAAAGAGTCCCCTTTCTGATAGACAGCCACGGTTTCTAAGCCCTTCATCTGACAGCCACAGTTGCAGTGTGAATGGAACGTGCCCAGAGACATAGAAGGGAATGTGGTGTGACCTGTTTTCCAGAGAGAAGTGTGAGAAAGAAGAGAAACTTAGTAATAAGCCGTCACTTGGGAGGAACATGACCGCTGAGATACCAGTTTTTCTAAGCTGTGAGCAGCCACAGCACTTGGTGTGGGGCCTATTATAGCACCAACTACATTGGTTCTGAGCTTGTTTATAAGTCTCACTCCCACTCTCGATGAGTATTTCAGGGCAGTAACTGGAACCTAGTCACATATAATATCTAAGTTCCTGGAGCATCATAATAAGTGTTCAGTAAATGTTTGTTTATTGAATCTTTCCAGTTGATTTGATTTTGAGTTTTCTATACTGATTAATGTTAGGATTAATACAAGTTTATATAAAACTGTTTGTTAAACTCAGTTGAATAAAGCAACACTATAGTCCAAAAGAACTGTATAACACACAAAAATTATAAGGCCTATCTTCTCAGAGAACTTGTAATTTAATGGTGTAAGCTTAGATATCAAGAAAAGTAAATAAATAAAAACTGCTGAAGTCTTCACTGATTTGAGGTTAAGCACAAATTTATAGCTTATTTTGCAGCAGTATTTACTGACCTGGCATGAGGAGAGAAGGCTAACGGTTGGGGGTGATTCAGGGATCCGGATCAGTGCTGGCTAAGGAGAGAATAAGGTGGGAGAGCTGGTTGTGCACTGAAGGCTTAGGGAGGATGGGACTTAATGGTTGGTGGGGGTTTAGAAGAGTTTTAATAAAAGGAACAGAGTTCTGAGGTCACACTTGGGATTTTAGTAGATCATTGCAAACATCTCAAGGATTTGGAAGAAAGAAAGTAATATGAACAAGACTGTCTTTGGAGATGGTTTTTTTCAGTATTTTAGGTATTTGTCACTTAGTGAAATATTAGTTTTTTGAGCAGAAATGGAACTTGATCTTCTTTGACTATTTCAGTAAAATTATATCGGTCTTTTCATTTAGTAATTTTCAGGTTGGTAGCAGCCACAGAGGGATCATTAGGATGGGATATTCTTGAAGTTAAGCGCCTCCTTGATCACCAAGATAATATTCTCTCACTGGTTAATGTCAATGGTAAGCTCATTGTGTCCATGTTTATATTATGTAAAATTTTTTACTTGTTAACCTGTTTTGAACTTTAGTCTTGTTTTGTCGTAGGATTCTCTAATTACCATCATGAAAATGATGCTGTTAATAAGGAGAGAGTGGCAGTCTTATTTTCTGAGGTTTAAACCAGTAGAATTCATCAAGTCTCATAGATTGGTAGGTCTTAGATTTAGGCACGGGGGAAGGATGGAGTTGGGCAGAGAAAAGGGGTGATAGAGGAGACAGCATACTTACCTCAGGGGTTACTTGGCAGCTGTGGGATGATTGTCGTAGGCTATCAGTACTAATGCTTGGTGGCATTTTGGCTTTGGGGGCAGATGGTTCTGGCTCTTTTCTCTTTTGAAGGTCACACAGGACAAAATTATATACCACTATTTACAGTAGAATGAGCTGGATTCAGTCCATCATTGAAGAACCAGAGAATAACACCAAACTAAAGGTCTGCAGAAATGGATCATACCTGCCCTTCCTCATGGCTGCGTGTTTGGTTTGCCAGAGTTTGTATTTGGCTTTATCTTGATTTTAATGAGTATCTCCTGTGAGGCGAACCTGACATCAGATGACAGGATAGGATCACAGACCACAAATCCTGGGATTTAGCTACTTCACTTTCAAGTAAACTGGTACCTTATATCATCAGAGCTCTCCTGGGTGGTCTGGGCTCTGAGGTCAGATGCGAGGGCTCTTGGGTGGCTGCAGTTTGATAGTCTGGAGGAGTCTGTAAGAGGGTCCTGTAAGGATGCTGTGAATATGTTGTAGGGGAGTGCACTGCACCCCCTGACCTAGGCTGGCTCTTTCTGAGCAATACTTTGAAGAGACATGAGGCGAAGGGAAAGGGCCACAAACAGTACTATGTGTAGTCTCCATCTGTAGGCCGTTCAGTCACGTTTTCAATTACATCAGTGAGAATGGCCCTCCCAACTCCAGAAACTTCCTCTCTAATAGCTTGTTCAGCCCAGCTGCAAGTCTGTCTGAGGACTAGATTATCTGTATGATAGAAATAACAATGTGAGGAGCGCCCCTTTTGTCTTTTTCAGGGGACTCTTTTTCCTTTAGCCATGGTGGCAGCCCAGAAGGCAAGTTCTTCTTTGGAAGTCCCTCTGACACTGAGCCAGCAGCCCCAAGGCTGGAGCTGTTGAGAAGAGCACAGCAGTGTCCTGGCCGTTACAGTGGTCATGCCTAGTTGTCCCGTTTTAGCAGTGAAGTATTGGGACCAGGACCTGGCATATTTCCATAATGAAGTTGAGGAGATGTTACTGAGGGACCCTCAGCTTCATGGCACTTCTCTGTACACCTCTGTGATCTACAGAGATACTCAGAACAGTTTAATTAAGAATGCTCTTGTCAAGTCTTTCTTTGCCAACATCTTAAGGAAAAGGGAAAGCTAAGGCAAAAAATAATTTGTTAATGGAAATTACAGAAAACCCCTAGTACTTTTTACTTTACAAATTCCATGACTCTAAAATTAAACTACAGAATGCTAGCAAGCCAAACACATATTCAGGAATCATATATGGATGAGTAGTCTGGCAACATTTGAGAATGATACTGTGACGGTCTCTCATAATGGATGTGTCTGCCATGCTGCAGATTTAGCCATCCTGAAGTGATTATGTTGTATAGTTCCCAGTTCCACCCTCAGCCCTGCTTCTTTGTCCCCACCAATTACCAGTCAAAATGTTGCCAGTTACTGGGTTTATAACTCACAGGGAAAGTGCACGTTCAGTGAGTTGGCGCTAGGACAACCTTAGCAGAACGTTTGTTTGTAGCAGAACTCCCACAAATGTGAATAATGAATACCAGGTTTGCCCAAGAGCTCTGAATCCCTCTGCAGAGATTGTCTAAGACCAACATACAAGGTAACCTTGCTTAACTCTTCTGGAAGACGGCTCTTGGTGCTGCTTCTTTATTTTATTCCTTTTCTTGTTTTATATTGACAGCATGATATGGTAGTATTAGTACTTCTGAGGGATGGGTAGACAGGTTTCAGGTGAGATTTTCATACTAAGTGACTTCTGATTCTTGCCTAAGGATCAAAGTCCATCCACATACAGTACATCATTGAGGCTGTTTGGCGTGAAACATTTTGAATGACCAGTTTGGGATAATTTACACAGCAATAAACTGCACTGACTCAGGTCAGTGTCAGCATTTCATTTCTAGTGAAAAATTATAACTGGGCTCAAGTACTTTGTTTCTATTGCCTAGATGAATTACAGACACTTGGCGATCAGAGCAGGCAGCTGTGTGGTCTCAGGAGGTTAGCTCTGGTATGATGACACATGCGGAGCTGGAGTCAAGAAGAATCTTCACTTGTTAGTGTCTCTGGTTCTGCTGTAGTTTGAGTGAGATTGGAAAGAGGAGAGAAGGGGATGGAAAAGAAGGTCATGGAAAGATTACTGCCGTCTTAACTTTCCCACTAGTAGACCTACAAGCCTCTTGTCTCTCCACAGATGAGAAATGAACTTAATTCTTCACAGATTGAATTCCAGAGAGTCTGTTAATAAACTATGGAAACTGGACTTGGAACCAAGGAAAAATACTATTTACCTGTATGATTGCTGATAATTCTTTATTTTGAAGAGATTGTTCGTCTAGTTATTAGAGATCTCTGTCCTGGTATATTTGATAAATGAGATAATTAAATCATAATTACTCATCCATGTATTCCTAAATTACAAGTAACTAGATGTTTTAATACTATTAATATGAAATAATACCAGGGGCTCAAAATAATACCAGGGACTCAAAAGATAACATTCAGTGTTTTTAAAATGGCTACACATTTATTATTTAATTTTATTTCTATTATCATCTTCATTCAATGCCTAAGAAATCCAAGATAGAAAAAGATTAAATGACTTTTTGAAGGCTAGCCACATGGCTAGTAACAGGCTGAGTCAAAATTAAAACTTGAGTTTCTAGACTCACAGTGCGCTGCTCTGCTCCACCTTCCACCTTTTCAGTCTTAGCAGTTGTACATTTTCCTTAAATGTATTATTTGTGAAGTGTCTTAGCCCACTAATTTCATTTTCATTAAACATTTAAAAAACTTGTTATTGTGCAAATAATACATAGTCATAATAGAAAAATGAGGAAACAGAAACATTAAAAATGTAAAAATGAAAATGAAAATCATTCATATTGTATTAAGTACAGGTCCATGTCCTTCTAGGTGTTTTTCTGGGCATGTATACATATGGTGTGCTTTTTGTTACAGCATTGTTGTTGCTCAGTCACATCAGTCGTGTCCGACTCTTTGTGACCCCATAGACTATATTTCTGTATGAACATAACATACTTTTACAACTTAGTTTTTGATAACAGCATTACTGTTTCATGGATGTCTTATTTATTTATTCAGTCCCCAATTGGTTTCAGATATCTTTAGATAGTCATTAGATAGATCATGTGTGTGTGATGAAGTTCCCATAAAAATTCCAGCAGTGTGGGGTTCAGAGAGCTTCTGGGTTGCTGAACACGAGTGGCCTGCCTGGAGAGGGCCTGGGTGCTCTGAGACGCCTCCCACACCCCTTGCCCTGTGTGTCTGTCTCCTCCCTCTGGAGGTTCATCTGTCTTTTGTCATACCCTGTATGATAAAGTGGTGAACAGTAGGTAGATTGTTTTCCTGAGTTTTGTGAGCTGCTCTAGCATATTAACTGAACCTGAGGAGGGGATGTGAGACTCTTCAGCTTACAGTCAGTTAGAAACACAGGTAACAGCCTGGATTTGCAATTAGTATCTGAAGTGAGAGAAGTCCTGCAGGACTGAGTCCTTAACCTGTGGGAACTGACATTATTCCCAGGTAGACATGGCCAAAGCTGAGTTAAATTGCAGGGGCATTCGGCTGGTGTCGCATAATTGCCTGCTGTGGGGAAACCCCCACACATCTGGTGTCAGGCATGTTGTGGGTGTGGGAGTACAGGAGAAAGAGAAGTGTGACTTTTTCTTAACTGTATATGATCCAAGGTAAAATCCTTTTGTCTTTTTTCCCCAAATACTTAACCAAGTATTCCAGCATGGCTTATTTCTTTCTTAATTGAATTGAAAAGCAGTTACTATCATTTACTAAATGTGTAAGTAAAGTTGAGTCTATTTCCAGTCGGTTCTGTTAATCTTCCTGTTTGGCTTGTCGGGTTACCTCCCTGTTGTTAATACTGTGATTTTATAGAGCAACACTACTAGGCAGTTCATTCATTTTTACTGTAGCCTAGGTAAATGATCAATAAAGAGACATATGAACTCTGCCTAGATGTGACTTTTGTATCTGGCTCCCATGTTGGGGAACTCATCGTCTGGGACACCCTGGGCTGGACCGTGCAGGCCTGCGAACGCAACTGCTGGGACCCATCTCCGCAGCTAGATGCTCAGCGGGAAATAAAACTCTGTCAAAAGCCAAACGACGTTTCTATTCATCATCTCACATGGGATGAAGAGGTAAAAAAAATTGAGAAAAATTTCTATAATCTTAACATCTTTTACTAAACTCAGTTTCTAATTGGGATAATTTAATCTCATGATATAGAAAGGTGTCATTCCTTACATCCAAGTTGTGCTTTAAAATGTTTTGATGTATTTCAAAGATTACATCATTTGCTTTTTTTTTTTTTTTTTCCCTTTTTAAAACAAACCTTTTTTATTTTATATTGGAGAATAGCCTATTAACAGTGTTGTGATAGTTTCAAGTAGACAGCAAAAGAACTCAGCCATACATACACAAGTATCCATTCTCCCCTAAATTCCATACCTCCCCCCATCCCCAACATTGAGAAGACTTCCCTGTCATCATTTGCTTTAAAAAAAGCATTTTAATCTTTTACCACCTCCTTGCCTCATGCCTCGTATCTTTGAGGCAAGGAGGTGATTAAATGGCCACAGATTTTAGAACCCATTGAAGTTTTGAGCTGTATTAAATATTCTCATGATCTGAGGATAATGCTTAAAATTGTTTTAAGGAACACTTTGAGAAAGAATCCTTTTGAAGATTCTGGTGCATTTCCTGGAGAAATAAAGGGAATTAAAAACTTCAGAAATCCCTTTCTTTTAGTCTTCTAGCATCTTGGGGCAAGGTGATTGTGTGAGAATTACAGATTTCAGTCCTTCAGGTCACTTGCTCTTGAAGCACTTCACATCTTTTTTTGCAGTAAGAGATTAGTACCAATGGATTTCTGAATCTTGGCTCTGATCTGAACATTTCTTCTTTTAGCTTTAGGAGCTTAGAAAATATGTTTGGGGTTATTTTTCTAAATCAAATCACAAGAAATATTTGAGTTGTAAACTTTGAGGAAAGGGGTTGGAGGAGGCTGTTACCTCACTTTATTTTGTGCCTTCCTATACTGTTTAAATCTTACAATTGTATGTTTTTTAATTTTTATTTTATTTTATTATTATTATTTTTTTAATTTTATTTTTTTTACTTTACAATACTGTATTGGTTTTGCCATACATTGACATGAATCCACCACAGGTGTACATGAGTTCCAAAATGACTAACAGTATTCTAGATGGAGAGAGTGTGGTCCACTTTTTTTTTTTTGCTTTCTTTGAATCTCTCTTACTTTAAAAACCAAACCAAAATAGAGTAAGAATAGCTAAAGAACATTGTTCTCCCTAAAGATTAACTGTCTTTATATTCTAACTTTACTTTGGGGGAAAAAAGAGTAAATATATATATGATAAAAACAATAGTCTCAGGAAAGATAGAAACTAGATTTCTAAGAGTTGTAGTCCTAAAAATTATATTTTTAATTTGATACCTTTTTCTCATTGTTGTAATTTATAACAATGTTGTAAATTAGTGCTTAAAGTTTTTTCATTTTGCATTCTCTTTAATCTTAAAATTTGAATTGATGTTTATTAAATGCTTAATAAAGCCTTACTCAGTTTTCCCTCATTTTCTTTCTTTTTTCTTTTCTACAAGGGGGTCAGTTATTGTTAATGACAAGTGATTGATAGAGTGATTCTGTTGAGTAAATACTGCCCCAAAGCTTATTAATTTTCTAGTTGTATAAGAGTGATTCTGTTGAGTAAATACTGCCCCAAAGCTTATTAATTTTCTGGTTGTAGATAATTTTGTGGGTTTTGATAAAGCATTTGAACTCTGCACAGATTTCTTGGTCCATATAAACTAGTTTCTGGGGTTTCTTTGCATTGAATGTTTCCCAGGGCTCTAGATTTTAGCAAGCTGGCCAGCTGTTTTTATTTTTGTGCATGGCACTGGTCCTTAGCATTGCTGTGTGTAGAACACCAGTCCTGAGGGTCAACGGAGTCATCGAAGATTTAGAGTCTGGTAAGCCTTGGAGGCATGTTTGGTTGAGATACTATAGGTCTGAGTTGGCATTTTAGCCTTTGAGGCTGCATGAGAAGTGTTCTCTAGTGAGAACAGGAAGGGAAAAGGATTTTTGAAAGGTCTGTCTCACTGGCATACCTGCTGAGGAAGAATAAATGTTTCTTAGACAAGAGCCACCAGAAGTCTAGTGATTTGCAAAATAGGTTCAGAAGCAATGTGGTATGGTATGAGGCAAGAATAAGGAACTGGAGTAACGCGACCTGAATTCCAATACCACCTCTCATGTCTTCATTTTTTGTGTGACTTTAATCTTTTATTTTGACTTGTTATGCTGCAAAATAGCTTTTCCTACATTAATGAGATGTTGTGAAGCTGAAGTAAGATAAATATTGGTGAAAGTACTTTCAAAAGATTAAAGCTGTTTTAGTAGAAAGGAAAAATGGAAATTTAGTAGAACTGGAAAAAATGTCTTTGTGAAACCACTATATATATATATATATCTGCCACTCTAGCATATGCTGTTTTGTATACTTCATAGTTCTTGTGATGCTTAAGGTGTGGAGCCCAAGTAATTTTGCTCACATTTTTCAGGCAGAAGAAGCTAAGTAGTTTCCCAACGATACAGTATTATGTGAATGAAAACCCAGGTTGTACCCCAGCAGCTCCACCTCCACTGCACCAGTCTTCCAGCCACAGCCCCTGCTCTAGCTGTCATGTTTCAGTAAGGATGCTGCAGGGTGTGATACATAGAGTTCGCTCTGTATTAGCAGTTGTGTCCTTCGACCTTCTAAATGCTGAGCTTTCTTTTGTGCTTTGATATTTTTGGACTTTAGAGGGCAGTACAGTAATTTGGGCTGAAGGCTAGGCATAGGGAAGGTAACAACGACTTTGTGATCTCATACCAAGGCTGGAAATCTGTTACTCTGGATAGTGGTGTTAGTTTTGTGTACATTTCTGAACTTTTATCTCCCCCAGAATGTATTTGTTGCAGTTGGAAGGGGTTTATACGTGTATAACCTTCAAACGAAGCGCGTGATTGCCTGCCAGAAAACTGCACATGACTCCAGTGTCCTGCACGTTGCCAGACTCCCAAACAGGTACGCGCTTCCATCTGCCTTGTAACAGGTAGAAGAAGTGCATAGTTCCCAGGGCCACCAGTGCTCAAGGGGCAAAGTCACCTGGCTCTGTTCCTTGACCAACAGGTTCTTTTGAAAACGGAGAATACCCTATGGCTGTCTCTTAACAGAAGAGTTTGTGGCAATATATTGCAAAATTTACAAACAGCAGTGTTCACAAATTATACTGAATTTCATTGTAAGAAGAGAGAATTTAAAATTTGGTATTTATTTTAATAGTTAGAAGACTTTGGGGCACTATGTTCTAATTTTTTAATATTTTCCACAAAGCCACCTTTTCGGTGGTGTTGCTTATGGCCAGAATTAAATGGTGGTCTCCTTGTTGGCCGAGGCTACTAACTGAAGGCTTTCCTCTCAGGGCAGATGTGGCCATTGAGCTTCTAGGGATGAATTATATGAAGGAAATGATAGTATTTTGGGGGCTTCCCTGGTGGCTCAGCTGGTAAAGAACCTGCCTGCAGTGCAGGAGACCCCGGAAGGTCCCCTGGAGAAGGGACAGGCTCCCCACTCCAGTGTTCTTGGGCTTCCCTGGTGGCTCAGCTGACAGAGAATCTGCCTGTAATGCGGGAGGCCTGGGTTGGATCCCTGGGTTGGGAAGATCCCCTTGAGGAGGGCATGGCAACCCACTCCAGGATTCAGGCCTGGAGAATCCCATGGACAGAGGAACCTGGTGGGCTACAGTCTGTGGGGTTGCAGAGAGTTGGACATGACTGAGCAACTTAAGCACAGCACAGCAGTATTTACTCTACAGGATACTTTCAGAGTGAGAGGTGAGAGACAGGAATGGGGCTTCTCAGGATATTGTGAGTGTGTAATTCATAACTTGTTTTCCTGCATGGATTTTTAAAAATGGAAGTGATACATGTTTGTAACATTTGAGCTAGTCTCACACTATAATGCATGCCTTTCCTGAGGAGTGTTTTGCTTTGCGTTGTAAAGCCATGTTAAAGTGTGATTTTTTTATCAGCTCCTGCCCAGAGCTGGATGAAAGCAGATAAAGGTTGCACTGATGGTTTTCCCTGCACTTCGAGCACTTGCCCTCCATGGCGCGCTCTCTCTCTTCTGACAGGCAGGTTATCTCATGCTCAGAAGATGGCAGTGTACGCATTTGGGAGCTACGAGAAAAACAGCAGCTTTCAGTGGAGCCGGTGCCAACGGGTGTGTATCTTCTCTCAAAAAGGTGGTCTTGCTTTTTTCTCATATGAAAGACAGACGAAAGGCAGTTATGTGTAACCACAGGAATAATATACAATGTGCTCCAAATAAGCATGTTTACATAAAGCGTTTGGGAATTGGGATGGGGGATTCACATGTTAATATTTACTGCAGGACCGCCTGTTTATTTCAAGTCAGCTAGGATTCTTTGAGGGGAAGCTAACTGATCTGACTGATCAAATGGGCTTCCCCTGGTGGCTCAGACTGTAAAGACTCTGCCTGCAATGCAGAAGACCCAGGTTTGATCCCTGGGTTGGAAAGATCCCTGGGTTGGAAAGATCTCCTGGAGGATACTGAAGTGGCTACTTCAGTATTCTTGCCTGACTGACCAAATGGCCTAATTAGCTATTTATTAATGTATTGTAATTATGTCTGGTATATAAATATAATGTGTACCATCAGGCATCAAAGTTCTTCAGCCTTGAAGCATTAACATTGAACTCAATTTATAAACAAACAATTTTGTGTTTATGTCATTAATCTTTTGAGCTGTTGATTTTCTCATGCTTGATTTGAAAAACAAAATCCTGGTTAATTAACAACCTTCGCATAAGAAATCAAATGCCAGTAGCCTCAGAGTTTCTTCTAGTTATTTGAAGTCATAGGGTATTGTCACATATGTTGTTTTTTATCTATCCTTAAGTTGTGACCTTCCCGCCCCCACACTGCCATTCAGCCCTTTAATTTCTCTCCACTTTGACTTCGATTGCCTTTTTCTCATGTTAACACACCTTCAGCAGTGCTTGAGTAGGGGCAATAAGAAGAGCTGAGCAACAAATGTGGGTAGCTAAGAGGAAATGAAGTAACATAGTAAAAAAACCCTAGCATAGTGCCTGGTATCATCTGCTCACTTAGCCCTTGACTAAAATAAGTGAGAAACACCTTTGCATAAGTTTTGCTTTTCTGATCTTACATTATTATTGTTAAGGAAAGTGAAAGTCACTCAGCTGTGTCCAGCTCTTTGCGACTCCATGGACTATATGGTCCATGGAATTTTCCAGGCCAGAATATTGGAGTGGGTAGCTGTTCCCTTTTCCAGGGGATCTTTCCAACCCAGGAATCAACCCAGGTCTCCTGCATTGCAGGCGGATTCTTTACCAGCTGAGCCATAGGGGAAGCCTGTTAAGAAAAGAGCATACTAATTTTGAGAATGACTAAAATGATTGTGTTTTTCTAGGGTTTTTTAACATGTGGGGATTTGGAAGAGTAAATAAACAAGCCAGCCATCCTGTTAAAAAGCAACAAGAAAATGCCACTTCCTGTTCACTAGAGCTCATTGGAGATTTAATTGGACACTCATCATCTGTGGAGGTATTGTTTTTAATAAGCATAGAGGTGTTCAGGGGAGTCTTGCTTTTTGCATCTCATAAAGACCTAAACCTTCTCTTATCAGTAAGTTTTTGCTGATTCTAAACATGGAGTCGGATGGGTTTAGGTATGTGTGGTAAAGATCGCCCTATACAGAGAAATGATTTGAAGGAGGAATGTCTTGCTTCTAAAAACTGGCTTAATTAACTTTACGTATGAGATGTAGGTAGACAGCTGACAATAAGGACAGTGTTGAATATATAAGAGTAGTAAATACTGTTAAACGGTAGTTAATACAGAGGGTACATGGAGAAGTGTGCTTATATATGTAGAGGTAAAACCTTACAGAATCTAATTCCAGGGGGCATTATCAAATTCATGAATAGAAGTCTGTTTTACTTTGTTTTGAAGGATAATAATTAGTTAGCTTTAGTAAAACCCAGTGTCTTGATTATCATCGTGGAGTTCAGGATTATAGAGTGCATCCAGTTCTAACTTTTTATAAAATCAAATGCATTAATATTTACTATCAGCACCATTGCCTGTAATGAAGAAGGAAAAAGACCAGCTGAGGTAAAGAGATAACTGCAACTGGTAACAGTATCACCACAGCCCTGAGTAATGAATTTCTTAAATTATGCTTCCATTTCATAGCCAGGGAGGAACAAATTAATTTTTCATTTGAAAGTGCATGTATTCTTAAGAGCAGCATCACAACACCACCTTATTATTGAGCATTTCCTGTATTTCAGGCACTATACTGGACATTAGAGTTTACAAAGGGATATAAAATAAAATCCTTGCTGTTGTGGAGCTTATATTTCAGTAGTCAGGAACAATATAGGTAGACTTAATAAGCTGTTAATCTAGGTTGCTTATGATGGACCCAGATTAGTAGTGGAATACTCAAGAGTTAGAAGAAAATGGTTAGTGGAAGATAATGGATGGGCCTTGAGCTGAACCTTGATGCTTCAGAGGTTAAGACAGTCTTGTGGCCATAAGCTCCCTGAGGTTGGGTGCTCATGTCTTACTCTGTTTCGCCTTCCTGTAACAGGCAGCCCAGTTGTTTTCATTCTGTTTTTTAACTTCGGCAGTTGTGCAGATGGAATGTAGTAGACAGGAGGGCAAAGACAGAATCTACTTAGTGGCAAGGAGCAGGTTGCCTAGCCTGGAGGTCTGTGTTCCAGTCAGTGCACACAGTAGGAGATAAAGTAGTTTGGGGTCAGATGATTGAATGTATGGCTAAGCAGTCTGGCCTTTAAACTTTTTTAAAGAGTGGGTTTTAAAAATCTGTTGAAGGGTTTTAAATGGTGCGGCATATTTGTCATTATATAGGAGTGTCAGATTCTTAGAAATTTGCCCGAGTAGAGGTGTTGACATTTAATTATTTTTTAAAGTGTCTCTGGCTTCATTGAGAAAATCTTGGCTCTTTCTTAAATTTTCTCTTTTCTTTAAAATGTTCTGTCCTGACTCTCCCAGCCTAGACCTATATGCCTGTGTGTACTGAACTCTCACTTGTGCATCTCCTGAGGAATTTTGCTCTGATAGTTCCTCCCTTTCACTACTGCATCATCAGCTCAGGCTGTTTCCTGTTACGGTCAGAAATCTATAAGTTATTTCTCAGAAAGCTTACATCCTATTTCTCTCTTTTATTTCACTCTTTCCCTCGAGGAGCTCGTCTCTTTCATAGTTTCGTTTATCTCCTCTCTTATACCAGCTCTCTCCATAGGATGCATGCTGCCTTCTCATCAACACTTCATTTTCTTTGTTCTTAACTTCCAGCCTATCCCTTCACTGGGCATGACCTTACTTTTATTTGGAGAGTTTAATGCTTTGTTAGCTTTCTCGGACAATTTCATTTAGTATTGACCTATGCCTCCTTTTTCCGCAGCAAATCATAGCCTGAAGTATATTACTTAGTACCTAATTACATCGTCTTTAACTGATACCCTTACTGTTTCAACTAAGATTCAGATTTCACAGCTGAATTAGAAGCTTCTTGAAGATAGGGATTATAAGCATATAGATAACACTCAGTAAATGCTTAAGGATTGATTATTCTCTGTTTATATAGAGAGCTAAAGCTAGTGTTCATCTTGGAGAACTTGGGATTCAGATATTTTATTGTGGCCATTTTTACATTAATAAGAAGGCCAGCAGAAATGATTAAATGAAGCAGGTTTGTCAGGACTTCTGCTGATAAAAAAAAAAATCTTAAAACCTATTCTTGAAGAATTAGATAATGGTAAAATTTAGATGACACTTTGGGAATTAAAAAAAAAAGCTTTTACAGCTCTGTAGTTGAGTAGTGTTTACAATGTTCTGATTATTAAAATATTAGATATGGATCTGGCATTTGTTATTTGTATGTGACTATCACCCACACTTAAATGTCTCATAAAGATACAGAGTTTCATAGTCATATCCAAAGACCTCTCCAAGGTACGCATTTCAGCAAGGACCTATGTTAGTCTAGTTGGTATTAGCCGCTTCTCTTCTCCTTGAATTTCTTATAATCAGTAATTAATTTTTTTCTACAGATGTTTCTGTACTTTGAAGACCATGGACTAGTGACTTGTTCTGCTGATCACCTCATTATTCTCTGGAAAAATGGAGAACGAGAATCTGGATTGCGCAGTTTAAAGTTATTTCAAAAATTAGAGGAGAATGGTGACTTGTATCTGTCTGTTTAGGTTAGGGAATTAAAATACCTGTATATGAACCTTGAACATCAAATATAGGATAATGCTCTGAAAACCATTACCATATTGATTATTTAATTTTGTTTAATTTTTAGGGCGGTCCGCAAACCAGCAACAGGTTTGCTTCTGAGGTACTAGTACATCCACCAAAGAATATGGCACAAGTTTTTCATTTGACTTTCCTCATAAGTTACCTGAAACCATTGTAGGAATGGGTCTGATTTCAGCAGTGAATTTTCAGAAAGTGAAGCGTTCAGACTTCAGCACAACTGTCTGACGAAGCAGAATTAAATTATACCACAGTATCCTCACAGAGATAAAATTTTTTGCTTTAAATTTTACACCAGAAATTGTATAATCTAATGCTTCATGAAAAGAATAGTACTCAGAACCTCTCTCTGTCTTTAGTGTTATTATATTGCCTCTAACTAAATCCATCACCAGGAATTAGATTTTAAAATCTAGTTTCTTTCATTTAGCCTTTCTGGATTTTGAAATACCTGACTTTGTTATCCAAAACTAATATTTTAACTATGTGGCCATCTGTCATTCTTACACTTACTTAAGGAGCCTGCTTTAATGGAAATAACTATACATGATAATTATGGAAGATATTTTACAGAAAACTGAAAACCCCACGGAAGAATAAATGGGATGTAGCATATCCTGAATTTAAGCCTTGAGCTAGCTAGGAAACTGATGCTTCCCTGGAGGAAACAAAGATTCCATAATGACTGTCTGAGGTTGAAGTGGTGAATGCTGTGTCTTAAGTGTCTTAATTTGAATCTAGACCCTGGAAGGAGGTAGAAATAGAAGTAATAGTATTTAATTGAAATTTAGTTGAAGTGAGCCAGTTCATCTTACCATTGGCTCAAATATGAAATGCTTAAGACAGGCTTTACTTAATGTAGTTTCTTGCAGTTACCTGAGATTAAATCAGCTTCATCACCCCGTCAGCCTTAGCGTACGTACTCTTTCTCCCTTTTGGTACTAAAGGATAAAAACTAAAAAGTGTCCCATACATTAAAAAATGGGTGGTTTTAACTGTGGAGTTAAACTGCTGATGAAAGAATCCTACTGAAGTAACTACAAGGGGGCTGATGTGTTAGGACTGATACTTCTCAAAGAACACTTTCTGGGTTTATTCATCACACACACCCCTAACAGAATCCACAGACCCTAATGGAATCTTTGTAAAAAAAATTTTTTTACTAGTTTTACCTTTGACAGTTGCTTCCTTTATCAACTACCTGCAAAGTCTGGATGAGCTATGGTCATCCATGCCAGATGAGTGCCATAATACTTTTAAATGAGGAAGCTGAAGCCCAGTCAGGTAAGCCCTTGTAGTTAGTTAGCTCAATTCCCATTATCAGTGAACAGCTTTAAAAAAAATATATGAATGAGAGAGAAAGGCTTATATGGTCACCCCTTGAGCAAAACCAAGTAATGTTCACAATAATTGTTTTAATTCACAATGAAAACAGATTTATGGAGAAATATAAAATTTACATAACCTCCATTTTATAATAGAAAAATTAGCACTGCCTTTTAGCCAAGATCGTTATTATGGCATAATTGAGTGTTACACAGAGGTACCTCTAATCTCACCCTGAAGTTGGCACATGGGTAGGATTCGTAACCAAGCCAACATGCATTTTGGTCTGAGTGCATCAGATTATTGATCAGTCATTTTTAGGCTTTTTTCTCCATAGATGGACTTTACCCTATTACTAATTAGCTTTTTCTTTGGAGGGTCTACATTATTAGGTCATGAGTTTATAAACTTTTTGAATTGTATAAGATATTCAATGAATTATAAAGGAATTCATAGATTCTTAACTGCTTTTTCTGATTTGTTCTGGATTAAGTGACAGCAGTCTATTCACAAGGGATGTTAGAAATCCTAGGTAAGTTTGGGGAGCAAATAGCATAAGTAAGTACCACTGTGAGTCCCTCTGTTATTAAAATTTAGAGAAACTTGATGGTTTTGATTTCATGAATGCCCTAAGGTCAGAGACAGGCAGAAACAACGAGATGGGAGAATCTAGCAGGGACTCATACTTGATGGCTGTTCACTAGCTGTATGGAGACTACTGCTAAAAGTTGAACTTTCAGATTAGAAGAATACTGTAACTGACATCAATATATAGTATATGCATTTTTTCCACTTCCCTAGTTTAGCTTTCAGTGCTGTTATATTTGCAACACCAGATATAATATCTGTACACTGGGCCTTGTCATTTTTACTTAAAAATACCCTTATCACTTCATTCTCTGGCTTATTCACATAAGAGCCTAAACTTTAGGGACACTATTTATCTTTGTCAAGTAGAGTGGCTTCGGATTGAATAGATGAGGCATCCTAACTCTGAAGGCAAGCATAATTTTAAAATCTTAAATTGGAAGTAAAAAAATAACCTAATTAAATTATAGTGTTATTTTTGGTTTGGACAACAGTGTTTTATAACTTCTGGTTCAGTAGTAGTAGCAGTAATATGACCTCTCTCTAAATGAGATTTTATTTTCCTAAATTAATAAGGCTCCCCTCAACAGAGAATATTTTAGTAAATAGCTTATTTACTGATTAGTAAATAAGAGACAATAATTTATATCTATCTGATACACATACCATCTAAAAGACTTTCTTATAAACTATTTTTAGGAATGCACTATGTAATTACCAACTCAGTGAAAGATTACACCATAGTAAATTACACTGGTAAATTACGCCATAGTAAATTACACTGGTAAAGAGCAGAGGTATGCTAAAGCTTTAGCTTTAGCAGTGTTAATATGAAATTAATTTGAAACTGAGTCAGCTATAATGTTCATAGAGAAAAATGTCAGACATCCGATGAATGTCACTTACCAAATGTAACCAAAAGCGAGATGGTCAGGAAAAGATTGTTGTCTCAAGCAAGCTTCTGAAGCTTAGGCAAATTGTTTAGCTCCTTAAAATGGGATTCTGACATCCTGAATTTAATGTGTTCTGAAAACAAAGTGTGTGGCTCATGAAATAAAGAACACTTAACCAAAAATTTGAAATTATGAAAAATTTAGGCCAAAGAGTTAAAATAAAAACAGCTGTTAGGAATGAAAAATGGCTGTAGGAATTTAGTTACAAGTACTTCACAAAAACATTTTCATCACATTTACATAATGCAGCATTACAATACAAAGCTAGCTGTTCCCCTGACCAAGCAAGTTCTCTTAGCATCTAACAAAAATAATTTAGGTACATTTCTTTCTTTGCATGGAATTGTCATATATGTTTGCATTTTTTGGTACAAAACATAGAAAAAAGCATTGGCACATTTTGTAGTGATTAAGTCATTTTTTCCCCCATGTACTAGTTCCAAGTATGCTGCATTCAGATTTTCATTTGAAAAAAAGTAACTACTGGTTCAGTTAATTTAGTCTCTGTTTATACCTCTTAGGAATGCAGCATGGAGTACAGAGAATTTAAAAGAAGAACAAAGATTTTGTTTACTAAATCTCTAATATTTATAATACACAGAAGGGTTGGCTGGTAAAAGAGAAAGGAAAATCTCAAGACTAACTTGATGTAGATCACAGAAAGTTGTGAAAAGAGCTGTATAAAAATATGCACTTGTGCTTTATAAGCTTTTAGCATACAATTAATAGCTTAAAATAGCATTTACTGCTTCCCCATATGCCTGTTTTCTGATATATTTACACATCTTGCAGTCTTTTTTTTTTTACATCATTAAAGCAAAATGGCATGATCGTAAATATAGATAGGTTAAAAACATCTGAACCTTGAAACTTTCTCTCACTCCTTGGTAACATGGCACAACATACTCCATGGACTTAAACCCAGAAAATTTAGATTGCTCTAATAAAAAATTTTAAACAGCAAATGTATATAAATTGTTTTAAAAAACAATCTTGTCCAAGGGTAGTCAGGTTAATGGCTTGTATATAATACACACTGTAGTGCCTTGTGACTGCCTCTGCAAACCAGAAATAAAGCTCTTGGATTACCCCCAAACAAGATGTCACTTCCTTCCCTTTCATGGATGGCTTTCTGTTAGGATGAATCCCTTTTTTGGGAGAGACGGCTATGCAGGCTGCTGATACCAGTCTAAAGAAGGCACTCACTAGGCCAAGGCTATATTCTAATTTGAGTGTCACACCATTAGCCAGAAGAACCACCTAGCCATGGAGGCTCTGAAACTAGTTTATCAGCAGTTTGGTCCCAGCTGTTTTGCTTGTTTTATATAGGTTTTTAAAAATTAGATGTTCCTAGGCATCTTTTAGATTGACATTCTTGAGGAAAATAGTCAAGCCAAACAGTGATAGAGACTTACATGGTAAAGGATGAGCTAAATACTAGCAAAGCTTCATGGTCCATCATCCACAGAGATGGTGGGCACGTGGGCACCAAGTCTTTGCTGCAGGTGTCCTGCTAGTTACAGTGAATCAGCTGCATGGTTTGATGAGAGCACATAGGATTACAACAGGGCAATGGATTTTGCCATGTGTGTGTTCTGTCATTAAGTGATTGTTCAAAAGAACATATATTAATGTTTTTCTTCACAGAACATAGTTTTCTAAAAATGAAATTTGGGAAGTTGAATGATTCAAGGTCAGATATTAAACGTTAGCTCCTTAACCTACATCTGTCATTTTCATTATGAAGGAATGTCTCTTACACTACTGTGATTCACAGTGCCCTTTGCAGATCCAGAGGTCACCTCCTCTGTCCTGGCTTTAACTGTCAGATGGAAGCCTCAGACTTTTGCACTTTAGGTCATCTAATGTCTTCCAGTGTTTGTAGTTATCGGCCAAATGTTGCATCAGCGTTGGCAGGTGTGCAAAAGCTGCAAGGACATAAAAAAAAAAAAAAGAAGCCTGTTAAGTTAGATTCTAGGAGCATCTGTAAGGTTGAGGCCCTCTGGGACAAATTTGGGATCAGAATTGGAAGTGAGGTACCCTAGGTTAGGCCTAAGGTGAATACACAAGTGTGAGAAGGATAAATCACTAAATACTGGTTTCTATAATAGGAACAGGTCCTTTTAACTAAAAATTGCTAACAAAAGACCAGAAAGAGAAATTAAGGAAACAATCCTATTTATAATCACATCAAAAAGAATAAAATACCTTGGAATAAACCTACCTAAAGAAGCAAAAGACCTAGACCTATACTCTGAAAACTATAAGACATTGATGAAAGAAACTGAAGATGACACAGACAGCTGGAAAGATACTATATTCCTGGATTGGAAGACTCAATACTGTGAAAATGACTATACTACCCTAAGGCAATCCCTATCCCTATCAAAATACCAATAACATTTTTTCACAGAACTAGAAAAATACTTTAAAATTTGTAGGGAAACACAAAAGACCCCCAATACCCAAAGAAACCCAGAGAAAGAAAAACAGAGCTGGAGGAATCAGACTCTCTGACTTCAGACTATACTACAAAGCTACAATCATCAAAACAATATGGTCCTGACACAAAAACAGAAATAGAGATCAGTGCAAAAGAATGGAAAGCCCAGAGATAAACCCACACACTTATCGTCAATTAATTTACAACAAAGGAAACAAGAATATATGATGGAGAAAAGAGTGTCTACAATAAGTGGTGCTGGGAAAACTGACAACTCAGTGTAAAAGAACCCAATTAGAATGTTCTCTAACACAATACACAAAAATAAACTCAAAATGGATTAAACACCTAAATGTAAAGTCAGATACTATAAAATTTCTAGAGGAAAACAGGCAGAACACTAGTTGCCACAAGGCACACCAATATCTTCTTGGATCTACCTCCTACCTAGAGTAATGAAAAAAACAGACATAAATGGGACCGAGTTAAAAGCTTTTGTGCAGCAAAGGAATCCATAGACAAATCGAAAAGACAACCCGCAGAATGGGAGAAAATATTTGCAAGTGAAGTGACTGACAAGGGATCAATCTGAAATATACCAACAGCTCATGCAGCTCAACATCAAACAGCCCATTCAAAAAATGGACTGAAATAGATATTTCTTCAAAGAAGACATACAGATGGCCAAAAAGCTCAACATCACTAAAATGCAAATCAAACCTACAATGAGGTATCACCCTCACACCAGTCAGAATAGCCATCAAAAAGCCTATGAATAATAAATGCTGAAGAGAGAGTGAAGAGGAAGGAACCTACCTACACTGTTGGTGGGAATGTAAATTGGTGCAGCCACTATGGAGAACAGTGTTTAGTTTCAGAAAACTTAAAGTAGAATTACCATATGACCCAACAATCCCACTACTGGGCATATATCCAGAGAAGGCCATGATTCAAAAAGATACATGCACCCAAGTGTTCACTGTAGTACACTTTACAATAGCCAAGACATGAAAGCAACCTAAATGTCCACTGACAGATTAATGAAGAAGATGTGGCAGATATACACAATTGGTGAATTTAACTCAGATGACCATTATATCTACTACTGTGGGCAAGAATCCCTTAAAAGAAATGGAGTAGCCATCACAGTCAACAAAAGGGTCCCCCCCCCAAAAAAATGCAGTACTTGGATGCAGTCTCAAAAATGACAGAATGATCTCTGTTCATTTCCAAGGCAAACCATTCAATATCACAGTAATCCCAGTCTATGCCCTGACCAGTAATGCTAGAGAAGTAGAAGTTGAATGGTTCTGTGAAGACCTAGACCTTTTTAGAACTAACACCTAAAAAAGATGTCCTTTTCATTATAGGGGACTGGAATGCAAAAGTAAGAAGTCAAGAAATACTGGAGTAACAGGCAAATTTGGTCTTGGAGTACAGAATGAAGCAGGGCAAAGGCTAATAGAGTTTCGCCAAGAGAATGCACTGGTCATGGCGAACATCCTCTTCCAACAACACAAGAGAAGACTCTACACATGGACATCACCAGATGATCAATACTGAAACAGATTGATTATATTCTTTGCAGCCAAAGATGGAAAAGCTCTATACAGTCAGCAAAAACAAGATGGGGAGCTGACTGTGGCTCAGATCATGAACTCCTTATTGCCAAATTCAGAGTTAAAGAAAGTAGGGAAAACCATCAGACCATTTGGCTATGACCTAAATCAAATCCCTTACGAATATCAGTGGAAGTGACAAATAGATTCAAGAGATTAGATGTGATAGACAAGAGTGCCTGAAGAACTATGGACAGAGGTTAGTGACACTGTACAGGAGGCAGGGGTCAAGACCATCCCCAAGAAAAAGAAATGCAAAAAGACAAAATGGTTATCTGAGGAGCCTTACAAATAGTGAAAAGAAAAGCGAAAGGCAAAAGAGAAAAGGAAAGATACACCCATCTGAATGGAGAGTTCTGAAGAATAGCAAGGAGAGATAAGAAAGCCTTCCTCAGTGATCAGTGCAAAGAAATAGAGGAAAACAGTAGAATGGGAAAGACCAGGGATCTCTTCAAGAAAATTAGAGATACCAAGGGAACATTTCATGCAAAGATGGGCTCAATAAAGGACAGAAATGGTATGGATCAAACAGAAGCAGAAGATATTAAGAAGAGATGGCAAGAATACACAGAAGAACTATACAAAAAAGATCTTCACGACCCAGATAATCACTATGGTGTGATGACTCACCTAGAGCCAGACATCCTGGAGTGCAAAGTTGAGTGGGCCTTAGAGAGCATCACTACAAACAAAGCTAGTGGAGGTGATGGAATTTCAGTTGAGCTATTTCAAATCCCCAAAGATGATGCTGTGAAAGTACTGCACTCAATATGCCAGCAAATTTGGAAAATTCAGCAGTGGCCACAGGACTGGAAAAGGTCAGTTTTCATTCCAATCCCTAAGAATGGCAATGCCAAAAGAATGCTCAAACTACTGCACAATTGCACTCATCTCATACGCTAGTAAAGTAATGCTCAAAATTCTCCAAGCCAGGCTTCAACAGTATGTGAACTGTGAACTTCCAGATGTTCAAGCTGGTTTTAGAAAAGGCAGAGGAATCAGAGATCAAATTGCCGACATCCACTGGATCATAGAAAAGCAAGAGAGTTCCAGAAAAACATCTACTTCTGCTTTATTGACTATGCCAAAGTCTTTGCCTGTGTAGATCACAACAAACTGTGGGAAATTCTTCAAGAGATGGGAATACCAGACCACCTGACCTGCCTTTTGAGAAATCTGTATGCAGGTCAGGAAGCAACAGTTAGAACTGGACATGGAATAACAGATTGGTTCCAAATCGGGAAAGGAGTACATCCAGGCTGTATATAGTCACCCTGCTTATTTAACTTATATGCAGAGTACATCATGAGAAATGCTGTACTGGATGAAGCACAAGCTGGAATCAAGATTGCAGGGAGAAGTATCAATAACCTCAGATATGCAGATGACCCCACACTTATGGCAGAAAGCAAAGAAGAACTAAGCCTCTTGATGAAAGTGAAAGAGGAGAGTGAAAACGTTGGCTTAAAACTCCACGTTCAGAAAACTAAGATCATGGCATCCTGGTCCCATCTCTTTATGGCAAATAGATGGGGAAACAGTGGAAACAGTGACAGACTTAATGTTTTGGGGCTCCAAAATCACTTCAGATGGTGATTGCAGCCATGAAATTAAAAGATGCTTGCTCCTTGGAAGAAAAGTTATGACCAACCTAGACAGCATATTAAAAAGCTAAAGACATTACTTTGCCAACAAAGGTCCTTCTAGTGAAAGCTATGGTGTTTCCAGTAGTCATGTATGGATGTGAGAGTTGGACTTGAAGAAAGCTGAGCACTGAAGAATTGATGCTTTTGAACTGTGGTGTTGGAGAAGACTCTTGAGAGTCTCTTGGATGGCAAGGAGGTCCAACCAGTCCATCCTAAAGGAAATCAGTCCTGAATATTTATTGGAAGAACTGATGCGGAAGCTGAAACTCCAATACTTTGGCTATCTGATTCAAAGTACTGACTCATTGGAAAAGACCCTGATGCTGGGAGAGATTGAAGGTGGTAGGAGAAGGGAACAACAGGATGAAATGGTTGGATGGCATCACTGACTCAATGGACATGAGTTTGAGTAGGCTCTGGGAGTTGGTAATGGACAGGGAGGCCTGCCGTGCTGCAGTCCATGGGGTTGCAAGAGTTGTACAAGACTGAACGACTGAACTGAACTGAATGTTACTCAGCCATAAAAAAAAGAATGAAATAATGTTATTTGCAGGAACATGAATGGAGCTAGAGACTATCATACTAAATGAAGTAAGTCAGAGAAAGAACTATCACTTATATGTGGAATCTGAAAAAAAAAGGATGAAAATGAACATATTTATAAAACAAGCTCAGAAACTTTAGAAACAAACTTATGGTTACCAGAGGGGAAACGTGGAGGGAGGGATAAATTAGGAGTTTGAGATTACCATCTACACACTACTATGTAGACAATAATCAATAAGAACCTATTGTACAGCACAGAGAATTCTACTCAACAGTAGATAATACTCTATAATAACCTATATGGGTTAAGGATCTGAAAAAGAATGGATATATGTATATATGTAACTGAATCACCTAGCTGTATACCTGAAAGTAACACATTGAAAATCAACTATTATCCATCATAAAATAAAAATAAAAACAAATCTCAGTGAAAAGCTGTTTATCAAGTGACATTACCAAAAGAATCTGTGATTCAGAGTAGACTTATATTTTGTGTTCTCTAGAATTTCCTCCAACGATATAATAAAACTCCTTTAAGCTTTGGAAATACGTCCTTTGAAGAGTTAAACACGTGTTTATCCAGTTATCGGCCATCCATTGAGTCTTCCACACACATCGTCTGTGCTGAGGATGCAGAAAGTGTTCATGTGCTCCCACCATATCTGGCCACAAGCAGGTGACATTTTTTTTTTTAAAGTAACATTTAACACCTTTAGGCCTGGCCTCTGTCATTAAAGGTAATCATTATAAAGCATAACAAGATATTCTGTTTGTGGGTAACATCTTACCATCCCAAGCGTCAAACATGTCTGTTATGAAGTAGTCAATAAAGGAGATTTGGGACTTGGGGATGCTACAGGTATTCCGGTCAAACACTGGCATCACTACGGGTAGCCCCTGTCTCTTCTCTTCATCCGTCTGTAAGAAATAATACACACAGGGCTGTAGGGGACATGAGGAGGTGTCACAGTAGCATCGAGTTTGTGAGAACCACCCTTTGGAAAGGGGTCATAATCCAGTTGTATCGATCAAGAAATAGGCTCAGCATTTCTCAGGGCTTACATAACAACTACCTGATGAGCTGCAGTGACTGGATTCAGGTCTTCTGACTCAAATGTGTGAGATACTACCTTACAGCTACCCACCCCCCACCCCGACCCCACCGAAGCACTGATTTCTGGATTCATACCCTCTTTTCTAAGATCTGTTTTCATGATTGCAAGGTCGACCACTTTCAAAGTAGCACTACTAAATACTAAGTGGAGTTTACACTGAGGGTAGAGGAGCAATGGTGGGTTTAAAGCTGCAGACGTCTCAGCACAAATCGAAGAACTGGAACCAAGCTGTATCAACAGACATTGTATTATTCACTGTTATATGCTTGCAGTTTAAAAAGAAAGTCAGTTTCACTTAATGTCTAAATGAAAGCAGAATTATTAATCTTACTAAACTTGGCCTTTGAAAATACCTTTTTAAAATATTCTGTGTGACAAAACCCGAAGTATACAGAAAGCCCTTGCGCTGCACATCCAAGGGTGTGAAGGTTGTCTGGAGGAAAAGCAGGTGGGCAGTTGAGCTGAACTCGATTCTCTTTTTCATGGAATAACTATTTTTACCTGAAAAGAATGACTGACAAACTGTTTGGCTGTCTGTACTGGTAATGCATGCAATTCTGATGATACGTGTAAATTGAGCATTTTGCACATTGAAGTGTATGTTTATAATGCCTAAGGTCCTAATTCACAGGACTGAAGTTAAAATCCACACTTACTGGTGGTGTACTGAGCCAGAGACCGGCTGGCCAGAAGCCTCATCTGTAACTCGAGTTTTAGGTCACATTGTCGTGTGAACATGTCCTTTATGGGAAAAGGACGCCTACACAGGCAAATTACATTAAAGAACTTAAAAGTGGTTCTTTCCCATTCCCCATTCACAGACTTTGAGACTATCTAGGAGTAGGATTTTAAGTCTTCTCTGTGGGTCCTGGAAAGCCCCATTAACGGTCTCCTACCAGTTTCGGCTCAGCTTGCTCATTTCAGGTCAGTCGATCAGGCAGCCTTAAAATATCCACTGCTGTTCAAGGAGAGGTTTGGGGTTTTTTTTCCCCCTTCTCTTTCTGGCAAGCTCAGAGCTGGCTGTCCTAATTCCCATGGACTCTCTTCCTATCCTTGAAAGCTACAGCTAACTTCCTGCATCCTTAGCTGGTTTTTGCTCTGCCAGCCCTTCTAGACACCATTGGCTAGTCTTTACCCTGCCTCAGTAGTACATTCCAGTGATAGCGGCACTTCCCCTCCCCAAATAATTACTTGTAGCCACTTGGGATATGTTTGTCTTTCTGTCCCACATCATAAACATTAGTCCCTAAAGCCTCTTCTTTGGAAGTAGGCCTCTATTTCAAATGGCATCTTATGGTCTGCTACTTTTTAGGTTATTCTTCAACTCTTCACACTGCCAAAGTTCCTATTCTTATATAGAAATTCTATGTTTCCTCTTTACTAATTTTGGTCATAACACTTGGTTCTCTCAGAATGTCCTTTCTCATTTCTAAATTTTGAAATCCTTAAAAAAAAAAAAAAAAACCCAGCTCTAACACCTTTTCCACCTTTCTAGATAAAAGCCCTTCTTTTATCTAGGAAAAAAAAACCCAAAACCTTTCTGAACTCTTAGGACTTAACATATACCTTCTTTAGAAGTGTTTTCACTTAAAAAAATACATTGTGTGGACCTATTTATGGCTACATCCCCTACTGCATTATGAGGTACCCTCAGGCAGAGATGTATCTTATGTCTGTGTTTCCCACAATACAACATAGAGATGATAATCTGATGAATGAATGGATTTCCCAGTTTTTGTGGTAGTTCAGGATCTAAAAACTTGAGAATGAAAAGAATCCCAAAGGCTCAGTTTCTCTCCTTCCCCCTAGAGAGACTTTGAGTATGACCAGCCATACCAGTTAGTCTCTTGAGGACCAGAATTCTATTCCAGGCAGGGGTGAGCCATCTCTTTCTGAGGAAGAGTCATTTAACTTGTTCACTCATGGCGCTTCCCCAGAGAGGCAGCCCACCTGTGCAAAGTACTCCTCAGAGATCCTGCCAGCCCATTCAATGCACAGGTCCAAGGGGCGGCAGGGGTTGGCTACGTCCGCACACTTAATCATCATGCGTTTGATCAGGGTCTGGTTCTCAGGGAAGTTCTTCCCGGGAGGGCTGCACTCGCAGTCGCTGCTGTCAATCTGGAAAGCAGACAAGGGTTGGTTCAATACAATGGTGAAGCCCACAAGAGTCAACTGGCTAGATACTAGACGGCGGTCACCCAGGCCACCTCAGGCATGAGACGTGATTGAAGGAGGTGTTCCCAAATTTAATTCCATATATGGTACGCTGACATATTCAAGCAATACAAACACATAGGGCTTAAAAGTTCAGTGTTCCTATCACCACCCACCTTGTGGTTTTGTTTGCAACCAGTCACTCCCAATTTACCTGTCTACAGTCTTCAGATACTGATAGACATTTAATGAAAATCAACAGGAATATAATTCTTTAAAGCATCTAATTTTGAGGTCTCCCGAGAGCCCAAAGAACAGAGAACTAGAAGGGCTTTGAATCCTCTAAAACGCCACCATTTATTCCAGTCTCAGCTGTCTGCAGGGTCCTCTCATCGTCGTCTTTGGGCCTACTTCCTTTTGTCACCACTGGCTTTATTTCAGGGCTCTTCTTTCAGGGAGTTCAGAGTTGCTATGGACACTCAATCTGTTCTTGTTGCCAGGGGAAACAAGTGGCCAACACTTTCAGCCCTTCCCTACCAACTCCAAGTAAGTAGCCATCTTGTATTCAAGACGGAGAGAAAATGCTTTGAGGCCAGAGTATAGGGTTTAACGGAAATACACTCTGATGTGTATTATTACATGTGAAATGCTTACCTCAGCTGCCATTGGCTTGTTGATGCTGTTCACAAACTTGTTCACATGTTCAAAGTGTTTTGTCATCTCTGTTGCTAAAACCATGTCAATAATAGCTTGGCGCAGTGTTCGATAATGGTTCCTAAAATAACCAGAGGACAAAGGGCCTTTGTTCAAATCATGCCCCCTGAATTAGGACTGTTCTGCCATTTCACCACACTTCCCACAATCCAGGAGGAAGCTAGGGGCACTGAAGAAATGAGCGAAGACCACAAAAGAGTTTCCCTGCTCATCTTCCTACCAAACCAGGACTTGGTGACACTATACCATCTTTCCAAAGATAGCCGACCCTCATATGACTGTGAGTATTAAAAGAGGCACCACCTGTCACGTGGGCACTTATTTTACAAGGTGATGCCCTTCTGTCTGCCCTTGGCAACATCAGAACAGCAAGGCAGGAGGAAATGACGAGTTCTTCCCTGTGAGGCTGGCGCAGCAACCTGATGAACTGTCCCCTGGCTTTCACTGCAGACACAGTGATTCTTATTACAGAGAAGTCTTGTCATTTCCTTTGATGACAGCATTGGAAGAGTTTTCCGATTAACGAGCAATTGTCTACATTGCAGTTACACAGAAGTTGTAATGGGAGGAGCAGCAACCCTGCTCAGTCACGCCCAGTTCCTGTCATCTTTTTCTAAGTCCAGGAGCCAGAATGAGGAACTGAATCAAACTGGCTATCGGCAACAATTCCTCCTCTGAAAGTTTTAAAAACGGAACCTGATACTGACGAAGCCCTCAGCTGAAGGTGGAATAACTGAATATTTTCATATTATAATAACGAGATTTCCTCAGGTTTCTAGAGACCAAGATGATCGGTTCGGGTTCATGGTGACAAGTGATCACTGAGGCCCGAGCGAGCTCTGCACTCTCCTTGCACTGCCCTCTCCCGGGGGGGGGGGGGTCTTCTCTCCAGCCTGGCTGCTACTGTGTTGGAAGTATTCAGTCTGACTGCAGGGCCGTGTCAGGTGAGAAGAATGTCTCCTATCTGCTCACATGTGGCAAACTCACCAGAGGAGAGAGTATAACAGTGAGGGGGGAAGCCGCCCCCCCACCGCCCCCCGTGGACTCCAGGAGCTCTGCTGGGACTGGGGAACACCGTCTCCTCCTGAGTTAGGATTTTAAGTGCCCAAAAACTGAGCTGGGGAAAGCTGGGGAAGGATACATTTCCTCGAGTTACACCAAAGACAGGATGTCCTTTTGAGAGAGTAGAAATATCTGTTACATTTATCATTAGCAATAATCTATAGAAATCTTTGCAGTATATAAAGCATTTTTATGAACTCACTGGAGACCAAATGGAGTTTAAGAAGATGAAAACAGTCTAAAAAGTACAGTTAAGATGAGAAGGGCAAGGCTATTATTTTACTGTCTGATACAATGGGAAAACTATCATTATTTCCTCTTCCTCACCAAGAGGAAGCTAAGTACTTGGAGAAGTCAGGGAAAACTGAGTTTCCGCCTTACATTTTACAAACCCAATCACAAGAGCCTTAGCACACAAACCTGTCGATATTCTTGAAAATGTTGCATTTGCTGTCCTTGACCGTGAGCTGGAAGGCCAGGGCTGTGTGGTGACTCTCCAAGACAGCGGTGTCATTATAGAGCACAGCGAGCTCACTGCCCGCGTTGCACAGGAAAGAGTTGGTCCTTCCCGGGTGGTCCACGTCGTGGACTGTGGCAGCGATCAGGGCGGCCACCTCATCCAGCTGATCGAGGCTTCCCTGGGGCCCGGGGGAGGCAAGGTTGAGTGTTACCCACTGGATAATGGAGACCTACACTCATCCCTGTCTCCCAGGAGGGCATACGCCAGGGGATCCTTCTCTGACTTCCTAGAAGTTAAGAGGCCACCTAGGATACATCACATCACCTTGCTGTACCGTGGATTATCTGGAGGGAAACAGAAATCTGAGTTGCGGTTATAATGGATACCTAAATTCTTTCTCCAGAGTCCATTTACTCTAGTTGTCCTGCAGGAAAGTGACAAACAGGAGTGCGTGCAGTGTGGTCTAGTGCCCTGACTCTTCCATAAGCGGACGGAGAGGAAAGTGGCCTAGCATCACGAGTGTTACTTTACTTGCCTACTTCTGAACAGACTGAGAGTGTGGCAGCAAACAGCACAGATGAAACAACAGATAACACTCTCCACACACAGATAAAAGGAGTAGAGCCAAGTAACATAAGGGGATCAAGGGCAAGAAGAATTTTCCCAGGAAAACTGACGCTAACGGGGCTCTCACAGTCAAGAAACACAATTTCACTCTGGGCCAGCAGGTGGCAAAGGCAAAAAGGGAGACCCCTCTTCTTAACGCACTCATTATATAATTAAAGAACACAACCCAGAACATCACCCACAGGTTTTCTCAGCTCACAGCTAGAGGAAGAAGTTATCCAATGGCCTGCTGTTGTAGAAGACATTGTACTTTATGAATTCTTTCCTTCAGCCACCATTTATTGGAGGCTTGCTGAGCGCCAGCTGTCTTGCAGGCTGCAGGAGTTACGGTGGTGAATTACTCTGGCATGGTGTCTGTGCTAACACAGCTGGCCACTTACTGGGGAAAGCATAAGTAACTTACTGGAAGGTGGGCTAAGGAGGTACGTGCAGGTGCTTTGTGAGTGTAGCCATGAGGCCTGGTCTCGTTTAGGGCAGTGCTGTCCTTTCAGCTTTCTGTGCTGATGGAGAAGTCTGCATGTGGGCTCTCTAATACAGTAACCCCCCATCCCTCACGGCTCCTGGATGCTTGAAATGTGCCAGTGCACCCAGGGAATGCAATGTCTCATTCTGTTTTAATTAAATGTGGCTTCTGGCTACTCTGGATGATGCAGAGGGTGGGCAAGAATGGGGTCTCTGAGGGAGCGATTTTTATGCTGGAAACGGAAGGATAAGCAGGAGTGAGCCAGGCAAAAAATGGCAAGGGAGAGAAATCCAGGCAGATCAGTCAACATGATGCTTCTGATGCGAAACAAAGTGATTTACGAAGAGGGACCTTAAAAGAGCATCATTGTGACTGAAGGGTAGTGAGCGAGAGGAAAAGTGGTTCCCAAGATGAGGCTCAGGGTAGGGGGTGGCGTGGGCATAACTTTTGGTTTTCCCGAGTTGCTTTCCTAGGCTGTTGGAGGAAAACCCTGCAAACTGCTTCTCAGATGTGAACCGGTAAGAAACAGTGATTCTGAAGCTCAGCCCTGAAAACTTTTCTGAAAACTGTCCCTTCCAGAAGGAAGACATTTCCATTTTCAGACTGACCTCCTGGAGCTGGGGGACAGTCCTGGCTTGGCCTTGGTCCATATGAATCACCCTCTCAAGTGGGCAGAGCAGTCAAGGCCATTCTTGGTTCTTCCCAGAGACTGATGCTGTGATGCCCAGGGTGAGCAAACATGCCTAGCCCCCTTTTGATGCTGGTTCGGAGAGGCCATGGTAACCCGCAGGGACAGTCAGGGGCCCAGGCTGCCCCTGCTTGGCCTCCATGCTCACTGATTCTCCCTGTGCAGTGAGGCCTGTGAGGCCCAAACTTTGGGCCTCCAGCCAGTGCTCTTGGAGTGTGTTCTATCTTGCTTGGAGTACGGGGATGATTTATTTTAACATTCTTCAATGACATAGATTCAAGCGACTAGAGTAGACAACAAATAGCATTAGAGGAGACATGCCCTTCCAGCTTGCGCTGATTCGGACCCTGCCCTTTACAGTGCTATCAGGGCCATGCCCTGAGTTTTGGTGGGCACTGTCTATTAAGGCAGTGTCTGATAAATGCAAGGGAGGCAGGGAAAGAAGGCCAGGCTGCTCACTAGCAGATGGGAGGAGCGAGGCTCTTCCCACAACAGGGACGACTGTCTGTGGAAGAAACCCCCTGCCAAACCCACAGGAGGAGGAATGCAGACATATCTGCAGTGCTGTCTTCCTTCAGCCAGCAGGGTCAGAATGGACTCCATCCTAGATCAGCCTTTGCAACAGCTCGTTTACTAGGATAAACAGTCACACACAGTCAATAACAAAAGAACGCTGGCTATCCTGACCTCTCCGCTAAGAGTGGGTCGTAGGAACAGGTAAGGTGGGGAGGGGGCAGGGTCTGTAAGGCGCTGAAGGACAATGCCGGCTCTGCACACGATCTGGCTGAGGACGTGGAGCTGTCAGTGACGTTAAGAGCTTTCGCCTTCTAAAGAAGTTAGGGGTGACCGATGACATGGGGATTTGGTAAGATCATTTTTCTGACTCTTGAGCAGCGGAAGCAGGTCTGGTGGAAGAGGCCTCAGGAAGCGCTTCATAGTGGACTAACCAGTGATCTTGGGCTGCTACTAAACCTTTGAGCTCAGGAGTCCCTTCCAGCCCAATTCTCCAGGGTTCCTTGCCACTCTAAATTATTTGATTCTTTGGCCTCTTAGAAAATGTCTTTTGGATTACAAGCATTGTATCTAGTCTTAGACTTATTTGTATTGCTATTTGGGCATTTAATTAGACTCTGAATGCTCTAGCAGAACAAATAATTTAAAGAAAATTTCTTATTTTAGGGGAGGGAGAGTAAAGGAGATAATAAAGTGATTAAGCATTCCCTAATCGATCAAGCATTTAATCTATATTTTTTCTAGAGTGATTCTGTTTAAGAAGACTTCATCTTGAACTCAAGGCTGCAGTGCCTACAGGTCAGTTTGGTCTCAGTGTTAATGCCCAAGCTCCTGTCCTCGTTTGACCGTGTGCAAACTCTGCTGTATCATCTCTCATGTGGAAAATGGAGGGATGTGAAACTGGAGAGGAATCTGGAAGTGTTTTAGCTCCTCACAGAAGGAGAAGCCTGCATGTTGTGGCTGCAGAAGCCCAGGAGTGCCGCACTTAGGGAAAGCCTGTGCACCGCAACGGAAAGCCCATGCAGCCAAAAACAGTGCCATAGAAACAGGCTGTTATCACCTGTAATACCACCTTTTTAAAAAGAGAGAAAAACCTTACAAAAGCATCGTCCTTGAACCTCCCTATTTGCTTTCTTGCTGATGAAAATTAATGCCAGGGTCAGTCTTTGACAACACTGAGAAGGCAACACCGCCCCCTCCGTGTGTCAGTGCTTTTTCTGCCCCTTTTGCCTGCTCTCCTTGAGCACCTAGGGTCTAAGACTAAGTAAGGGAACGACTGCACGGTAAGCATCTGCAGGTTGATGTCAGTCTGTCTCTATAGCACTTGTTCCAAGGGTATGAACTTTCTAAGCTTCACTTCTAATTGTAGCAGCAAAGAATTACAAGCTGCACTGAAAGTGATGATAGCTGGAAAAGAGGGGAGCCGGGGATCTCTTGCAGCCACATGTGGGGTATACACAGAGCTGCCCTGCAAACCAGCACCTTCAACAATAGTGCTGACTTCTCGGACTAAGGAACTCGGAACTCTTCCAGAAGTATAGAAATCATTAGCATACAGATGAACACAATTCACACCTATACAGAACACATACATACGTATATAAATCAGAAGGACGCTGAACGGTTCATAGCTATCTGGACTATAACATACTAATGACAAAACTCTGATCTTAAAAATGTAATCTCTAGACCTAGTAACCATTTGCTCTAATAATTAAGTTCTGTCCTCTAAGCTGGTATCATGAAGGGCTCCTAGTGAACATTTGGAGAATGGGTTTATGGATCAGCCAGACATGTAAAGGAGTCCCTACGGCAGCATAAATTATTATTTTAGGCATTTGGGGGAAGGGAGGACTAGGAGAAAAGGCAGTGTCTTTACAACACTGAAAGGATCAGTCACTTTGGTAGTTCAAAGACTCTGTCAAATTGGGTCCAAAATAGCTGTTTGCTTAATATATTATGAAGGTCGAGTTCTGAGTTCTCCAAAAGCTGTGCAGGTAACTAGATTGCGCTATCAAAATTCTACCTTCACTCTCTCCTTGCCGAGGAAGAAGGCTGTGGCGTGCAGGACGTCAGCGGCATGGGTGGAGTTGTGGTAAGCATTGGAAGAGTGGTAGTTGGCTTCAATCACCTGGAGCCAGGCCCGAAGAGTAGTTTCAGAACAGTGTAGAAATTCACATACTCCAAACCGGGAGAAAACTTTCAAGCCCAGGTAAACCAATGGCCTGAAAAACAGGAACATACACTCTGATTCATTGTATTAACTGCTCCAGAAACTGCTTTCTTTGAAGATACTGGGCAATTGGTTCACCTCCCTCCGATGCTTACTCCACAAGCACAGGGGCATAAAAATCGTCCTGTCCAAATTAGAAGGTGATAGATAGAGCCTCTCCTCCTCACCCGTCACTTCTTTAAAACTAGGTGCCTCGTGGTGGCTAATCCAAATGACTTCTAGACTGTCTCCAAGTCATCTGCCCTTCACTGGCTCTACAGCCAAGAAAGGCCTCTTACAGTCCCTCCCTCTGCTTCTATGTAAGCTCCACACTTCTGTGTTCCCTGAGGAAGTTACTGAGCCTGGGGACAAAAGATGTGGCTTGTGTGGGCTCAGCAGAGTCATGTCAGAGAGTCACTTATTTACAGGTGAGTTTCATTCATATCCAACACCCTTGGAAGAAATGAACTTATGTAATAGGAGAGGACTTTCTGAGTTATCGGGTCTTTCTCCTGCCTATAGGGTGAATCCAAGGAAGAGGCTACAGTGCTCTCAGACTCATGCTGTAAGCTGGAACTTTAACAAGTTCAGGGCTGAGAATGCTTAGAACTCTTGGCTCACTGGCAGAAAGGATGACCTGGCTAGATCTGAAGAAGACACTCAGTATTTCTTCATCCCGGGTTGCCACCAGGCTGATCCCAGCTCTTACCCGCTGATACTCCCTGCTCCATAGGGAGCTCACTCCAGGGACCATGGCCTCTCTGCATGATTGAAACTCCTCCAGCATGGCATGAAAAGCAGAGCCTGGGTGGTCACCTGTGGCAAGGACTCATCTCCCTCACAGTTTCCAGATGTGAAAGCCTAGAGTATGTCCATCAACCCTCCCCTGCCGGCAGCCAGAGAAGCCACGTACCTTTTGTGCGTCACAGCTTCCAGTTCAAAGATGTTGAACTCCCAGCTTTCCTCATTATCAAGTAATTGGGCGATGGAAGGGGGGACATCATTGATGGTTACTGGCATCGCAAGGTGACTATGACTCTGGTGCACGTCTGAGCAAACAGATGGGGCAAGAAGGGTGGGTAACTGGGGACTCCTGAGCGCTGCTGAGCACCTGTCATCTTCATGGGTGCTGCTAGAAAGTAAGTCTTGAACTTCCAGGGGCAGAAAGATTTTCACCTCAGGGTTCTCTTATACTTCTGAACTTCAAGATCCCCCAATAGAAAAATAATTCAGCTTAACTGAATTAACTGTTTAAATATAGACAGATACTCTGACAGTGCACAGAGAAGTAATTTGTATTAGGAGACCTGGTTTCAAATGTAGACCATAGAGATGTTTAAACTCCAATGAGACCAACAGCAAGTATCACAAACACCCTCCCCAAACAATAATCACAACACCGAGGGAGACAGAAGGCCAGAGACAGGTTACCAGCCACAGGTGGAGAGAGGACAACTTACTCTTGGTGAACACGTACTCGTTTCCTGACAGCCTTCTCAAGCCATCCTGGAATAAAGACAGATGCTATGAGAAGCATGCTTTCTATGCCATTATCATTATTCTCTCAGTTCTTTAATTAGCCAAAGGGATGTGAATCCTGAATAACTCAGTCAATCTGAAACTCCAGGTTGAAGCTCAAAACTGGATCAGAACAACAGCTACAGAACAGGGGATACTCCTTTTCTTGGCTATTAGCTGCAGGAGATGCAGAACCGAGAATTAAGTGGCTCTGGCTGCATTCAGGTCTCTTACCTGAGCTGTGAGCTAGCTCTGTTCTCATGCCATCTTTCTTTTGTGACATTGTGAAGCCACATCGATGAAATCACAAAAGTAATCTTGTTTTGGGTGCGTGTTCATTTGAAAGGACCCCAGGCATCCTCATGAAAGTGAGAGTAAAAGTCGCTCAGTCATGTCCAAGTCTTTGTGACCCCAAGGACTATACAGTCCATGGAATTCCCCAGGCCAAAATACTGGAGTGGGTAGCCGTTCCCTTCTCCAGGGGATCTTCCCAACCCAGGGATCAAACCCAGGTCTCCCGCATTGCAGGCGGATTCTTTACCAGCTGAGCCACAAGGGAACCCCAAGAATACTGGCGTGCATAGCCTATCCCCTCTCCAGGGGATCTTCCCAACCCAGGAATCACAGGCGGATTCTTTACCAACTGAGCTATCAGGGAAGCCCTAGGGACTGTTACTTTGGTGTCCTTAGACTTACATCCTGGGGAGCCAAATCCATGGGCCACATTTGGGGTATGATTTAACGTAACGCCTTTAGCGTGCTCAGTTGCTCAGTTGTATCGACTCTTTGTGACCCTGTAGACTGTAGCCCACCAGGCTCCTCTGTCCATGGGATTCTCCAGATGAGAATACTGGAATAGGTTGTCATACCCTCCTCCAGGGGATCTTCCTGACCCAGGGATCAAACCCACATCTCCTATACTGCTGAGCAGATTCTCTACTACTGAGCCGCTGCGGAAGCCCCAAAGCTTTTAAAGGTTGGGTTAACTTTTGACTAACATCTAAATTAACTTTTTTCCAGTTATAGTCTCTATCTTCTAACATGAGCTTTGCTGTTAGCCTTCAAAGGAAGTTTCTGGACTTGAGGTCTTGGGAAGGGCAGCACAGGGAGTGAACAGAATGCCCATGTCCCCCCATTTAACAGGCTCTTGAACTTTAGTCCCCAGATGTTCTTCAGTGTCAGTTCCTATCCTCTACCTTCTACCCGAGTACCTAATTAACTAGATCTTTGCTTAAAAGTCATTTATAATTGCTTAAATTATAACTGCTTATTTGTCATCCTGCGAAAGTATGTGCTAAGGTTTAAAGTGTTAATGAAGGGCTCTCCTGAAGTCACACTTAGAATCTTCAGGCCAAGAGCTTAAACTTTCAGAACCAGATAAACAGATGAGGCATTACGGCCATAGCTCTCCTGCCTCTAGGGCGGACATCGCAAGGGGCTCCTCTGTCGTGGTTTTTATGTTTTCCTTCTGCTTCTAATTTGCCTTTGTCTCTTCTCTTTCCTAACACTTCCTAAGAATAGGTGGAAGCTTGCACTGGTTCCTCACTGCCTGACCTGGAGAGGAAGCCCATGGTCTAGCAGCAGGGAAAGGACAGCAGGTCACTTGTTCTGGGAACCAGAATCTCCCCACAGCAGCTCTGCAGTGGCCGGCCTCCTAATAGACCCTTGCCAGTCTTCCTTTGTTTTTTTAACAGAAGTATTGTTGACCCTCAATGTTGAGATAGTTTCAGGTGCGTGGCAAAGTGGTTATACATATATGTGTGTGTGTGTGTGTGTATTCTTTTTCAGTTTCTTTTATATTATAGATTATTATAAGATATTGACTATAGTTCCCTGAGCTATTCAGTAGGTTCTTGTTGCTTATCTGTTTTATATATAGTAGTTTGAATCTGCTAACCCTAATCTCCTAATTTATCTCCTCTACCACCCCTTTCCCCTTTGGTGACCCTAAATTTGTTTTCTATATCTGTGAGTCTATTTCATAAATAAGTTCCTTTGTATCATGATTTTAAATTTTACATATAAGGGATGCCATGTGATATTTGTCTTTCTCTGTCTGGCTTACTTCACTTAGCTTGATCATCTGTAGGCCCATCCATGTTGCTGCAGATGGTATTATTTCATTCTTTTTTACTGGCTGAATAATATTCCAGTGTGGTGTGTGTTTCCTTTAGAAACAGAGTCTACACTGCATTGGGATGGGGGACCAAGGCCAACCCAGGGCCTTGAAAGGAACAGGAGGGTACTCAAATCACGGGGGCATCAGGGACCTTTGGTAAGAACAAGGACAATGGACCAGAAAGCCAGGCAACATTCAGCATCTGGTGGCAGGGCTGGACAGAAAACTTGAAAGTAAAACTCTTTGGTGCCCCAGACTTTGTTCTCCCGAAGAATTCTTCCAGCTTCAGTCTCCAATAAGAAGCACAAATGAATAATTTGAACTTTCTTATTTTTCTTCACTTGCTGATAGATGATGACTACAGACAGACAGATCACGGCAACACCAATAGGCCAGGACAAGGTCCTTAGAAGTCAGCCACTTCTAGTGGCTACAGACGGTGGCCCCTCCCCTCCTCCCTGTACTGAGCCACAGCAGCACTACTCTGTTTTTATTGATTATAAAAGGAACGCCATGTAAAGCTTTTATTTAAAGAAAGGATTCTACAGATAAGATTTTGGAAACTAGTGCTGTCATCTAAGTACCAACCCTTTCATTATATAAAGAGCCTGAGGTCCGAGGAAGCCAAGGTCTCAATGGATAACCGTGCCAGGTCAAGGGGAAGAAGTTAACAAGGGCCCCACTGTGATAGCTAGCCTTCAATCAACTGTCCATTTACTCATTACTGCAACATGAATTCTGAAGGACAAATTATTCATTTGTGTTCCTGCCACTGCTTCTAGTTAGCTCGCACAGCAGGTATTTCTACACCTGCCGGTAATAGTTTATCTGTCACATGTACTCGGGAGTACATTTAATGTCATCTGCCATGCATTTCCGGTTTTTTCTCATCACTCACAGTCATCAGCCCACCCACGAGATCACTGGTGTGGGGATCTTCATCTTTGGTACCCAGCTGAGGGGAGTACAGTTCCGTAGTTCGTAAAATTTCTAAAACTCTGTCCAAGGCTTCTGCCACTGTGACAGGACTGTTTTCTTGGGCTGCGTTGATTATATTTATAACCTAAGGAAGGAAAGAGAGAGAAAGAATAAATTTGAAGAAATTAGGGTTCTGCTTCCCAAAAGTCACTCGTGAGCCCAGAATCTAAAAGCAATTAGATGATAACACATCTTATTGTCAAAATGCCCGGTGTCTTCACGGCGGCACCTCGTCGCACTGAGGCAAGCTTCTCTCGCCACCCTCTCTGGTGCTTCTCTCACTTCGGCAGCTACACCTTCTCAGGCTCCTCTGCTGATCTGTCTCCTCTAGCTCTCTGCTGCGAGCTGCAGTCCCTTGGAGACTAATGCTGGGCCTCCCTCTAGCTCTACAGTTCTCTCAGAGATGAGCTCTTTCCTTTCCACGACTCTGGACACATATGACCTGCGTGCTGAGGACTCTCCAAAATTACACCCCAGCCCTGAACTCCATTTTGACCTTCAGATTTATATATCCAGTTCCCTGCCTGACCTCTCTACTGGATTATCTTATTTACATGTCAAAAACTAAAGTCATGACCTTGCTCCCCTCTTCCCAAAGCAAGCAAGTAAACATTAAAAAAAAAAAAAAAAGACAAGAGCTGCACTCCTTTGGTTTCTACATTGCTGTGGGAAAAAACCCCACTTCTATTAATCTTGTGCTCAAACCAAAACCTGGGAGGCCCTGGTTGACATATCACTTTCCCTCAATTCTCGCCCTACCTGACAGTATAATTCATCATCAAGAGAAACTGAAGTTACTCCCCAATATTTCTTGATCTACTCATTTCTCTCCACCTCGACTGCTGTAATTCCAGTGCAGCTGGCACCGTTCCTTGCTTAGGATTCTGGAATAGGTCCATAAGTGGCTTCTTCTCTTTCACTCTTGTCATCTCCAGTCCATCCTCTGCATGGCAGCTGGGGGTTCTTTTCAGTAAACATACCAGGCCATGTCACTTCCCTCCTTTAAACTCTTCCGTGGTTTCTGCTGCACATAAACCAGAACATACACTTCCTCTGGCTCAGCTGGTCAGAACACACTGAGCCTAGCACATCGCTGTCACCGAGACTCCCCGCTGCTCGCCAAGATCCAGTCACGCTACTTCCCTTCCCGTCCTCTGTTGCTCCGTCCCCTCCTCCCACCTCGGTGCTCGTCCCCTGCCGCGCCTGCTAGACTCCTCTTCTCCTAACATTTCTGCATCCTCCAGGTCTTACTGCAAATGTTACTTCCTCTACAGAGACCCTCCTTGACCACCCCTTTCACCCAACCAAAACAGGGCCCTAACCTAATTCTCCCTCACAGACACCTGTTGTTTTCCTTTATGACAGCGGTTGCCATTTATAACTATGTATTTAGGATGTGTTTATTTGTTTAATGTGTTTCCTTTACTGTAAACTCCATGATATTGGAAGTACGCCATTCGTCACTTTATCTCCAGAATACAGCGAGGGCTCGGTGGGCCTGGCTGCAGAGCAGAGGCCGCAGCTGCCACTCACCTTCGTGATGGGAGCCTCGATGGTCATGGAGTGGATCCGCGCCATGGATGGGTAGCGACGGTTCTGCAGACTTGGTGCTGGAGAGAAGTCAAGAAAGCTGAATCTGTTGCTGGTGGCTCAGCTGGGTTTCAGTGCAGCAAAGGAACCCTTCATGGACCGGGGGCCTGATTCTCACAGGACTACTGTCCTCCATTGCACCCCACAAAGCAGTGAATTCACCCATCTCTTAAACTGCTGAGGGCTCAGCCACTACTTGCCAGGGACTGCAAAGGCTGCTCTGGCCTAGAACTTTGATGACAGGAAGGTTTCATGAGTCTCAGGCCCACAGGGGGATTTCAGAGAGGGTTGATGGGATCCGGAAACCTCATTTCAAGAGCCTGACGATGCCCCAGGATTCACTTTCCCTAAGTCACTAAAGCCCAACTTGGGCAGGTCCATCACTTTCAGCCTTCAGCCACAGATCATGTAGCCAAATAACTGCCGTGTAGGCGGGGAGGTGTGATCCGTGACTAGGGTGGGGATAGGTAGGAGAATGAGGCCCCCTCATTCTGAGTCTTCAGGGTCTTAACACCAAAAACTGATGGTGGGTCTGGCTCTCATCTATAAAAACTGAGCTAGTCCAGCTGAAATCCCCTCATCCATTATCCTCTCCATCTATCTTCACCCGCAACCCACTGGGGAAAATGTCAGTCCATTTTTGTTATTTCATTTTTGGTCCCGATCTCTTGCATGCTGTGTGCTTTAGCCATCTTTCTCAATGAATTATCCATCTTATTTCTTTGGTCCGTGTTAGGTCAGCCGCTTCCTTCATGCTCACGTTTCCCACTGTGACCTGAAGGATAGCCGCTAAGAGGAACTCAGCTATTGAGACTGAGCTGCTCCGGTGGTTATGTGTCCTAACACATACTAGGACAGAAAGGAACAAGCCTAGCGTCATTTCGTAGGGAAGACAAACACTATAAAAAGTAAAAAAGAGTAAAAAGGCCTAAAATTTTTCTGCCTACAGGAAAAAAAGCCGGTTTAGTCAAAATCTACTCTTTGGGATTTAGTTTATATGCTGACGAATTCTTGAATATATTCCTATGTCATTTCCTACACTTTAAAGTCAAGGAAATATGAACTTCTTACCATCACTGCCTCGAGATGATATTGATTTCACATCAACGGACTCTTTCCTCCTGTTCTTGTATCTGAATGAATGAGACTCTAAGGATTTCAGATTAGTAATAGAGAGTGATTAGTTTATAGCTTATTCACAGCAAAGTTTACACATATTTTTTCCCTCATTCTCCAAAGAAAACAAGGTTACTTTTTAAGCACTGTAAAAATATTTTTAAAGAAATAGCGGACCACTCTGCCTTTAAATCCTCAGCACACACAGTATTATCAATAATGTTAATTGTAAAAAGATGCCCTTTTCTTGCGGTACCATATTACATTGTAGTGCAGCTTATTATTAAGGGTTATTTAGTTCCATTAATAAATATCTTCTTGAAAATAGACATTAAAACATGGGGAGAATTTTGAGGAGTTGTTTTTGACTTGAAGGATAAAGGACGGGAAAGGCTTCTGTGGGGTTATCTGAGGAAATAAACTGCTAGTCAAATCCATAGAGAGTTGAATTTATTTGAGAAATCAATTTGGACCAGTGTTAGGTCCCTCTGAAAAGTCAGACCTCTAGATGGTTTTCTAAGTTCTCCTGAGAATATGCTTTCATCAAATGATGCAGATCCCGGGAATGAAGACAGGAAAACGCAATTTTATAATCCCAACAATTTCCAACCATTTAACTTTCACTTTCATCACTGTTTTCTGGTGGAAAAAAAATACTTTAAAAATTCTGTGTCTTTGCTGACTTTGAATTTAACCCTCAAAATGTGCTGTCACATTAATGTGAAATCTAATTAAACAGTGCTACCGATGCTACCAATGAGGACCAAAGGGTGAACATGTCAGAGGGGGGGCTTCAGAAAGATACATTTTCAGGGCACCTGCTGCTTGTACGAGTAACCCATGAGCAAGGAGAAAAACTTAACCATAACACAGAGTTTTCCCTCGCTGCACAAATGTGCAGGTTTCAGCAGGGGAAATGCTTTTCTCAGACACCAATAAGTGACCATATTTCAAGAGAGAAAAAGAGACGCAGTGAGTTTTACAGAATTGTCTAGTGACACCAAAAAAGTACAACAGAACACAGTAATTAACAGAACCAGTTTCAGAGCCAAACTGCTGAAATTCCAATCTCCACTGCGCCATCTGAAAGCAGTGTAACCTTGGGAATGTTCCTTCTGTGTCTCGGTATCCACAAAATGGGGATGATTACAGCATCTCACTCACAGATTGTTGTGAGATGTAAACGAGTTAATTCATACATAGCACTTGGGACAGCCAGTGCCTGCTACGTAGTAAGTATACAGCTCATGTCCGTTATTATGAATCACATCTGTTCATCTGCATGTATAACTTCTTTTCAAGCACACATGGGATCATATTACAATATTATTTTACTACTTGTTATTACTTTGTAATATGTCTTCAATAAGTCTCTAGGTCACCTTTTTAACTATTTACTTTAATGTTCTTAAATATCTGATTCAATTTTAAACAGTTTAAATCAGCAACTATAGATAGCACTTTAAAAAATCTGATTCAAGTTTTAAAAGTTTAAATCAGTAATAACTAAATCTGACATATTTATATAGCTTAAAGTGGAAGGTGCGTGTGTGCTAAGGCACTTCAGTCGTGTCCGACTCTTTGTGATCCTATAGACCATAGCCCACCAGACTCCTCTGTCCATGGGATTCTCCAGGCAAGAATACTGGAGTGAGTTGCCCTGCCCTCCTCTAGGGGATCTTCCCGACCCAGGGATTGAACCCAGGTCTCTTATGTCTCCTGCACTGGCAGGGGGGTTCTTTACCTCTAGCGCTACATGGGACGCCCAGAGTGGAGGGCAGAAGTATTACAAAGTTAATCTGAACAACAAAGCCTTAGGATCTTGCCTTAAATCGCCTAACTTGAAATATTTTACTATCCTTTTGTGTATTTTTCTTTCAGATCCTGCCTTAATAATTTTCCTGGCCTTGGATTTGCGCTTCAGTATTTCTTTAAAAGGTATCTAGAGTAGGCGGTACTTCAAGTGATATTGTTAGGATCATATTGCATCTTTCAAACCTGAGAAACTGATGGTTATTTGCAAGACACTGGTTTTGAGCCTATTCTGGAGCTTAATAATCATATACACCCATAACATTTGTTTATCAGATAACAAATTAAACCTGGCATTAAATATTTAAGATTAAATTCAGGATTAAAGAGCACAAGAGTTCCTCAAAGTGCAGTTTCCAAATAAAGCTAAACTAGAGAGACTATATACAGCCCAGGGTGGCTGGTTGAATTCTAAATCATCCATTAGAATTATTCAAAGATGGGAAATGCTTATTCTTTCAGACTTCATTTCAGCTAAAATTAAGAAAATCTTTAACAACAGAAAAGATCAAGGGTTTGCAGAAATTATTTCTTCAATAAAGGCCATTTAAATCAAAGAATTCATTTATTCCTTCAATCAACAGATGTTGTGGAATTTGAATTTAAAAAGACAGAGAAATGAAGGATGAGAGATTCAAGCAGCCATACTCAATGGCAAAAAAGGATATAGTGTCATCAATTTAAAAAAACAACAACCAGCTACCATATACTGAGCACCTACTATGCATCAAACATTGTGCTTTACTATTTACTTAACAATAGTAATTATATAATCATTACAACAGTTCTACAAGCTACTAAGTACAATCTCCATTTTACTGATGAGGAAATTTAAACTTGGAGAAATTGTGTGGGTAGCTCAAGGTCAAAGAGTTAATAAGTGGCAGAACTTCTGCTTTCCAAGATGGGATGGTTCCAGTTTATCATCAGTGTTCTGTATTTGTTGAGTGTCTATTATATGCAAGGCAATACTGGGCACCATAAAGGACATGAAAATGCTTGTAACAGTTTTTAGCTGGTAGGTTAGTTAAAACAATACTCTCACTAGGTTAAGGAAATAAACTAAACCATCTGTGAAAGAAACAGAGTGTGGAGGGAAGAGGAGAAAGATACCAAACAGTTAATTCATTTGACAAATGAAGAAACTGAAGGTCAGATCAGATGAAATCTTGCTGAGTCGGTGAAAAACACAGTCCACTCCAGAACGGAGATGGCAGAAAGAGGAACTAAAAAGCCTCTTGATAAAAGTGAAAGAGGAGAGTGAAAAAGTTGTCTTAAAGCTCAACATTCAGAAAACGAAGATCATGGCATCTGGACCCATCACTTCATGGGAAATAGATGGGGAAACAGTGGAAACAGTGTCAGACTTTATTTTGGGGGTCTCCAAAATCACTGCAGATGGTGATTGCAGCCATGAAATTAAAAGATGCTTACTTCTTAGAAGGAAAGTTATGACCAACCTAGATAGCATATTCAAAAGCAGAGATATTACTTGGCCAACAAAGGTCCGTCTAGTCAAGGATATGGTTTTTCCAGTAGTCATGTACGGATGTGAGAATTGGACTGTGAAGAAGGCTGAGCGCCGAAGAATTAATGCTTTTGAAGTGTGGTGTTGGAGAAGACTCTTGAGAGTCCCTTGGATTGCAAAGATATCCAACCAGTCCCTTCTAAAGGAGATCAGCCCTGGGATTTCTTTGGAAGGAATGATGCTAAAGCTGAAACTCCAGTACTTTGGCCACCTCATGTGAAGAGTTGACTCATTGGAAAAGACTCTGATGCTGGGAGGCATCGGGGGCAGGAGGAGAAGGGGACGACAGAGGATGAGATGGCTGGATGGCATCACTGACTCGATGGATGTGAGTTTGAGTGACCTCCGGGAGTTGGTGATGGACAGGGAGGCCTGACGTGCTGCGATTCATGGGGTCGCAAAGAGTCGGACACGACTGAGCGACTGAAATGAACTGAATTGAAGTAGGCCAGGGCCCACTATGTACTACGTAAGTACGCCTAAGCGGCTGGGAAGCCCCCAGCAGCGGGGAGAAGGTGCTGTCTGTACAGGAATGAGAGTTGTACATTGTTGGTGGCAGACTGATTTTTCCCTCTAATGATCAAAGAATTCCAGACCTTTCTGATGTAGAGGTCATTAGTTCAGCCCCCTCTTTTCATGGCAGAGGAAATCAGGAGTCAGTGAGTCTTGCTCAAGGTATGACGTGTGGGTGTGGGCAGCTGAAATGGTGACTCGCTGCCCCTGAGTCCCAGGAGGGCCTATTCACGTTTCACTGACTACTGCAGAGAAGGGGAGCCTGACTGTGGTGTGATGACAGTGTACTCTCTGGACCTCCAGGCCACGCTCTGTTTTGAGTTTATCTGCTCTCCATGGTTTCCAGGCAGCAAAAGAAGCCAGGATGGGGAAGGCATTCAGGAGAAAACCTTGCCAAGAATGAAGATTCAAAGCCTTTTAAGGGATCCTGCTTTTAACCTGGCTCTCAAACCTTTCATTATCAGCACTGAGGTATCAGTAATTCAAGTTTCTGGGGTGGTGAAACTGTCAATCCAGGCTTCTTCAGACTGATTCATAGACTTGAGCCCACAAATCCCACCCGACCGTGTAAGAGTGAAATTGCAGTATTCTCACCTGTCTGAGAATTGTCTCCTGAATCACGATGAATCTTGAGAATCTAAAGTTGTTCAGAAGTTTGGTAAAGCAAGAAAGAGAGATTTAAAATATGGTATTAGTTACATTTCCAACCAATTTCATTAAAAACTCTGACGAGTTCAAGAAAGGAAGACGTTGCACAGATAATATGAACAGATGAAAGATGTACACAGATGATAACACTGCAAATTCTCTGTTACATCCAGACACTTATAAAATGCCTGCATCTGAGAACAGGAAGACATCCAAGGGATGCTCTTGCTAAGCAAGACATCTAGATCTCCAGTCAGCTGTTTTCATTTTTGACAGTCTACAGAAATGCAAAAAGACAAAAAAAATTTTAAACAAGATTAAATATTTTTATCAGGCCATCATATGTACCCTGTTTTTATTTCAGACATGCTGTATATTTTTCCTGTAATATAAAAGCAGTCTGAATTTAAGCCTAGAATTAAAAATAAAAACCTTTCAAAAAAGCTCTTCAAACATACATCAATTATAGACAGAGTCAATTTACTAAACATTTCTTCACAAGGTCTTAACTTTAGATTCAGTTTGGCACCTATTTCTTTCTCAGTATCAATTTTTTGTGCTAATGCTCGGTAAATATCTGTCAAACGCTGAGTGAAGTCATAGCAGTAGAAATAATAACTATGCTTTCTTTGGGGGGTCCTGCATTTCTTATGTCGATAACTCAGACATTGATTCTGGGGCACATCTAGCTGTCATGATTATAATCAGGCTGCTTTGCTGCTAAATCCACCTATTTCTGGTTTCTAAAACCACGATACGCTTGTAGGCACTGAATGAATGGAGTGAGTTAACCTGAAGAGCAAGACAGACGAGTGTGTAGGACTGTTTATGGAGGAAGATAGTACGGTTTAGCAACATCAGCTGTAACAGCCAGAAGTCCCATATATTAATATATTAGATACGGGCAAAAATGTTCCAGCTTGATTGACCCATTGAAAAATAATCACATAAAACTGAAGTTTTGTACGAATTGTTCTGCACAGTTCATTCCATGTAACTACAAAAACAGTTTCATGGCCAGCCTGTGTGAGATCTTGGTCTTACAGGTGACCAAAGGGCTCTGACTCATTTATCCCACAATTATGGGATCTTTTTATTTCTTCTGTCTTTTTCTTGTTCTCCTTACATTTTATTTGGCTTCATTGGGTTTTAGAAGGAGCATGTAGGATCTAATTCCCCACCCAGGAATAGAACCCTTTGCATTAGCAGTGCAGTCTTAGCCACTGGGCCGCCAGAGAATTCCCTGTTTTGTTTTTTTCTTTACAAATGAAGACCATTTTCTCAAAGCTACTGAGTGCAATATGAATTTTTGATATACCAAATGAGTACAGCTTTTTCTCAGTCAACTTTTTAGCTCAAAAGCAAGTCATTGTTAAATGAAAGCTTTTCTCTCTGAATCACAATCCACCTTTCCTTAAGGACCAAAGTCCCGTGGCTCCCCAGATCACACACCAAAAACCCTTTCTTGTCTTTCACTGACCTCCCCAGGCCCGCTGATTGGACTGTGGCCCTCCTGGGAGGGCAACACAGGCTTTGTATTCAGTCTAATGGAACTCGAGTAAGCCCAAGGTCTAAGCGAGGCCCAGGCCAGCCCTGCCTTTAGCATGATGGGCTCCATGTTACGGACAGCAGCGAGACTGGAAACACTCCTCAACCGGCCGACCATCAGCGGCTTCACGAGCAGAGCTTCTGAGTGCCATGTCAGGCCAGGACTCACTTCACAGTCCTCTGTGGTCAGAACTGTGCCCGGCGGCAGCTGACCCCTCACACCTCAGCAGGGCTAGGTTTTTACTGAAGCTTCTGACTCACAATCCATGTGCCTCTCCCAGACACCTCCTTTTACAACCAAAGGTTCACTTGAATGAAAAAAATCTTACAGAATTGCAATTTTCTTGGAAGGCTACACCCACCCATCATTTATAACTTGGTATGAATGCTTCCACTACAATTATTTCCCCATAGTTCTCAGTCACTCAGTGAGAGCGGGCCTCCCTGGTGGCTCAGTGGTAGTGAATCCGCCTGCAAGGCAGGAGACGTGGGTTCGATCCCTAGGTCGCGAAGATGCCCTGGAGGAGGAAATGACAACCTACTCCAGTCATCTTGTCTGGGAAATCTCATGCACAGAGGAGCCTGGCCGGCTACAGTCCAGGGGGTTACCAAGGGTCTGACGTGACTGAAGTGACTGAGCAGAGAGGAAACACACAGAAAGTGAGCGGTTGTGTGCTTGGGCATTCACTGCTGGGCGGGCGGAGGAGGCTCGCGGGCAGCAGGAGAGGGGCCACTGCTCCCGTGACTACAGCAGCCTTCCCTTCCGTGTCTGCACAGTGCTAGCATTGGAGAAGGAAATGGCAGCCCACTCCAGTGCTCTTGCCTGGAGAATCCCAGGGACGGGGGAGCCTGGTGGGCTGCCGTCGATGGGGTCGCACAGGGTCAGACACGACTGAAGCGACTTAGCAGCAGCAGCAGTTCTACACCAGCAGCCTGCTCATTACAATGTCCCTGCAAGGGAGGGAAGGTCATCATTCCTTCTGACAGATGGAGAAGTTGAGGGACTTCCCTGAACCACGCAGCCAGCCCTTGGCAGATCTCAATTCCAAACCCGGCTCTCTCTAGATCTAAAGCCGCTTCTGTATGTCACGTTGCTCTCTACGGTTAGGCCCCAGAAGGGCAGCCTGGGGTTCAGGCTTGTTAAACTGGGGTCTGAGGACACAGTGCTCTGGTTCGGTGAAGGGCCTGTTTGAATATAATTCCCTTTGTAACTCTGGAGAAGACAAGACTCCGCTATGGGTAGATTCTGTCGTGCGCACGCTAAAGCGAAGCAAAGAATCCTAATTTAAAGGCCACGTGACAGCCAATCTCTCCAGAGTATGGTGTTTTGTTCCCCTTCTTGCAATGGAAATGCATCTATAAATGACTAAGAATTCTGGTTTCCTGTGTCCCACAGGATGCAGCACTAAGGTGCTGCAATATGAATGCTGCTGGCCCGGCCGGTGCCACGCCTGCCAGAGCTCAGAACTGGAATTTCTTATTAATAGCAAGGCCTTGGAAGCTTACAGCCTATTTGGGGGAAAAAAATTCATAATTCCAATGTTTTAGTTACCTAACATACAATAGGGTCCTGCAAGTGTTGCTGTCCTTGTGCTAAATGCTCTGTGTACAGACACTGGATTATGCTTGGCTCCTAAAAACAATGCAGGTTCTACATGTGTGTGTCCATGCACGTCAAGGTCATTTGACTGTTTTCCTCTTAAAGAATAACTGTTTAAAAAAAAAAAAGAATAACTGTTTAACAGTGATATTCTTGGGACTTCCCTGGTGGTCCTGTGGTTAGGAATCCACCTTCCAATGCAGGGGATGCAAGTTTGATCCCCGGTCAGAGAACTAAGATCCCAAATGCTGCAGGGCAGCTCAGCCGACTGAAGCCCACATGACTCACCCAGAGAGCCTGCATCCGGCAGTTACTGAGCCTGCACGCTCTGGAGCCTGTGTGCCACAACTCAGACCCAACGCAGCCAAATAAATAAGCATCTAAATAAATAAAATTGTAAAAAGACATTTTCTCTGCACATCCACCCGAACGCTTAAAACTAAAAAGAAATTCTGTCAAGTATGTGGAACAACTGCAACTCTTACACACTAGAGGGTGTATAAAGTTGTACAGTCACTATGAAAAAGGTCTGGCAGTTTCTTATAAAATTAAATGCATGCCTACCCTGTGACCCAGCTCTTCTGTGTTCAGTTCTACTCCTGAGTTATCTACCCAAGATAAATGAGAGCATATATTCAGAAAAAGACTTGTCTAAGAATGTTCCAAGGAATCCAAATGGAAAGCAGCTTACAAGTCTGTCAACAAGAGAAATAAACTGTGGTAGAAATAAAAAGAAAAAAAAATACTGATACATACAACATACATTCATGCTGAGTCACGTGTCTGACTCTTTGTGACCCCCTGGACTGTAGCCCGCCAGGCTCCTCTGTCCATGGAATTTCCCAGGCCAGAATACTGGAGCAGATTGTCATTTCCTTCTCCAGGGGATCTTCCTGACCCAGGAATCAAACCCACTTATCCTGTGGTTCCTGAACTGCAGGCGGCAGGTGGATTCTTTACCACTGAGCCGCCTAGGAAGCCCACGGACAACATAAGTGAATCTCAGAACATCGATGACGAATGAGAAAAGCCGACACAGAAGAAGAGACGCTCCAGGAAGCTCTGGAACAAGCGAAACTAACCTATGGTCACAGAAGTCAGAACAGCGTTACCTCCGGGGTGGGAAGGGAGGGAGTGGAGGCAGGGATAACTGGGAAGCGGGTGTAAGGGAATGTCTGGGGCGGGCGGGTTTGAAATCTTGAGGGGTCTGCATTACAGAGGCATATGCATTTGTCAAAATACAAGGACTGTCATACTTAGGGCTTGTACATTTCACCATATGTAACCTTTACTAAGAAATGAAAAAACTCTCAACCACATATTAAATTCAAATTAATAATATGCATGCCAAACTGCCAAGGGGTGAAATGTCCCGATGTCTGCAACTTAATTTGAAATCTATCAAAGAACAAGATGGAGTGATGGATGAATCGAGGGAGGGATAGATGGATTGATAGCACACAGATGATTGAACAAAGTGTTACAGAACCTAGGTGGTATGTATATGTGTATTTACTTACAATTTTTCTCTTCTGTGTTTGAAAAATTTCATAACAAAATATTGAGAAAATTGTATGTTCAACTGAGAATATAGATTGATAGCTAAAAATTGGAAGTCTGAAACAATTTCAAAATCAGTGAAAATAAATAAGATGAAGAAAATTGAGAACAGCCTGAAACTAAACGAGGTGAGTGACATGTCCCCATCCTGGGGACTCTGCTATGAACCTGGGCATGAAAAGGACGTTCCACTTCAAACCACAGCTATGGAACTGTAGACAGCAGCTGCCAATCTTAGAAGCATAAGATTTACCTAGGTAACTATTTAATACACTGATTTTAATAATTTTATTGATTGATTTTGTGTATTATGGAGTTATAAATGAACCTAAATCCTGATGTCTCTTCTGGGAGAAAAACTCTGAAATAACTTTTTTTAAAAATGGACAATCACAAGACTTTTTAGCAGTTAAAATGAGTCAAGGCCAGGATGACTACAATGACAAGCTACTAAGCAAAGAAATACTAGATACCTCCTTCAGTGTGCCTTTCAGAATCGCCTTGGGAGAGTGTGAACAGACCTTGGGTAGAAATGTCTAATCTGCTTTTGTCTCCATGGAATGACAGAGTTTTACGAGACAGCCGTTGTAATTAAAACCACCAGACTGCCCAGTATGTGAGCTGGGTATGTGTGTGTAGGGGGGGTGGTCATCCTTGAGGCTTCCTTTTCTCTCATCTTCACATCTAGTCCGTCATCAAATCTTGTAAAATCTCATTTCTAAACCCTTCTGGGATTACCCACTTCTCTCCATTGTCAGAGTACAGGCTACCATCAGTTCTCATCTGATCTCTGACCTCAACAATAACCTTCCCAGCTTAATCCATTTTCAACTTTTGAATCAGGATCCTGCAAAACTGTACATCTAATCCTGCCACTTTCCTGCTTAAAACTCATACTTCCCACCTGGCGTTGGGGTCAGCCCCATGTGACGACCTGGCTATGAGAGGCTGCAGTGTGGCCTGGCCCTGCCGTTCCCCAGAGGCACCCTTGACCCCTGCCACTCTGCCCTGGGCTCTCAGTTTGTGGGCTGCACTGCCATCCCCATCTCTCTGATTTTCCCATGCTCTTTGCTACCACACATATACAAGCCCGGAAGCTTCCCAGTCCACTCTCTTCCTTTTGCCCATCTGTCCTCCAAATCTGAGCTGAGGGTGGTTTCTCAGGGAAGCCTTCCCAGGTATTTCCTGCCCATCCCAGTCCCTCATTAGTTAGGTTCTAGTTTCACGGGTTCTCAATGGGCTTAGCCTTTATTGCATTTTATACAGTTCATAACGCTGGACTTATTTCATTGTCTGTTATCCTTTGCAACTACAAGTCCCACTTATAGCAGGAGCAGTGTCTCCCTTGATCACCCTTGTAAACTTGACTACCCCAATACTGACTGCTAACACAGCAACTGCATGCAGAAGCACACTAAATATCAGTGCACACAAGAGTGAGATTAATCAGGTTCTTCACCTTATAGCTTGTGGTGAACACACTATTAATGATTTGCCCATCATACTGGTTTTTGTTGATTATACTTAATACTGATGTCTCTAAAGTGCTTCATGGTACGGTTCAGTTCAGTTCAGTTGCTCAGTTGTGTCCGACTCTTCGCAACCCCATGGACTGCAGGACGGTGTGGCTTCCCTGTCCATAAACACCTCCCAGAGCTTGCTCAAACTCATGTCCATCAAGTCAGTGATGCCATGCAGCCATCTTATCCTGTCGTCCCCTTCTGCTTCCGCCTTCAATCTTCCCCAGCATCAGAGTCTTTTCCAATGAGTCAGTTCTTCACATCAGGTGGCCAAAGTATTGGAGCTTTAGCTTCAGCATCAGTCCTTTCAATGAGTATTCAGCTGATTTCCTTTAGGATGGACCTGTTGGATTGCGTTGCAGTCCAGGAGACTCTCAAGAGTCTTCTCCAACACCACCATTCAAAAGCATCAATTCTTCAGCACTCAACTTTCTTTATGGTCCAACTCTCACATCCATACATGACTACTGGAAAAACCATAGCCTCGACTAGATGGACCTTGGTCAGTAATGTCTCTGCTTTTTAATATGCTGTCTAGATTTGTCATTGCTTTTCTTCCAAGGAGCAAATGTCTTAATTTCACGGCTGCAGTCACTGTCTGCAGTGATTTTGGAGCCCAAGAAAATAAAATCTCTCAATGTTTCCATTGTTTCCCCATCTATTTGCCATGAAGTGATGGGACCAGATGCCATGATCTTCGTTTTTTGAATGTTGTTTTAAGCCAGCTTTTTCACTCTTCTCTTTCACTTTCATCAAGAGGCTCTTTAGTTCCTCTTCACTTTCTGCCATAAGGATGGTGTCATCTGCATATCTGAGGTTATTGATATTTCTCCCGGCAATCTTGATTCCAGCTTGTGCTTCTTCCAGCCCAGCGTATCTCATGATGTACTCTGCATATGTCAAATAGGCACAGTAACAGCCTTGATGTATCCCTTTCCCAATTTTGAACCAGTCTGTTGTCCCATGTCTGGTTCTAACTGTTGCTTCTTGACCTGCAGACAGGTTTCTCAGGAGGCAGGTAAGGTGGTCTGCTATTTCCATCTCTTTAAGAATTTTCCACAGTTTGTTGTGATCCACAGTCAAAGGCTTTGGCATAGTCAATAAAGCAGAGGTAGATGTTTTTCTGGAATTCTCTTGCTTTTTTTATGATCCATTGGATGTTGGCAATTTGATCTCTGGTTCCTCTGCCTTTGCTCAATCCAGCTTGAACATCCGGAAGTTCTCGGTTCACGTACTGTTGAAGCCTAGCTTGGAGGATTTTGAGCATTATTTTGCCAGCGTGTGAGATGAGTGCAATTGTGCAACTGAACAGTCTTTGGCATTGTTCAATTGGCATTGAACATTCTTTGGCATTCTTTGGCACTGGAATGAAAACTGACCTTTTCCAGTCCTGTGGCCACTGCTGAGTTTTCCAAATTTGCTGGCATATTGAGTGCAGCACTTTTACAGCATCATCTTTGAGGATTTGAAATAGCTCAGCTGGAATTCCATCACCTCCACTAGCTTTGTTCACAGTGATGCTTCCTAAGATCCGTTTGACCTCGCACTCCAGGATGTCTAGCTCTCGGTGAGTGATCACACCATTGTGATTATCTGGGTCATGAAGCTCTTTTTTGTATAGTTCTTCTGTGTATTCTTGCCACTTCTTCTTAATACCTTCTGCTTCTGTTAGGTCCAGACCATTTCTGTCCTTTATTGTGCCTATCTTTGCATGAATGTTCCCTTGATAGCTCTAATTGTGTTGAACAGACCTCTAGTCTTCCCCATTCTATTGTTTTCCTCTATTTCTTTGCATGGTAGTGTACTGATTGGGAATTTTCCCAATAAATGTGCTCCTATAGCGCCAAAACTGTGACCGCAGAACTGGTGGGATGGTGGGAAGTCAAACACCTGGGCGCACCCTCACCCCTGAACTAGCTGCTGCCCCTCTGAATCACTGCTGCTCCTCGTCATAATCTATGCACTTACAAAAGCAGTGGCTACTAGACATTCATTCATAAAGGAATGATGAGTGACTCTGAAAGATGTCTTGATCACACAGAAGAGTGCTGGCTTTGATCAGTTTTCAACCTCAGGCTTGGAAAAGGCAATGGCACCCCACTCCAGTACTGTTGCCTGGAGATTCCCATGGATTGAGGAGCCTGGTGGGCTGCAGCCCATGGGGTCGCGAAGAGTCGGACATGACTGAGCAACTTCACTTTCACCTTTCACTTTCATGCACTGGAGAAGGAAATGGCAACCCACTCCAGTGTTCTTGCCTGGAGAATCCCAGGGACGGGGGAGCCTGGTGGGCTGCCGTCTATGGGGTTGCACAGAGTTGGACACGACTGACGTGACTTAGCAGCAGCAGCTCAGCAACCTCAGGCTTTACATTATTTTCTTGTGTTCTGCATCTTCCCCTAACCCAAATATTATGAGAAACTGTACAAACCTGGTTAAGATGAAGAAAAGTACTATTCTCTTAAATACTCAGTGTAAGCAGTCTTTGAGTGAACATTCTTGCTCAGTGACTTCATGACAAAACCGAGTGCTTTGATGTACTTGACAAGACTTCAGTAATAGTGGAGGTTGAATGCTGGCTGAGAGATTTGATTATGGGAACTGAGTCATTCAAGACCCTCCCTTCATTAACATGCAGCGAAACTGACAGAGTAAGTGGTATAATACAGAACTTCTTTGATCATCTTTCTTTACTGAAAATACTTTGATGAGTTTTTCCTTGGAAGGTATGAATATCTGATGTAGAGATCAAATATCCTTTCTGTCTACTCTATTAAAAAAAAAAAAAGCCACTTGAAGATACACTTCTCAAACTTCCCAAACAGCAAAACAAATACCAAACAATAAACCCCAAAACACCAAAAGGAAATTCATGCAACATCCCCATCCTCAATGGTTACCTTTACATAAGCTCCCAAAGTCAGGGCCGAGTTGTTGCCATTGTTTTCATGCACTGAGTCTGGTTTCTCAAGATACTACAGCACCAAGACAGAGAAGTTGCATGGATGCCAGCCTTGATGCCTGCTGTCAGATCTCCTCACTTGAGGTAATTTCATGAGTATAACAGACTCAACATGACATTCTCTCTCCTCTTTTATCTTGATGGTAATTGAAAATGCTACTTATATCAAAGCTACATGCATTGGCTTGATATAAATGAAAATGCATACAAATATTTAAGATTACAGAAGATTAAAAACAAAGATCTCAAGCTGCTTTTTTTTTTCCAGGTCATCTGCTATATTCAAGACAAATGCAGAAATAAATATCTCCAGTTCTGGGAGGTAATTTTCTTGGGAAAATTTAAACACCCTTCTGTGCAATGTCTGATCTAGCATGTTCAGATATCACTGATATCCCTTGGTTAAAATTTCTTTTACTTCAGTCCTAGTATCCACTGGCCCTACATTCAACATGCACTTGCAGGAACCTTTACACAGAGAAAGACTCTCATTACGCAGCCCAGTGATAATCATTTCTGTATGCTTATCTCATGGGGAACACTTAATGCAAGCCCCTGTTCAGGTTTGGATGGTTTGTCTTTTTCCCCTTACCAGTTTCTCCTTTCAGTTCAGTTCAGTCGCTCAGCTGTGTCCGACTCTTTGCGACCCCATGAATCGCAGCACACCAGGCCTCCCTGTCCATCACCACCTCCCGAGGTTCATTCAGACTCACGTCCATCGAGTCTGTGATGCCATCCAGCCATCTCATCCTCTGTCGTCCCCTTCTCCTCCTGCCCCCAATCCCTCCCAGCATCAGAGTCTTTTCCAATGAGTCAACTCTTCGCATCAGGTGGCCAAAGTACTGGAGCTTCAGCTTTAGCATCATTCCTTCCAAAGAAATCCCAGGGTTGATCTCCTTCAGAATGGACTGGTTGGATCTCCTTGCAGTCCAAGGGACTCTCAAGAGTCTTCTCCAACACCACAGTTCAAAAGCATCAATTCTTCGGCGCTCAGCCTTCTTCACAGTCCGACTCTCACATCCATACATGACCACAAGAAAAACCATAGCCTTGACTAGACGGACCTTAGTTGGCAAAGTAATGTCTCTGCTTTTGAATATGCTATCTAGGTTGGTCATAACTTTCCTTTCAAGGAGTAAGCGTCTTTTAATTTCATGGCTGCAGTCAACATCTGCAGTGATTTTGGAGCCCCCCAAAATAGTCTGACACTGTTTCCACTGTTTCCCCATCTATTTCCCATGAAGTGATGGGACCAGATGCCATGATCTTCTTTTTCTGAATGTTGAGCTTTAGGCCAACTTTTTCGCTCTCCTCTTTCACTTTCATCAAGAGGCTTTTTAGCTCCTCTTCACATTCTGCCATAAGGGAGGTGTCATCTGCATATCTGAGGTTATTGATATTTCTCCCGCCAATCTTGATTCCAGCTTGTGTTTCTTCCAGTCCAGTGTTTCTCATGATGTACTCTGCATATAAGTTAAATAAGCAGGATGACAATATACAGCCTTGACGTACTCCTTTTCCTATTTGGAACCAGTCTGTTGTTCCATGTCCAGTTCTAACTGTTGCTTCCTGATCTACATACAGATTTCTTAAGAGGCAGGTCAGGTGGTCTGGTATTCCCATCTCTTTCAGAATTTTCCACAGTTTCTTGTGATCCACACAGTCAAAGGCTTTGGCATAGTCAATAAAGCAGAAATAGATGTTTTTCTGGAACTCTCTTGCTTTTTCTATGATCCAGCAGATGTTGGCAATTTGATCTCTGGTTCCTCTGCCTTTTCGAAAACCAGCTTGAACGTCAGGGAGTTCACGGTTCACATATTGCTGAAGCCTGGCTTGAAGAATTTCAAGCATTACTTTACTAGCGTGTGAGATGAGTGCAATTGTGCAGTAGTTTGAGCATTCTTTGGCATTGCCTTTCTTTGGGATTGGAATGAAAACTGACCTTTTCCAGTCCTGTGGCCACTGCTGAGTTTTCCAAATTTGCTGGCATATTGAGTGCAACACTTTCACAGCATCATCTTTCAGGATTTGAAACAGCTCAATTGGAATTCCATCACTGCCACTAGCTTTGTTCGTAGTGATGCTTTCTAAGGCCCACTTGACTTCACATTCCAGGATGTCTGGTTCTAGATTAGTGATCACATCATCATGACTATCTGGGTCGTGACGATCTTTTTTGTATAGTTCTTCCATGTATTCTTGCCACCTCTTCCTAATATCTTCTGCTTCTGTTAGCTCCATACCATTTCTCCTTTAATTGCTATCACATACCTACAGTGTAAGCACCACCTTGCTGCATACCTGGACAACACTGGGTTTTCTAATACGGAAATAGGATAGTGATTGTCAAACGTCCTCCCAGAACTGGATCTCTAACAACTTCCCCAGTGAGCTGGGGCCGCAAGTCTGGGGATGGCAGAGCAGTTCCTGAGGCCGCCCTCTTCAGAATGCTCTGCGCACCAGCAGATGGGAACACCCAGGAGCTTGTTAACTCTGCTCTCAGGCTCACGCTGAACAGAATCTGCATTCTAACGTGTCATCTCTAAGTGAACTGATTATAAGTACAGTTTGAGAAACACTGATTCAAGTGGAAAAATCATAGGCTCACCGACAGATTTTTTTTAAAAAATCTCCACTCGTAGCTGTGTAAACTTATGAGCTTCACTGAGTCTCAGTTTCCTTATGGGTAAACGGGGCCAATGCCTACTTTTTAGGATCTAGGAGGATCAAACGAGATAACATGCACAAAAGGCCTGGCCCACTAGCTCTCAGGCTGGTCTGTTATGTTGCAATCCCACAGAAGGCTGGGAAACCACACAGCTGTGCCCGCCCCCATGATGTCAGTAGGTTGAGGCCAGGGCCCCAGAACTTGTTTGAAATGCAAGGTCTGTGAGGCTGAGGCTGCTGAGTCAGTGGCCCTACTTTGAGAACCACTGGCCTGGCAAATAGTGGATGCCCAGATAAGGCTGGATCCCTCTGCCTGCTCTTGCACAGAGGTATCCTGTTTCCTGAGAATCTGGCTGCAGTGCCGCTCACTATGCCAGGGCTGATCTTAGTTTACGGAAATCATTTCCTTTAAGGCAGACACATAAGCAGCACATGTGTGTTTTTCCCTTTCATGCCATCATTTCTCTAGCCTCTGTCCCGTCACTGCTAGGGACAAAGAGAAACTTACAGATAAATCACCCCAGAAAAAATTTCATTGTGCTTAAAGCTTCTTGCTCTCAAGGAACTGTCCATGACTAATGGCACTGTTGCTAAATATTCCCTTGTGTGAACTCAGATGACTGCTAGATTTTGTCAGGGGAGGGAGGGAACTGCAACAATCTAACATTTTCCCCACTCCTGTTATTCCAGCACTGGACAGAATCATTAAACTGCTTAATGACACCCAGGCTTTGCTGGCACTGTGATTAGCAAAAGATAGAAGCCACCAGCAGGCCCCTTGCTTAATAAATCAGGCCCTTTGGAAGCTACCCAGAGGCGGGGACAGCACCAAAGGAAGAATAAGCAATAATGAGAGGACAGAATGGTGAAACAGCTTTATCACTGTGCCCTGAGGTTCTGAAAATGCTGTTCATCAGAATCTTTGCTTACATTTTGTGAAAAATTGCCCCTGGGAGGGAAAAAAGGGCATCTCTAATGGATACCGCTTCTTCTAACTTCAGCTGAAGAATCATTTACTGGTTCTGTGAGACAAAGATGTTTAGGACCTGCTCTCAAGGGGTTTACTGATAGGGGACAAAAACCAAGTACTGTCACAATGAATTTATTCATTCCATGTTTGATGAGCGTGTACTATGTGTCAGGCAATGTTCTAGACACCAGGAATGTGACAGAAAACAAAACATAGTTTTAGGAAGCTGGTTTGAGTGTCAAGATGGCATTTCACAAACGGTGTGATGCTGAGGGGTTAAAATTTAAGTTTGGGGCATTTCAAAACTTGATGCTAAATAGCCTGGACTCTCCTATTCAATTCATCTGTCCTCTAATGTTTTTCCAAGCCTTCTGGGTTTATCAAGGAGAAAGCCTCGGGTGGGTCCCAGTCTCCGAAATTTCAACCAACAGCTGTGGTGTCCGGATTTGCTAACACCGCGGGGTTTTTTCTACTCTGATCTGTTTTACTGTTACCTTCCATATGACTAGCCATTATGGCATTCCATTTTATGGTGGTGACTACCATGATGATACAAAGTATTGCAAGTGACTGCTTCAAGGAAGAGGAAGAACTTTCCCTACATGCAGATGAGATGATACTATACCTAGAAAATCCTGAGGACTCCAGACAAAAACTACTAATAAGCTAACAAGTGGATTCAGCAAAGTAGCAGGGTACAATATCAACAGGCACAATCAGTTGCACTTCTTTACACTAACAATGAAATATCAGAAAAGAAATGCAGAAAAATAATACCTTTTAAAATAGCACCAAAAAAAAAAAAAAATACCTAGGACTAAACTGACCAAGGAGGTAAAAGACGTATGCTGAGAACTATAAAACATTAATAAAGGAAACTGAAGATGATTCAAAAATGTTAAGATATCCCATGCTCTTGGATTGGAAGATAGTTAAAGGTATTGTTTAATATTGTTAAAATGGCAATTCTACCCAAAGCAATCTACAAATTTAATGTGATCCCTATCAAAATATCCATGACATTCTTCATTGAACTAGAACAAATAATCCCCAAATAAATAAAAGATCCAGAACTTCCAAAGCAATCCTTAAGGGAAAAAACAAAGCGAGAAAAATAACTCTCCCAGACTTCAGACAATATTACAAAGCTACAGTAATCAAAACAGTGTTAATGATACCAAGACAGACATATGGATCAGTGAAACAGAACAGAGCCCAGAAATAAACCTACACATTTACAGCCAATTAATCTTCAACAACGAAAGTAAGAATATAAAATGGGAAAAAGACAGTCTCTTCAGCAAGTGGTGTTGGGAAAGTTGGACAGTGCGTGTAAATCAATGCAGTTAGAACCATCCTCACACAATGTACAAAAATAAACTCAAAAGCCTTAAAGATTTAAACATACGACACCACAGAACTCCTATAAGAGAGCACAGGCAAACCATTCTCTGACATAAATCATACCAAAGTTTGCTTAGCTTAGTAGCCCAAGATAATAGCCACTCATTTGGAGCTGTTTCTTTGCTTTCTTTCCTCTTTTAAAAATTGTTTATATATTCATGGCTGTGCCGGGTCTTCAGTGCTGGGTGTGGGCTAGCCGCACTGAGTGGGGACTACTCTTCCTGCGGCACGCAAGCTTCTCTTGTGGTGGCTTCTCTGGTTGCGGAGTGTGGGCCCCGCAGTTGCAGCACTCAGGTTTAGCTGCCCTGGGGCCTGTGGAATCTTCCCAGACTAGGGATGGGCCCTCGCATTGGCAGGCGGATTCTCTACCACAGGACCACCATGGAACTCTCTTTGCTTTCCTTTCTATCTCAGCCCCATGATACCTCATTTGGCAGAAAATACGGATAATTCTTTGGTCAAAACAACTCTTCTGTGCATCTTTTCTTTTCCATGCATCTTTAAGATGAAGTCTATCCGTGCTCCTTTATTTCTCTGTTTTCCTATATCTGAGTATTGTCTATTTGACTTAAAACTAGAACAGAGGGTGTCTTTTTTCTTCTGGGCAGCTCATCAAGTCCTTTTCCAGTGATTAACTTGTAAGATATAATGCTGATAACTTAAGTATGAATTCAGATAAGCTAATTTAATCTGAGGGTTTCTCTGGTGGCTCAGTGGTAATGAATCTGTTAATGCAGGAGACACGGGTTCAATCCTTGATCTAGGAAGATCTCTTGGAGAGGGAAAGGGAAACCACTCCAGTATTTTTGCCTGGAAAATCCCATGGACAGAGGAGCCTGGTGGGCTACAGTCCCTGCCTCCTCTTCCCCTCCCCTTCCCCCACACAGAGAGTTGGACACAACGTCACAACTAAACCACCACAATTTAATATGAATGTGTCCACCACCTACCTTCTGCATAAGGCCCTTCAGGGAAGGGGCAGTCAACATGGAGAAGAAGCTGAAAGCTGCTTGGGGTGACAAGGGGAGGAGAAGAGAGCCTGGACAAGGCCTGTGTGATGCACCAGGAAGTACAGCCATGGCCTTCACAGTCCAGAGGTCACTCTGCAGGGGCCATGCAGCAGGACAATTCGATTCCTGTATCTGCCTTGTAATACATAACTGAGACTTTGGAACCAGAGTGAAGGAAGGTGCCAAAAAGCTGAGCTTTCTAGAGTGTAGGCTCCAGGGGGAGAGCGTGTCACAGGAGTGGCAGGGGCCAAGTTCTGGAACTATGTCACCTTGGCAGACCTTACAGGCAACAGAGAGCCAGTGGGAGTTTTTAAGGTAGAAATGAATGAGCTGAGTGGTGTCTGAGTTTGGCATCGTCCCAGATTCATCTCCTGGTGCAGGATGGACTGGGAGAGAAGGACTAGCTTCCACTCGGGAAGTGTGGAGAAAGGTCGTGTTCTCCTGGAGGAAGAAGAGAGTTGGATCTGAAAGACCATGCTGAACTTGCACTTGCTTCTCTAAATGCTGCTACTGAAAATGGGATGCTGAAGGTAGAGTTCTCTTGGGAATCAAATTATCTTCACACTGGAGGAACCCTATCCTCCCGTGGGGGAAGACTGGTCACAGGGGCCAGGCCATCTTCACTGGCTCCTGCCGATGGGCTGGAGGCGACAGTCGCATTCTAGGGGGACAGCCGTGGGAGCCAGCGCATGGACGAGAAGATGCGCAGATGACTCACCTAGGCCTGCGGCTCATTGTCATTACAGCCTCAGTGAAGTGCAAACTTCTCCAGGCTACAACTGGTATTTCCAGAATTAAAGGTCAGCGTGCTGCCAGCCAGACTAGCTGGACAGTGTGCTCTGGGCCAGAGATCACATCAGCCACAGAAGCCACAGCCCTGCTTCACGGTGCCCTCCACGAGGGGTGACGCCCTCGCTCTGTAGCCCTGAACCAGGAGGAATGCAGACCTCACCCCGGAGAGTGCATCAGGGCTCTGGCTCACCTTCAGCTGCAGAAGGACGAGATTCGTTCTGAACAAACCCAGACCAGTGGTTTTCCTTTCCTTTTTTCCGTTCCCTTTTTAGGAAAGATACTGTGTTTTCTCAGGAAACCAAATGTCAACACCCCCTCTTCTTTGTGCTTTTGAATTGTGGTGTTGGGTAAGACTCCTGACAGTCCCTTGGACTGCAAGGAGATCAAACCAGTCCATCCTAAAGGAAATCAATCCTGAATATTCATTGGAAGGACTGATGCTGAAGCTGAAACTCCAATACTTTGGCCACCTCATGTGAAGAACTGACTCATTGGAAAAGACCCTGATGCTGGGAAAGATTGAGGGCAGGAGGAGAAGGGGATGACAGAGGATGAGATGGTGGGATGGCATCACTGACTCAATGGACATGAGTCTGAGTGAACTCCAGGAGTTGGTGATGGACAGGGAGGCCTGGCGTGCAGCAGTCCATGGGGTCGAAAAGAGTTGGACATGACTGAGCAACTGAACTGAACTGAAATTGTGGGCTTTCGTACTGGCTCAGATAGTAAAGAATCTGCCTGCAATGCAGGAGACCTGGGTTTGATCCCTGCGTTGGGAAGATCCCCTGGAGAAGGGCCTGGCACCACTCCAGTATTCTTGCCTGGAGAACCCCCATGGACAGAGGAGCTTGGTGGGCCACCCTCCCTGGGGATCACACACAGATATGGCTGAGCAACTAACACGACTCTTCATAAGTTCACAAATAGCAGTAAATATTGTCTCAAACCTGCTTTTGAAAGGTCTTTTTTCCCCTATCAGTTTATTCTCCAGCTGCAAGGGAAGCTGATGAGTCGAGAGTCCCCCCACGGGCCTGGCCGCCCTGGTCCCCACCAGCCTCTGTCCTGCTCTGCTCCTGACACCCTCAGTCATGAGCAAATCCTCGAACCCTGAAGCCCCCACGAGTCCTGGTTAGGTTTTGTAAAGATGTTCTATTTTAATGCCGGCCAGAAAACAACTCTGGAACAGCCGCTGGAACAACTGCCCCTGAGCGCTCACTGATTTATCCAAAGGTAAGACAAGGCCCCGCATACAGGCCCAGGTCCGCCCCCGCCACGCCTCCGGTCAGCCGGCGGGCAGGGCCTGCATCCGCAGTAGCGCGGCCCCAAGCACGGGCGCTGCGGTTCTCAGGCCCAGAGGAAGAGCCGTGGCCACGGTGAGGGCTGATCTCCTCTGAAGAGGAAAGTTCCACTCCCCCAGAGCCTGGCCAGTGGGCACGGGTCAGTCCTGAGGTCAGCTCCGAGGCTCTGAGCTCCCAGGCCGGCTCCGCAGCATGGTCCTGGCTTCCCCCAGGGAAGCACCGTCCCCTCCGCACCACCGCGCGATCCTGGGACAGGAGCCAGGCCGCACCCTCTGACACAGACGCTTACACACGTTTGTGCTTCTGTGGCTAAAGGTGGCAGCCCCGGCAGGGGCACCACGGTGCCAGGGAAACAAGACCTGGCCTTTCCTCCCTGGAGAGCCATAAGGTGGATGATCTATGGAAAACACTTAAAAGAAGTCACTGTCAGGGCCTAAAGGGTACTGGGTGAATTTCCTTCATTTAAATGGAAACCGAAACCGAATCCCATGTACACCATTACTTCCCCAACCAGATCTCCTAGCCACGAAGTGTTCGTGTGGAAGAGAAATGGAAAAGAAGGATACTGCCAGTTAATATATAATAGGGCCTGGGATGCAGACCGTGGAACTAACTTCTGTTGCATGTGTCCCTAAGTCTCCCTGTGATCAGGAGGTCAGGTGCCTTTGGGGCAGCCCCTGAGGATACAGCAGCTCCTGTGCCTGGGACCAATCTGAATTCCAGGGACAAGTACGGGGAACATCACCCATCAGTTCTGGGGGCGTCCCTCACCCCGCCTGCGTGCCAGGCACCCTCTGAGAAGACAGGCAGGGTCTCCACCCCCACAGCCTCTGGAGCCAGCAGAGACAGCGCTTCCTCCAGCAGCCTTCTCTAGGGCCAGTGCCTGTCCGAGAAGCCCTTCCTGCCCACTTACTAGAACTCAATGTCAGTGCTGTGCCCTGGGCCTCCCGGTCCAGACGCCGCCTGTGGACGAGTCCCTGCAGAAACCTCCACTGCCACCCAAACCCCAAGGCTTCACTCCTGCAGGCTGCAAACACCCATTCCATGGACATTTTCTGTGTGCCCAGGCCCGGGGGGGACACGCAAAGATGAGGAAGGCTTGGCCTCACCCTTGGCAGTTCCATGGTGGCCTGGCCTCCCCTGTGTGAATTACACACAGGCCATCCTTCTGTTCGCTGACCTTTCCATAGTCCTCTAGTCAAACCACACTGCTACTGCTACTGCGACTGCTAAGTCGCTTCAGTTGTGTCTGACTCTGTGCAACCCCATAGATGGCAGCCCACCAGGCTCCCCCATCCCTGGGATTCTCCAGGCAAGAACAGTGAAGTGGGTTGCCAGTTCCTTCTCCAATGCATGAAAGTGGAAAGTGAAAAGTGAAAGTGAAGTTGCTCAGTCGTGTCTGACTCTTCGCGATCCCGTGGACTGCAGCCTACCAGGCTCCTCCATCCATGGGATTTTCCAGGCAAGAGTACTGGAGTGGGGTGCCATTGCCTTCTCCACAAACCACACTCCTCTCCCCTTATAAAACGTCCAGCAGAAAAGTCCCCAGACGAACCTAACCCGTCACACCAGATCCAAGCCACTCTGTAGCCTGGTGGTTCTCGACCTTGACAAGTACGTTAGAGTCTGCTGTGGAGCTCTTAGAAACCCCATGCCCAGTCTATATCCCAGCCCCTTCTATCAGAGCCCTGGGAGCTCAGGCATCACTGATTTTTTTTTTTTTTAATAACTCTCTAGGTAGTTCCAACATGCAGCCAAGACTCAGAACGACTGCATTCACCTAACCTGACCATCTTCCTCACCATTTAGCAAGAGTGCTCACAGGTGCAGCTGTTCACTCATGCTGGTGGGTGGCTGTAACATTCCTCCTGTAGGGACATCCGTGGTCCTGTGTTCCATATGGATTATCCTTGGCCTGTCCTCAACCTGCCTTCCTCTCCATTTGTAACTCCAGAGTCAACGCTGTGTGCTTAGGCCCTTAAATTCACTTTGATAGTTGTAATGCTCTGAAACTGGCTGACCAATCTCTCCTAGACTCAGAGACGCCTGAGAGCAGACTGCACCTGTGGTTTCTCTGCATTGTCCCATAGTTCTCATTCATCCTCAGGATATAGCAATTCAACCAGCACCCATGGAATAAATGGCACTGGGCTGAGATGGGCCGTTCATTTCTTCCCCTCTTGCCCCTGAGTACGTATCATACCTGTTCAGTTCTCTGCCCACAATCACCTTTCTTGACTAATAAGGAAAAGTATTATTTACCCTACTCCTTACACCGTGATGGGCTTCCCAGGTGGTGCAGTGGTCTAAAGAATCTGCCTCCCCAGGCAGGAGATGCAGGTTCGATCCCTGGGTCAGATCCCCTGGAGGAGAAAATGGCAACCCACTGCAGTATTCTTGCCTGGAAAATTCCATGAACAGAGGAGCCTGGTGGCCTACAGTCCATGGAGTCGCAGAGAGTTGTACATGACTGAGCAGGCACACGCGTTAGTTACACTGTGATTCTAAACTGAAGAATTGGGCAGACGTGAAGATAAAGAAGATGCTTTCTTCAGTGCCCTGGAGCCGGGCTCTGAAACCACAACCAGAAACTCAGCCTTCAGCAAACCCGAGTCAGATTTCTGCAGTAGTCAGATTTCTCCAAAATGGGGCAGAGCAAGTGTAATGGAAAACATGCCATTTACCATAATAATGGAAAAAAGCTTCCCCTTTCTTGCTCCTTTTTCTAGCAATGGTACTGGAAGAGAGCATACTTACTGGAATCTTCTTCTTAGAAATTATTTAAAAGAGACATCTTATCTGTGAAGGTCTACAAGCTGGAATAAAATCCTCAGAGACAAAACTCCACTCTGACCGTAGTTGAAACAAATGATCTCTTAGGCAAAGGACTTGGAGACACTGTGGTTGGGGTATTAAGCTTCGAGGCTGCGTATGTCCAAATATGACGGGAGGATGAATTCTGAAGCACCGCTTAGGTCTGACAACACTCAAAGGGCATTACTGCACACCTAATGAGTCCTGGCGCTTCAATAACCTTCACAAGCAGCGGACATACCAGGTGCCAGCTTTTCTCAAGCAGTTCCAGGCTCCTCTGTGGACACTTTGCTACCTTACCTTCTTATTCTACATGGGCCCCCAAAATGCCCTGATGTAACTTACTTTCATGGCACATCAAATGTACGCATAAACTCGATTTCATCGGTACGTGGAGGTTGGATTAGGGCATGGAGCACATAACATGATTTACTTTGATCTAAACACCCACCAGGATGTCCCGAGACCCTGATATGCCTGGGGGAGGGTACAGACTGTCAGAGGAGGGTATAGACAGGCAAAGGCGGCGGGGAGCTGAGAGGCTGGGCCCCAGCCTGACTCTCAGCTGCATCTCCTCTGGTCTACACGACACAGGAGGGCAGGGCCAAGCCACACCATTCCTGCTTATCCTGCCTCTGGTTATCTTTCTGCTCCTGGATGGGCTTCTTCTCCCCAAGGATGAATTCTATCCCACCTCAGTCAACACCTCCTCCATGAAGCTGTCCCCCAGCTTACCCAGTAAGAGTAGCCTTTCTCTTGTACGGTGGTGGTGGTGATTTAGTTGCTAAGTCGTGTCCAACTCTTGCAACCCCATGGACTGTAGCCCATCAGGCTCCTCTGTCTATGGGATTCTCCAGGCAAGAAGACTGGAGTGGGTTGCCATTTCTTCCCCAGCGGATCTTCCTGACCCAGGAATTGAACCCAGGTCTCCTGGATTGCAGACGGATTCTTTTACAAACTGAGCTATGAGGGAAACCCTTCTCTTGTGTAACTGCCCATAATATACACTTGTATTTATTTTATAACCTTAGTGGTAACTACTCTAAGATGTGCATTCTGGTTCTGTCACATAGCATCTACATGCCACCATTCCAGGCCTCAGTTTCCTCATCTGTAAAATGGGAGTCATTATATCTACCCTCACGGAGTTGCAGTGAGGATTATAGGAGTTAATATATGAAAAATGCCAGCAGAGTAAGGGATACAAAGTTTTCAATACATGATACACCTTATTGTGACTCAAAAACATAAGATCCTTGACAAGCTCCACTGATCAGAAGTTAGGACTGAAGGACATCCCTGGAGGTCCAGTGGTTAAGAATTCACCTTGCGACATAGGGAATACAGGTTCCAGCCCTGGTCAGGGACCTGAGATCCCACACGCTGTGGAGCAGCTACGCCCGGATGCTGCAACTACGGAAGCCTCACACCAGAGGCTGCGTGCCACAGTGAAAGAGCCTGCGCGACACAGCAGAGGTCCCACATGCTGCAGCTATGACCTGATGCAGCCAAATTAGTTAATTAAAAATGAAATTATCCACAAAGAATGTATTGAGTGAGTTCAGTAGCATCAGCAGGAAACGGGGAGGCAGGATGCTGGGACATGAGCAGGGTCTAGTGTGAAAAGGGAAGCCAAAGTATTAGCTGCTCAGTTGTGTCCAGCTCTTTGTGACCCCATGGGCTGCAGCCTGCAAATCTACAGGATAGACTGGCAGAGTGGGTGGCCGTTCTGGTCCACCGGGGCAGAGGGTTCAGAAGAGCTAAATGCACTCAGTAGGAGAGAGGAGGAGAGGGTGGCCAGGCAAACAGCACAGGGGGAAAACCTGACCTGGGTCAGGCAAGCAAGAGTCCCCCAGGAGGAAGGAAGAGTAGGTGGGGGGGAGGGGGGTGCGTAGGAGTAATGCCCAGACATGTGAAAAAGCTGGTGTGTTTAGGGAACTAGTAGAGCCTGGTGTGGCTGGAACAAAGTGCAGTGAAAGTGGTGGGGAGCAGGAGCACAGAGGACTTTGTTTGCTCCAGAAAGATGCCTGATGATTGCTTTTCAGACCATGAGGAGCCACTGGGGACACTTTAGAATGAGGACTATGGACTGGATGGGATGATGATCTATGTGTGTGGGTGAAGACTTAACAACTGGCTGAAAAATGCATACATATCCATAGCCACCTTTATCACACCTTCTACTGATGGAGAGCAGACAAAAGAAAAGTATGGCCCGGGGCCAGCCATCTGGTTTTGTAGATATAATATTATAGCAAAGCCTTGACCACTCACTTACACATCACCTATGGCTGCTTTCCTACCATAAGAGCAGAGTTGTGATGGGCAGAGGCAACTGAGACTGTAGGATCTAAAATATTTACCACCTGGTCCTTTAAGGGAAAAAAATGCCAACTTTCTAAAAAGATGTGTAGCACAGAGTTTCCAAATAATACTAGAATATAAAATACCCTTTACCATAAATTCCCTATAGTCAACTGATTCTCACAAAATACTTTTGTTGATTTTTCTCTGAGCTCTTGTCTGAGTGGCCTAAGTATGGTTGCAACTGATTAATGCGTGGATTTTCAACCCGAACATGAGCTGATACTTTGATGTGCAGTGAGCAGTAAGATGGAAGCAAGACACCAGCTGCACAGAACCCCACTTCCTCATCAACGATGCGAGAGACTTCTTTGTTGATTCACATAATTTTCGAATACTGGAGGGATATCTTTCTTTAATTTTTTGCACTATTCACAATGAAACTGCTACAGACTTGATGCCTATTTAAATTTAATCTGCATGATTAACATTCTCTCCACCACTTTCTTAAATCTAGAAAATCAACCACAAAATAAATCCTGGAAATTTTTAGGTTCAAGATGGTGACATAGGAGGGTCTTCAACTCATGGACACACTGAATCTACAACCACATAGGGGACAATTCCCCCTGGAAAAAATCTGGAAACGAGCTGAGCAACTCCTACACAAGCGAATGAGAAAAACTGCACACTGAAGCTGTGGAGAGAGGCTGGGCAACCATCTTATCACAAACCCTACTCCCAGCACAGCAACACAGAATCATGTGGAAGCCCCCAGCTTCTCCTGAGAAGCAAAGAGTTTGGATGCCACAGCTGGCCACTCCCTCCTGAGATATGGGACCCCAAACGTCTAGCTTTGAAAGCCAACAGTGCTATGGGAAACTAATGGTTCTCAAAGGGCCCATGTGAACTCATCATGGCTAAACCCCAGGGCCCAGAGCAGACAGCAAACAGACATTCACTCAGACTTTCTGTGTAAGTGGTCTATTTCTTTATCTTGAAGCTTTGATCTAAAGGGCAGGCTTCAAATTTAACATACATCTTGGGACCAACTGCAATACTATCCAGGGACTGGGAGGCCAGCAGAGGCCATTTTTGCACTCTCCCTCTGCTTCATGCTGCCAGCATCTTCCTGAAGTTAAAAGATGACTGGTCCTTGGAAAGAAAGCTATGACAAACCTAGACAGCATATTAAAAAGCAGAAACATCACTTTTCTGACAAAGGTCCATCTAGTCAAAGCTATGGATTTTCCAATAGTCACATACGTATGTGCGAGTTGGACCATAAAAAAGGCTGAGAGCCGAAGAATTGATGCTTTTGAACCGGGGTGTGGAGGAAGACTCTTGAGAGTCCCTTGGACTGCAAGGAGATCAAACCAGTCAATACTAAAGGAAATCAGTCCTGAATACTCATTGGAAGAACTGATATTGAAGCTCCAATACTTTGGCCACCTGAAGTGAAGAGCCAACTCATAGGAAAAGACTCTGATGCTGATAAAGGCTGAAGGCAAGAGAAGAGGGTGACAGAGGATGAGATGGTTGGCTGGCATCACTGACTCAATGGACTTGAGTTTGAGCAAACTCCAGGAGGTGGTGAAGAACAGGGAAGCCTGGCGTCCTGCAGCCCATGGGGTCTCAAAGGGTTGGACACGACTGAGCGACTGAACACCAGCAACAATCTCCTGGAAAGGAGCTTGTGCACATACACGGCACCTTGGTTTTTGTGGCTGCCAGCCAGGAGACACCCCTTGATTGCCTGGCTCTGGTAGCCAGCAGGGCTCTTTCAGAGGTTCCACAGGACTGCAACAATGGAAAAATAGTTCTTAACAGGCAGTCCCCCAAGGGCACAGCACAGAGGCAGCACAGAGAAACGCCCAGTCTCACCTGTAAGAGCGATGGTGATTTAGCCATTCAGTCGTGTCCAACTCTTCGTGACCCCATGAGCTGTGGCCCGCCAGGCTCCTCTGTCCAAGGGATTCTCCAGGCAAGAGTACTGGAGTGGCTTGCCATTTCCATCTCCAACTTAAAGAGCTGCTGCCTGAGGGTCCCGTTTCCAATCAGCCTCCATCTGGTTCTGACTAGATCCTCTCCATTGAGACACTGACAGGTCTTGGCACACCTTCAACTCTAGAAACCACTAACTCAAAGCAGGCTGCCCAGACAATCACACAGGCATGAGGGCCAACCAAGAGTTTGGGCAGGGTAGAGCATTAAGTTTTATCAAGCTGTTTTTTCTAACACATAGAAACCAATACGGAGAATCATTAAAACGAAGACACAGAGAAACATGTTCCAAATGAAAGTACAAGATAAAAAACCTCAGAAAAAGGCCTTAATTAAGTAGAGATAAGTAATTTACCTAATGAAGATTTCAAAATAACAGTCATAAATGTGTTTACTGAGGTCAGGAAAACAATGCCTGAACAAAGCGAGAATTTCAATAAAGAAAGAATATAAATAAGTACGAAGCATAAATCCCAGAGCTGAACAATATAATAACTGCAGTGAAAACTCCAAAAGAGGAGTTTCAACGGCAGACTAGATCAAGCAGAAGAAAGGATCAGTGAATGCAAAAGACAGGGTAATGGGCCCACTCCAAGCAGCAAAAAGAAAAAAGGCATGAAAAGGAGTGAAGGGCACAACCAATATTTGCATTACAGGAATTCCAGGAAGAGAAGAGAGAAAGGGATAGAAAGCTTAGTTAAGAAATAATGGCTGAAAACTTCACTAACCTAGGGAAGGAAACAGTAATCCAGATTCATGAAGCTGCAAAGGTTTCAAATAAGATGAATCCAAACAGACCCACACCAACACACATTATAATTAAATCCTCAAAAGTCAAAGACAAGGGCTCAATCTTAAAAGCAGCAAGAAAAAAAACAATGTTATGCACAAGGTAACTTCTATACGACCGTGAGCATATTTTTCAGCAGAAACTTTGCAGGCCAAAAAAGAATGGCGTGATATATTCAGAGTGCTGAAAAAAACAAACCAAAGCAAAACAAAACAAAAACTGTCAACCAGAATTCTTCAGAACTGAAGGAGATAAAGAGTTTTACACATAAGGAAACACTGAAGGAGCTCGTAACAACTAGACTGGCCCTGGGCTTCCCTGGTAGCTCAGCTGGTAAAGAACCTGTCTGCAATGCAGGAGACCCTGGTTTGATTCCTGGGTTGGGAAGATCCCCTGGAGAAGGGATAGGCTACCCATCCAGTATTCTTAGGCTTCCCAGATGGCTCAGATGGTAAAGAATCCACCTGCAATGTGGGAGACCTGGGTTCGATCCTGGGTTGCAAAGACATGGGTTGGGAAGATTTGCTGGAAGAGGGCAGGGCAACCCATTCAGTATTCTTGCCTGGAGAATCCTCACAGACAGAGGTGCCTGGTGGGCTACAGTCCTTGGGGTTGCAAAGAGTCACACACAACTGAATGACTAAGCACAGCACAGCACAAACTGGCCCTAGAAGAAATGTTAAAGACAGTCTTTAAGGTGAAACTAATTAGGAGAACTAATTAGTAGGAACACAAAGTATAAATCTCACTGTTGAGAGTAATATACAAAAAACAATCTAATGTTGTAAAGGTGATAGATTGTCAAAAGACAAAAGTAATAAAAATAACTATAACTAAAATAATTTGCTAATAAATACGTAAGATAAAAGGATGCTGAACAACAACATCCGAAAGAATAAAAACTGACCACTATTTTACGTTCCACAAAAAGTAAACTTGGAATGGATTGAGGACTTGAATTTAAGTCCTGAAGGCATGAAACTCCTAGAAGAAAACATAGGAAGTAGGCTCCTTAACACTGGCCTTGGGGATAGTCTGACACCAAAGCAAAAGCAACAGAAGCATAAATAGTCAAGATGGACTGCGTCACACGAAAAGCTCCTGCACAGCAAAGGAAACCATCAACCAGATAAAAAGGCAGCCTACAGTATGGGAGAGAACACTGAATATCTGATAAAGGGCTAATATACAAAATAAAGAACACATAGAACTTAATAGCAAAAAATAATCATCCAATTAAAAAATGGGCAGAGGATCTCTCTAGATATTTTTGTAAAAAAGATATACAGATGGCCAACAGGTACACAAATAGGTGCTCGATAACACTAATCGTCAGGTAAATGCAAATCAAAGCCACAACAAGATATCAACTCATATCTGTTAGAATGGCTATTATCAGAAAAGATAAGAAATAGCAAGTGTTGGCAGGGATATAGAGGAAAGGGAACCCTTGTGCGCTGTTGGTGAGAATGCAAATTGGTCCAATCACTTTGGAGAGCAGTATGAAGATTCCTCAAGATAGCAAAAATGAAAGTATCATATAATCCAGAATCCCACTTCAGGGTATTTATTCTGAGGAAACAAAATCACTGTCTTGCAGAGATACCTGCACCTTCATGTTCACTGCGGCATTACTTACAACAGGCAAGATGTGGAAGCAACCTCTGTGTCCCCTAATGAATGAACGAATAAAGAAAATCTGGGAATTAATACAGACAATCCAGGGAAGCCCAAGAATGCTAGAGTGGGTAGTCTATCCCTTCTCCAGGGGATCTTCCCGATCCAGGAATCAAACCAGGATCTCCTGCATTTATATATACAATGGAATATTACTCAGCTATAATAAAGAAGGAAATTCTGCCATTTGCAATAACTGGACCTTGAAGCATTATGATAGGTGAAATAATTCAGAGGAGGACAAATACTATGACATCTCTTATATGTGGGATCTAAAAACAAAAAGCCTGATCTCATAGTTGCAGAGACCAGACTGGTGGTTGCCAGAGGTCGGGGGTTGAGAGGTGGGTGAAATGAGTGAAGGCGATCCAAAGATACCAGCTTTTAGTTATGAGGTAAGCAAGTTCTGGGGATACATGTATAGCATACATTAATAATACTGTATTGTGTATTTGAAATTTGCTAAGAGAGTATTAAATTTTCTCATCAAAAGAAAAAAATTTCTAACTGGGTGGTGATGATGTTAACTTACTGTGTTGATAATTTTGCAATATATGTCTATCAAATCATTATACTGTTCACTTAAAACTAATACAGTGTTATTTATCAGTAATGTCTCAGTTTTAAAAAATCTGAGCCAATGCAGATAAAACTGTGATCTACACTAAGTCATATATGTAAAGTTTTTATATTTTTATCCATATGAACCGTGTCTTTCCTGAGCATTTTTCCTGCAGTGAGTTTCTCTGTTCAGAATTTCCCAAGGGCATATGATCCTGTAGAAAGATTTTTAAGATGTGAGTAGTTAGCAAATACTTAAATACAAATTAAAACATTCTTTGGAGGGAGGGGGAGCTCTCTGTTTGAACACTTAAAATAACAAACTGTGCTTTTTCTTTTTTTTAAAGTCCTGATTTATAGCATTCACTGATTTCCTTGGTCTAAAAATATTCCCACCATTGCTGTTTGAGGCTACCAACATGATGTCACTGAACATGGGTTGGGGAGATGTGAGCCACTTTCTATTGCACTTCCCCCATGAAGGTAAAAGAAATGTAAGTAACCTCAAGACCACAGACAATAGTAAAATGTAGTAACACCCAATAAGTTGTAGATTTTTGAGTACTTATTACCTGTTTTAAAAATTTATTTAACATCGTGATTCTATAATTTAATTTTAATAATGGCTCACAGAACTTCAGAAAATTAAACGGTCAGCTCTCATGAGCCTGTATGAGGCGGTCCCTGCACACCGCTAAGTGGAGACAGAGAGCAGCCAGGCCACTCCTGCAAGACAGCCAGAGGCCGCCATGGGATGGGATGAGTGGGGCCGCGGGGCAGAAGGGGGCGAGACACCGAGAGCTGCGAGGAAGACACCACCTTCAGAACTTGTGGCTTCACGAATGCAGGGAGAGGAGGAAAGTGAAGGTGCTCTGAAGTTGATTCCCAGGTTGGGGGTGGTGGGCCTGAGTGGAAGGGGTGGTCCCGTGAGCTAAGCCAAGGATTTCAGCAGATACGAGGTAGAACGTGGTGACTGAATTCTCACCCATCCTGTCTCTTCTACAGGCCACAGTGCTGGAAGGCCGTTGCTGCTTACGGAACACAGGAATGAATGCCCTGCTTAGGCTGAGCACACGTCCCCGAATGAAAAGTTCTCAGTGTAAAGTGAATTAATTCCTTCAGAGGAGGCAACCACCAACTGTTGCTCTGGAAAAAGAATAATTTCCTATCAATTGCTAATACTCATAAATTGCATAAAAACAGGTTAAGTAAAACTTGAACCTAAATCAGGTCTCAGTTCAGTTCAGTCGCTCAGTCGTGTCCTAGAGTGAAGTCAGGTCTAAGGTAATGCAAAAACCTCTTGTGCTGAATGATTTTAAGTCTCCACAGTGAGCAGATATTGCTCACTTAGATAATATACTTCTATCATTAGTGTGAATGACACCAATCATCCAAAAAGGCAGCCTTGGGAATTTTAGCTAGACTTTGAAAGGAAAGCCCTTCTTCTCAAAGACCAACAGAGACTTTCCTCTTTCAATCCTAGTTGTCTTAAATGTGTCAGAGATCAAGAGGCAACATCAATGTTTAAGAAATAGCTCAGCTATGTCAGTTTGCCATTCATCAGCAAACCTCTAGGCAAGGGTATCTTACTTTCCTTAAGCCAGACGAATCTGTCTTCCTGTTTAGGCCTCGGTATTGACTATGCCAAAGCCTTTGACTGTGTGGATCACAAGAAACTGGAAAATTCTGAAAGAGATGGGAATACCAGATCACCTGACCTGCCTCTTGAGAAATCTGTATGCAGGTCAGGAAGCAACAGTTAGAACTGGACATGGAACAACAGACTGGTTCCAAATAGGAAAAGGAGTACGTCAAGGCTGTATATTGTCACCCTGCTTATTTAACTTATATGCAGAGTACATCATGAGAACACTGGACTGGAAGAAACACAAGCTGGAATCAAGATTGCCAGGAGAAATATCAATAACCTCAGATATGCAGATGACACCACCCTTATGGCAGAAAGTGAAGAGGAACTAAAAAGCCTCCTGATGAAAGTGAAAGAGGAGAGTGAAAAAGTTGGCTTAAAGCACAACATTCAGAAAACGAAGATCATGGCATCTGGTCCCATCACTTCATGGGAAATAGATGGGGAAACAGTGGAAACAGTGTCAGACTTTATTTTTCTGGGCTCCAAAATCACTGCAGATGGTGACTGCAGCCATGAAATTAAAAGATGCTTACTCCTTGGAAGAAAAGTTATGATCAACCTAGATAGCATATTCAAAAGCAGAGACATTACTTTACCGACTAAGGTCCGTCTAGTCAAGGCTATGGTTTTTCCAGTGGTCATGTATGGATGTGAGAGTTGGACTGTGAAGAAGGCTGAGTGCTGAAGAATTGATGCTTTTGAACTGTGGTGTTGGAGAAGACTCTTGAGAGTCCCTTGGACTGCAAGGAGATCCAACCAGTCCATTCTGAAGGAGATCAGCCCTGGGTGTTCTTTGGAAGGAATGATGCTAAAGCTGAAACTCCAGTACTTTGGCTACCTCATGTGAAGAGTTGACTCACTGGAAAAGACTTTGATGCTGGGAGGGATTGGGGGCAGGAGGAGAAGGGGACGACAGAGGATGAGATGGCTGGATGGCATCACGGACTCGATGGACGTGAGTCTCAGTGAACTCCGGGAGTTAGTGATGGACAGGGAGGCCTGGCGGGCTGCGATTCATGGGGTCGCAAAGAGTCAGACATGACTGAGCAACTGAACTGAACTGAACTGAGGCCCCACAGGACGGGGCGGGCTGTTACAGGTGAGTGGGCGTGGGCTCTCACACAGAGGGAAACCAGATTCCCGGCTTGGCCTTAGGAACTCCTCCCCCTCTGTTTTTCCCATCCTCTGCCTCCTGGCTGTCCCCACCACAGGGTAGCCTGCTCGTGCTAAGTCACTCAGTCGCGTCTGACTCTGTGCGACCCCGTGGCCTGCAGCCCGCCAGGCTCCTCTGTCCACGGGGCTCTCCAGGCAAGAACACTGGAGTGGGCTGCTCTGCCCTCCTCGAGGGGATCTTCCCCACCCAGGGATCAAACCCCAGTCGCTTATCTCTCCTGCACTGGCAAGTGGGTTTTTTGACCACTGGCGCCACCTGGGAAGACCCATAAATACCTCCTGCTGTGGAGAAGGAAATGGCAACCCACTCCAGTGTTCTTGCCTGGAGAATCCCAGGGACGGGGGAGCCTGGTGGGCTTCCATCTATGGGGTCGCACAGAGTCGGACACGACTGACGCAACTTAGCAGCAGCAGCAGCAGCAGTGGAAGAGAGAACTGGATAAGGAGCAGCCAGGGCAAAGGTGCCCCATTCCAGTGGAGGGCAGACAGCCCCGGGCCTGCTGCCCTGCTGCCCACAAGGGACGGAGCGCCTGCGTCTACCTGAAACGAGGCAGCCTCCTTTCCCACGGTGCTCAGCGCAGGTACACGTGCCCAGAATATTCTCGGTCACTCCTCCCCCTTGTCAGCCAGATGACTCTCTCCGCTTCAGCCTCTGGGGTCTCATGAAGCTCGCTGTGCCCAGTGCCAGGCCTAAGGCCCCCTCTCTCTCCTGCGAGCCAAAGCTTTCCCACACACATGACCCACGGCTGCATCCTCAGCACCCTGGCCTGTTCCCTGTTGGGAGCTCAGGGCTGTCTTACCCTCAGACACCCCACAGATGCGCACCCCTCTCTGCTCAGGGTTTTGGCTGCTCCAATGTGGTTTCTCAGGAAAAGCTGTGGTTTTGCAACACCAGAGGCCTTTATTTAAATAGCTCCACGTAAATATGTACTAAAGCTAAATGGAAAAATTTTGTTTATTTAGTGGCTTTACCAAATCTATCGACAAACATTTGGGGCACCCACTGTGAGTCAAGGGCATCTGTACAGACGCGGTAGTGTGGTGAGGCACTGATGACATAAAGGACATCTCTAAACGTGAGCAGCCACGTTCAGGGACAACTCGAGCTGTGTCCTCAGCGGCAGTGTCCTTCTCTCACTTCCCCTTAAGAAGTCACCCTTGGATGCGCGCCATGGGAAAACACAGCAGATATTCTTCGTAGCAGCGTGTGATATGTGTACAGATCAAAACTCTGCATGCCATAATAACTTGGGACTAGACAAGGCTGTCCCTTTGATTTCCTATGCCTTCTGAATGGTACTGTACTAGGGAGTGAAAGTTAGCTTTCAAAATACTTCCCTGATATCTACTGGGCACGCACAGTGGCCCAGGGTGAGAATTGACCCAAAGCATACGGATGATACAGAAACACAGATTCACCATCACCCTCACCGTGGGGACAGAGGAGACAGGCAGGTTCAGGAAGGTTCTTGGAGGGGAGAGAACCTGGGTTGAAGGAAGCTGCAAAGGGTCTGCGTCATTCAAAAATGGGTGACTCAGACAACCCAGACAATACGCACTCAAAGAGGACATATTACATATCTGGGGGAGAGAAATGGGCCGGACGACCTTCCCAACGACTCGGTGATTCTGTGTTCTTATGGGCAGGAGAAGTGCATCTTGGATATATTTGCCACCAAAGGCAACAGTATAGAAAGTGAGGATAACATCAACACACTAATAAAATCCAAGTAGAATTAGTTGGATGCTGAGGTCCTCGACAGAGCAGAAACTTGAAGAATGTATTTTTAGGGTGCAGAAGTAGAATGGTGTTATAAATACAAAGAGGCATCAGTAATAAAGGCACTAAGGCGACGGAAAAAATTCTCCCCACCTTGTTTCCATGGATACATTTTCTATGTTAACACAGGAAATAGAAAACAAAAAATCCCCATGCGACACACCTCAAGTAGGGGGGATTGAGGATGCACTGAAAATGTGTTTTATCACCGGAGATCAGCAGTGACTAGAAACGAACAAGTGATTCTTCCCGTCTTTCCCTCCTGGGTCCCTGCACCCGCCACACTCTTCCGGTCTTGCAGAGAAGGCGGGTGAGGCTGTCTGAGCATTAAGCCTGTTTCGAGCACGCTGGGGGTAAGCACCCGAATCATGAGACATCTCTCAGCCGGGCCACGTGCCTGGAGGGGCAGGATGTGGGGAGACTAGAGGTCAGGGCAGCAAGAGGCGAGGCACACCCAGAGAAGCCGACCTGAGGGTGGGAACTCCAGGCCCATCGGGGGAGGGGGTTGGGGGAAGGGGGGGCCCCTTGCTCCCCACTGTCTACCCTACAGCTTTGGAAAGTGACAGCTAGATTTCTGCGGCAGTTTGAGAACGAACGAAAGGTGACCTTTACATCATCCCAAACAAAAGTCTGGAAGTCTGCTTCAGCACCCGTCACGTCCCGGGAAAGCATTCCTGGGAGGCTCAGTGAGTCTGCGCTGACTCTGGCAGGGGCTGGACTGTGTGCACAGCCACATGGGCCCCTCTATCGCCTGTGAGAGGGCGCGGGGAGCTAGCTCTGGGGTACGATTCAGCAGGGGAGAGGAGGGCCAGACCTCCAACAGAAATACTGGGAGAGCCTCACATGCAGGTCACATATATAATTTTACGTTTTCTAGTAGCTGCACTAAAAAATAAACAGGTGAAATTAGTTTAGTATTTTAAGCACAGTATGTGCAAGATGTTATCATTTCAACATGGAATCAACATGCGACTGAGATATCTTTAATGAGCTAATCTATGTTCTTTTTCATACGAAGTTCCTGGAATCTCATAATGGTTCACAATGGTTCACACTTGGAGAACGTTACCACTGGAGGAATTGCACTTCAGTCTGGGACCGGCAGGCATAAGCTGGGCAAACACAGAGCATGCTGGGGGTCGTCTGCCACACAGGATTCTGAGCCACCTGGGTCAGGGGCCTCAAGCTCAGGAGGGGACAGCTGGAGGGCCAGAAGTGAAAACCAGCTCCTGACTCTATCAAATCCAGAACAGCCTCTGCTCATCAACCTGTGATTGGAGTTCACATAACAGAATCTTGAACCATTCCTCTTAGCCAGTAGCACTTAAACTTCAGGTTGATTAGAAGGTTGATTAGAACAGGTTGGCAGGGGCTTCCCTGGTGATCCAGCGGGTAAGAATCTGCCTGCCAGTACCGGGAACACGGCTTCCGATCCCTGGACCAGGAGGATCCCACGTGCTACAGGAGAATGAAGCCCAGATGCCATAAGCACTGAAGGCCGCACGCCTAGAACCTGTGCTCCTCAACAAGAGAAGACACCGCGGGAAAGTCCACACACTGCAACTAGAGAGGGCAGCCCTCACTCACCACAACTAGAGAAAGCCCACACGCAGTAAAGAAGAGCCGGCAGAGCCACAAACAAACGAACAGGCTGCCCGGGCCCACCCGCTGAATTTCTGATCCTGCAGTTGAGCTGTGTCAGTCTGACAAATTCCTGGGGCCACGACTGCTCCTGGGAACCACATTTAGAGAACCACTGCTCTAGTCTAACCTCTGGCCAATGCATGACCTTCCTAGACAGCTTTTCCCACTGAAGGCTCAGTGTACTTCTATTTGATTACCTCCCATGGGAGTGAACGCACTACCCACAAAGGCTACCAATTCCACTTCCATTCTAATATTTTCAATTCTAATTCTTTCCCATGTTGAGCCTAGTATGATACCTTAAAACTTTCCACTGCTTCTGCCTTCAGGGCTGCATTTCTCCTTCCTCACTCAAAGTCTTTACAAAACTGAAGATCTGTTCCACTCCTTTTTCTCACTCCCTGGCACTCCACATCCTATGTATCTTGTTTTAGGCCATTATGACAGGCTTAGTATTATGCATTTTTACTACAGCAAAGTTCTATCCTCCCCTAATCTTTACAACAATTTCAAGGTTAAATAGTTTACTATAAAACAAAATACAGTCGTCCCTTGGCATCCATGGGACCCACCCCCCAGTCGTCCTCCACCCCCATGGATATCAAAATCCACAGATACTCAAGTCTCTTGTATACAATGGCATGGTAGCATGAACCCTGAAAAGCTTGTCTCAAAGCAAGGTTTCATAACTGCAAACTTGGCCAATTCAGTCCCTATTTCTGCCTCTACTATCCCCAAAGTAGGTCACGTGTGTGAAAGTGCTTTTAAAGCAGGCACTTCCAAATGCCTGTCCCCATACTGATGTTAGTCTGTGATGATGACTGCATCCGTTTTCACTGATAGAAACAAAGATTCCACTAAGCCAAATGGATCCACATTAAATAGCTCTCCTGCATTCAGAGATTATGTCCTTCCTATTTTCCAGGGCTGAAACAACCTTCCTGTCATGAGGGTGAGGAGGTGCTCAGTGAAATTCCAAAGGCAGGAACTTCTCTCATCTAGCTCTGGAAAGCCCTGTGCAAAGTCCAGGTCAAATTGGTCTCAGGCTGCTCGCAACCAGCCTATGTCCTGTAATGTTAATTAGTCAGAAAGCAGACCATCTCCTCTGAGGCCGGCCATGATTTTCTCCTGCTATACCCGGGGAACAATGGAGTCTTTTTGGGAGCTGCTCATTGGGTGGGCTGTGCTTTCTGACTTCACAACAAAACCACTTCCTCTTACTGGACATGAGACACGTGCCTCTCCCAGAGGCTTTGCTATGGCTGCGTGTCCCCCTCCTCCATGAAAACAGGGATAGGTGATGCAGTCTGACAGACCTCAGCAGCTGCAGCCCCGCACTCGTCCCAGGGCTCCAAGCCTGCTACGGATGCCTGGTGTTTGAGAGCACTATGCTCCCCAGCAAGAATACACAGAAGAACTACACAAAAAAGATCTTCACAACCCAGATAATCAGGATGGTGTGATCACTCACCTAGAGCCAGACATCCTGCAATGCAAAGTCAAGTGGGCCTTAGAAAGCATCACTACGAACAAAGCTAGTGGAGGTGATAGAATTCCAGTTGAGCTATTTCAAATCCTAAAATATGCCAGCAAATTTGCAAAACTCAGCACGACTGGAAAAGGTCAGTTTTCATTCTAATCCCAAAGAAAGGCAAAGCCAAAGAATGCTTAAACTACTGTATAATTGCACTCATCTCATATGCTACTAAAGTAATGCTCAAAATTCACCAAGCCAGGTTTTAGCAATACGTGAACCGTGAACTTCCAGATGATCAAGCTGTATTTAGAAAAGAGGAACCAGAGATCAAATTGCCAACATCCATTGTATCATCAAAAAAGCAAGAGAGTTCCAGAAAAACATCTACTTCTGCCTCATTAACTATGCCAAAGCCTTTGACTGTGTGGATCACAACAAACAGTGGAAAATTCTGAAAGAGATGGGACTATCAGACCACCTGACCTGCCTCCTGAGAAATCTGTATGCAGGTCAAGAAGTAACAGTTAGAACCGGACATGGAACAACAGACTGGCTCCTAATTAGGAAAGGAGTATGTCAAGGCTGTATATTGTCACCCTGCTTATTTAACATATATGCAGAGTATATCATGAGAAACGCTGGACGAGATGAAGCACAAGCTGGTATCAAAATTGCTGGTAGAAATATCAATAACCTCAGATATGCAGATGACACCACCCTTATGGCAGAAAGCGAAGAACAACTACAGAGCCTCTTTTTTTTTTTTTTTTAATATGGTCCCAACTACTTTACTTTTCAAAGTAGGCTTCTCTTCTCTTCCGTAGCTCTTCTGAAGTAGGATGTGAACCTGATGTCTGTGGGGTATCTTGACATCTATTTCTGGAAGTACCTTGCATACTGAGCTGAATGGCCCTGCGGAGATCGGCCTCTTCATCGTCCATGTCAATTTCTTGGCAACTTAGTGCCAGAGCCCTCTGAAAGTCCTCCTCATCCTCGTCTAACATTCCTGTCCCATCATTTACTTCTAAGACACGTTCTAGATCTGTTTTCTGGACTCTCTGTTCTTTAAGTTGTGCTAATTCTTCTCCAATAAGTTTTGGTCGATGCATCTGTTGGACCCTGATCATCTGTAGAAGTTGGTCAGCTTCACAATCTGGCAGATCACCCTTAACAACAAATATAGAGTAACCTTCCTGTTGTAACTGAGCCAAGAAAAGTGCAAGGTATGTGTCTGATATTAATTCTGGACCCGTCAAAAGAGAATTCAAGTTGAACCACTGTTTTCCTAATTTTCTAACTGTAAACCAGTGTTCTTTATAGTTGCATATAAATGATCTTTCATTTATGGGATCAATCCTGAGCCTCTGGTACTCTGGACTGTTAAACAGGATTAGTTCTAAACCCCAAACTTTCAAGGCATTGCTTATAACTTGAATAGAGAAAAAGCCACTGTCATCCATATTTCCAGAAGGCTGCTGCAAAAATGTGCGATAGTCTTCACTAGTAACTCCTCCTTCTGCCATTCTCATCCTCTCTTCCTCATCCAGCTGATGTGCAATTGAAGATAATTCCACAGGGCTGAAGTATTCTCCTTGTAGTAGGTTATTCAAGCAATGTTGAGCACAAAGTGAGCCTTCTTGTTTTTCGTGGAAGATGGACTCCATGTTTATTTGTCTGGAGCCAACGGCCCCCGCCTACAGAGCCTCTTGATGAAAGTGAAAGAGGAGAGTGAAAAAGTTGGCTTAAAACTCAGCATTCAGAAAACTAAGATCATGGCATCTGGTCCCATCACTTCATAGCAAATAGATGGGGAAACAGTGGAAACAGTGACAGACTTAATTTTGGGGGGCTCCAAAATCAGTGCAGATGTGACTGCAGCCATGAAATTAAAAGACGCTTACTCCTTGGAAGGAAAGTTATGAGCAACCTAGATAGTATATTCAAAAGCCAGAGACATTACTTCGCCGACTAAGGTCCATCTAGTCAAGGCTATGGTTTTCCCAATAGTCATGTATGGATGTGAGAGTTGGATTCTAAAGAAAGCTGAGCACCAAAGAATTGATGCTTTTGAACTGTGGCATTGGAGAAGACTCTTGAGAGTCCCTTGGACTGAAAGGAGATCCAACCAATCCATCCTAAAGGAGATCAATCTTGAATATTCAGTGGAAGGACTGATGCTGAAGCTGAAACTCCAATACTTTGGCCACCTCATGTGAAGAACTGACTCACTGGAAAAGACCCTGATGCTGGGAAAAATTGAAGGCGGGAGGAGAAGGGGATGACAGAGGATGAGATGGTTGGATGGCATCGCTGACTCAATGGACATGAATTTGGGTAAACTCTGGGAGTTGGTGATGGACAGGGAGGCCTGGTGTGCTGCAGTCCATGGGGTCGCAAAGAGTCGGACATGACTGAGCAACTGAACGGACTGATGCTCCCCGTATTCTAATGGCCAAGGCTTGCAGGAATGAGGATGTGGGCTGCGCTGAAACTGGGCTGGGGGTAGGCACTATGGGGGAGGCAATGTTGACACCCCCTCTGCTTTGACCAGGCCAGCTTAGGAAGAGCGGGTGTAAAGCTGGGATCCCGGAAGCCTCCTTCCAGTATACATGTCTGACCCCTGGACTGTGCTTTGCAGATCCCTGAAATCCCACAGGCATGGAGGGGGGCCTTTCAGGGGACTGGCAGATGGTCCCTGACCTCAGAAAGTAGGAGATCCAAGAAAGAAAATCACCTTTCAGAAATGAGGCAGGCCAATGTTTTTCTGTAAAGGGCCAGAGAGCACTTATTTTAGGGTTTGCTGGGCACACGGCCCCCACTGTACCTGCTCGACCCTGCTGTTGAGTAAAAGCAGCCACAGGTGCTATGTAACCAAGAGTGAGGCTGTGAGCCAATAAAACTTTATTTACAAAGCAGGCCACGTTTGGCCCGTAGCTTGTAGCCCTCTGTCCTAGAGGACACCTAAAAAATCCTAGGCAGCCTCAGTCGGTCCTGTGTTTTGTGCTTCTCCAGCACCCGGTTCACACCTCCCCACGCTGTGCTCTAGGAACATGTCCTGTTTATCTGTCTGTGGACCCCATGGCTTCTGGAGCAGAGACTGTGTCCCTGGAACCAGACAGAACAGCTGTTTAATATTAATACTTTATCTGGGGAGAAAGTGTGAGAGTGCTGCTGGGGGAGCTGATGTTGACAGCAGACAAACCTCTCGGCATTTCCAGCCTTTTGGCAAAAACCTACAGGAACAAGGGAATCTTTTCAGGAGATGCTTATTAGGTGGGCTGTGCTTCTAGGAAAGATCCAGGGAAAAAAAAAGATCTTTGCTGATGTCAAGCACCACCAGCAGACAGCAGCCTGGCTTCCAGTTTCATCCTGTGTTAAAATGCAGACCCATGGGGGGATTCTGACGTCAGGGCTAAACCCCAGAAAGCAGTGCTCCCGAAGCTGCCTGTAGACGGGCTGCTCCCACCCCCCAGGGAGCCTTCCTGTCACAGACCCATCACTATTCACTGCTGCCTCCTTTGATGAAGAGGAAAAACACCATGGCTGGCCAGAGATATAAAAATCCTTTGTTATCAGAAAGTCTAAAGTGTCCCTCCCGGCCAGTGCAGCACCATTAAGTGACGTCAATGGCTCAGGACATCTGAGCCCCGCGTTTTCACCCTTCTCAGAACAGCAGCTAATTTATGGCAGTAAAGACATTTCTATTTCGAGCCTCAGAAAAGAGGAGGTGGCCCCTCTTCTTCTGCATCCCTAAATCCTGTGCGAAGGGCTCGCCTCCACCCCGAGAGGCAAGAAGAGCTTACAGGTGGCAAGAAGCCAGGACCCGGACACTCAAGTCCATCCCAGCTCACCGACAGCTTAGGAACCCACTAAGGGCCAGGCAGCACAGGCACACAAAGACAAGCACAGCCCAAGGACCCTGCTGGAGAGAAGAGGGCAGGGAGGCACAGGGGTGGCATCATAAGGGTGGGCGTGACGCACAGCAAAGAAGGCACTTCAGGGGCTTGAGGTCGGAGCTGGAACTTGATGTTCTGGGGCTGGACCGTGGATGTCTGGCAGAATTTGGGTACATGGAGCTGCAGGGAGAATGATAACAGGAGACAGGGTCCCATTCACTAAAGGAGAAAGTGGCAAAGGAGAAGGAGCAGGGCCTGGCTAGCGGCAGAGGCTGCGCTGGTTTTGGATCTGGGCTGACTTGACGCGTTCCTGCAAAGGCGTGAATGAGCCCAGTGGGCCTGTGTCCTGCACTCTGGTGTACGGCCCCTGCGCTGGCTTGCCCCACCTGGGGTCACTCGTGTGTCTCCAAAAAGCCACCAGGATGTCCTACGGTTCTCCCTGCACCCATCTCCCCTCTCACGTAGACCGCATCCTTCTGCCTTCAATGTCTAAACTTGGAGGCTGAATTTTTTTTTTTTTTACCTATGAAAGTCAGTTCCCCTCCTTCCTCAGAGGTCTCCAAGGACTTGCTTCTCTGCATAGACTTACGGTATTAACACGTAACTGACTGGAGACGCAGTAACACCACAGATATCAGTTTCTACAAAAATCCCCCAGTCAATAATGTGTTTAGTGAAAACCGCTTGATTCCAGATGAAACTATGCTGATGGAGGCATTTTTATGGTGAACTAAATCTTTCCAAAAAGTACATGGTTGCTTTTGCTATTCTGGAATGCTTTCCTAATATTCTTAAGAAAGAAGAACAAAGCTGGAGGTATCACACTTTGTTATTCCAAACTATGCTACAAAGTCATAGTAGTCAAGACAGTATGGTACTGGCATAAAAACAGACACACAGATCAATGTACCTACTGATGCAGATCAACAGAGAGTCCAGATGTAACCCACATATTTATACGGTCAATTAATTTATGACAAAGAAGCCAAGAACATACAAAGAGGAAAGAACAGTCTCTTTAGTAAATGATGTTGGAAATTAAATACCCACATGGGAAAGAATGAAACGGAACCACTATCTTACACCATACACAAAAATCTACTCAAAATTGATTACAGTTTTGAACATAAGAAATCATGAAAATCCTAGAAGAAACCATAGGAGATAAGCTCCTTGGACGTTGGTCTTGGCAGTGATTTTTTTTGACAGCAAAAGCAAGGGCAAAAAAAGACCCCAAAAATAATTAACTGGGACTACACAAAGTCATCAAGAAAATGAAAGGATATCATACCAAATGGGAGAAAATATTTGTAAATCACAGAGCTGATAAGGGAGTTAGCATCTAAAAAATATAAAGAAATCATACAACTCAATAGCAATAGCAAACAAACAATCCAATTTTTAAAATGCGTGGAGGATTTAAACAGACATTTTTCTAAAGAAGACTTCCAGGTACACAAATAAGTTTTCAACATCATTAATTATCAGGGAAATACAAATCAAAACCATAATGAGATATAAACTCACACTCATTAAGATGGCTATTACCAAAAAGTAAATAAAAAACAAATAACAAGAGTTGTCCAGGATGTCAAGAAAAGGGAATCCTTGTGCACTGCTGGTGAGAATGTAAATTGGTGCAGCCAGTATAGGAAACAGCAGAGGAGTTCTTAAAAAAATTAAAAATGGGATTACCATATGATCCAGAAATTCCACTCCTGGGTATTTATCCAAAGGAAATAAAATCACTAGCTCTAAAAGATATATACAGCCCATGTTTACTGCAGCGTTACTTACAATAGCTAAGACATGGAAACAACCCAAGTGCCCATGGATGGCTGAATGGATAAAGAAAATGTGGTTTCTACACACACAATGAAATATTATTTAGCCACAAGAAAGAAGGAAATCTTGCCATTTGAAACAACACGGATAGACCTTGAGGGCACCATGGTAAGTGAAGTAAGTCAGGTAGAGAAAGACAGATACAATATATTATCGTTTATACCTGGAGTCTAAAACAAAAACTCAGACTCATACAGACAATAGTTTGGTAGTTGCCAGAGGTGGGGGTGGGGTGGGTGAAAGGGATGCAGGAGGTCAAAAAGTACAAGCTTCCAGTTATAACAAGTAAGTCCTGAGGATGGGGTGTATAACGTGGGCTACGGTTAGTAATGCCACGTTGCATATTTGAAATTTGCTAAGAGCTGGTATTCCACATTTTCATTAAAAGAATAAACTTGTAACCATGTATGGTGATAGATGTTAACTAGAATTACTTATATATATCACTTCACAATATATACAAATACTGAATCATTAGTTTCTAAAGAAGCATGGGCATGGATACCTTCCAAGGGTTTACATACCAGCTGGAAGCTCACTGTACTCAGCCTGTGTCCTTGGAAGCCACCTTCTCAGTGGGAAGAGCCCAGAAATCTTTAGTCTGCAGTTCTCTAGTTTACCTCCTTGCCTGGCCAGGCTTCTTCCTAACCCCAGTCACCTCCCAGGTCTCCGACATGCTACCCGAAAGGGATTATGCCCTGAAGCCCTTCATATCCTTGACAGACACTGTCCCTTCAATTAAAATCTTCATCTAGGTCAAAGGCCATGTTTGAAAGGTTTTAAAAAATAGATCACACACACACACACCCACACACAGTGGAATAGTATTCAGCCATAAAAAAGAATGAAATCTTGCCATTTGCAACAACATGGATGCACTTGGAGGGTATTATGTGAAGCGAAATAAGGCAGAGAAAGACCGTATGATATCACTTATATGTGGAATATAAAAAATAAAATGAATGAACAAAAAAGAAAGACTCAGGGATAGAGAACTAGTGGTTACCAGTGGGAAAAAGGAAAGGAGGAGAGGAAAACTGGGCAGGGAATTAAGAGGCATAAACTACCAGGTATCAAATAAATAAGCTAAATGGATATACAGGGATTATAGGCAATATTTTATAATAACTATAAATGGACTATAACTTTTTAAAAATTGTGAATCACTATGTTGTACTGAAATTTACATAATATTGCACATCTAGTATATCTAAATAAATAGATTTTTATTAAAAAATAGACCATTGGTAATTATGTTTGTTGAATAGCTTTTAATCAATAAACTTTAACGCATAAAGTGAAAATACACACAATCCAGTACTAAAGTATAAATCAAAAAGAAAAAATGACACACCATTGCTGTTCTCTATGATAAAACTACCTAAATAAAGTTCCTAAATATGGCAACTTATTACAATTCTGTTACTTCAGAAAACACTCAAATATATTGCTCTGCATGCTGCTGCTGCTGCTAAGTTGCATCAGTCGTGTCCGACTCTGTGCAACCCCATGGACGGCAGCCCACCAGGCTCCACCATCCCTGGGACTCTCCAGGCAAGAACACTGGAGTGGGTTGCCATTTCCTTCTCCAATGCATGAAAGTGAAAAGTGAAAGTGAAGTCGCTCAGTCGTGTCCGACTCTTCGAAACCCCATGGACTGAGGCTCCTCCGTCCATGGGATTTTCCAGGCAAGAGTACTGGAGTGGGGCGCCAGTGCCTTCTCCGATTGTTCTGCATGACATAATGGTTAAAGAAAATCGCAGTACTAATTGGAAATGATTTCTGGTTTTGACATGAATTCATAGGGGTGAAATGCTCAAATAAATCTATACTTTTCATATAAGAAATTAAGGTAGAAAATTAGAGCAGCTTTTATTTGGAAGAAAAAACATTTTATGATCTCATTAAATATATTGGTCCTGCGCTGTTCAGTCACAAGCTAAATCATAACCTATGTAGCATTACTAATAAAGTGCATAGGCTTGCTGGAGAGTCTTTTCTTTTACTATTTGTCTAAGGGCGTCATTTTGCCCCAAAGCCTCTAAATTGGCAACTACCGTAGATACAGAGAAAGACAGACAGAGAGCAGTGGTGAGAGGGTAACGGATGCACGGTCACGCCGACAAAGCACGTGGAGCAAACTGAACGCCTTACCTGCTTGTTTTTGTCAGTGGTACAACACAGTTTCTTGAGGGAGACGAAATGCCTGATTTTCCTAATAACATAAATAATCCATGATTAGTGAGTCAGATATGAGACAATTCAACAAGTCAGCAAACGAAAACATCCACAGAATCTTCAAGTAAAACTCCAGGGTCCATTCTGGGGCAGGTTTTAAATTCCAATAAAACACAATCGATAAAAGATGCATCTTATTTTATACACACCATCTATACCTGCCTTCAAAAACTGGGCTCTCCTTTTAATCATAGCTGGCTCAGAAACACTCCCTTAATGGATACTTCATTTCTAACTGACTCCTGAGGGCTGGCTCCTAGACAGCCTTGGTGACAGGATGAAATGCTACTCCAAACAAAATGGGTTTTAATTCTGCAGACATGAACACTTTTATAGCTTATATAGAAGGCCAAGACTCATCTGGACACTGACCAAACTCCGTGGTTGCTATTTTTATATTTAAGATTCCACATTCTCTCACAGCCCGGTCATCGTGCATGATGGCATTTTTCAGGGCAGAGAAAAGTCCTCTTATTTTCAGGTCATGGACAGAATCCCAAGACAGCCTGTGGTCTTGGTCATCACCACAAGGAGACGGAAAAGACAGCAGGTGCCTTAGCGCTATACAAAGATCAGCTCCAGGCAGACTTTTCTCGAGAGCAGCTAGAATTTCACAGGCCACGTTAGGTTTCACAGTAAGGAACCTCTTCTCTGTTTCTCTCTCTCTTTGATTCTGTTTTCTCTGGAGGACTCTGAAGAGAGAATCGAATATGCTGGTTATTCTGTATTGAGCTTCAGTAAATAGGAAGAGGTAAAAATGTCCCTACCCTTAATAAGACTTTCTTCTGATAGTTCACTGGGGGTAAATATTGGTGGTGGGGGCTGGAAATAACACTCCCTCTGGACAACAGAACTTCTTGTTCTTACCCGTAAAATCAGAAAGATCAGAAAAACTCATCCTGGCAGAAATCACCGAACAGTAACATGGTCTCCTCTGCTTTGTAAGCTAAGAATTCTGGTCACACACAACACACAAGTGTTTCTTAGGTTGAAAACACAGTCCCCGGAAGAAGTCGCAAACAATGACCGATGGCCAGCGTGGCCCTGAGTTCTGACCGCTGCTGGGAATGCCCCACGGAGGCCTGCGGGGGCGGGGGGGGGGGCCCTCGGGGGCCTTTCTCTGCAAGCTCGTGAGCCCCGCTCAGGGCCTGCTGGTGCCTCCGCCACCTGGAGGGAAGCAGAGCGGCAGGAAACATGGGACAGTGGCCTCTGAACTGAGCAGGAACAGTTTCAAAACTACCCAATAAGTGAAATCGGAGGGGAAGCACCCTATGGACACTTTGCTGGCTACAAAATGCTCTCCAACCTTCCCCAGTGGCTCAGACGGTAAAGAAGCTGCCCGCAATGCTGGAACCTGGGGTCCATCCCTGGGTCAGGAGGATCCCCTGGAGGAGGAAACGGCAACCCACTCCAGTATTCTGGTCTAGAGAGTTCCTTGGACAGAGGAGTCTGGTGGGCTTCAGTCCATGTGGTTGTGAAGAGTCGGACACGACTGAGTGATTAACACACACACAGTAAGTCACGGACAGGGCTCTCCTTCCTGGTTATTCACACCGTAACTGCTCTTTGTCCAAAACGTCACTCAGCAGCGTGTGTACCTTGTACACCTATACTAAGAGGCTGGTTGGTTGACTCTAGGCGCCTGTACAAAGTCTCCTCGGTGGGGTACTGTTAAGGGGGTCCTGTTTGGCTCCATAAACCTTCTCACCAAACAACTGGGAGAAGGAAAAGAAATTGCATATTTTCTTTGTTTCTCTGCAAATGAATAGGCTCCTCTGGTAAGCTGAAGTTACATGGAATCAGCTGCCTCAGCTTCTAGTCAGACACCTTTCTCTCCTAAGCATGACCCTCATGCTCCCTCCCCTTGTGAATGAGCCCCGAGGCCTGGAGAGAATCATCACAGAGCCGGTACCCCAAGGAGAGGAGCTCAGCTCCCAGGCGGGGCTGAGGCAGGGAGCCTCGAAGTTCTGTAGCCGCAGTGATGACAAGGGAAGGTCTAGAAATTGGCCCCTTGGGGCGTGGGGACAACCACAGACAACCAGGCGGAGGTGGACAGTTGGGCTGAGGCTTCAGAAGGCCCACAGGCAGGAGAAGAGGGGTGATTTGTTCAGTGGCTGCGTGGAGGCGGCCTCGGCATGCGTTATGCACACACCCAATCCTGTTGTATTGGTGGGTTTAACCCACGTGCATTTCCCATATACGAACCCGATGCCCACAGGGGCCCCTCAAGCAGCAGAGGCTAAGAGTTGGCGCTCACCCTCCTTGGCCGATCACCGGCGTGATCGTCACGTGCTGCTGGATGCTGTCACCGGATTTCCGTCTGGCGTAGTAGACCCCTTGCCACTCCTACACGGACAAAGAGAGCTCTCAAGATCCCTCCGTCCAGGTACTCAGCGGCTCCTACAGAGGGTCTCATCACGTTCAGCAGTGAAATTCCCACGTGCTTTTCCTACACCCCACAGGACACCGCTCTCCAGCTGCGCCCACCGTGGTGCTGACTACACAAGGCTTAGACTCACGGGGCACAAGGCCCACAAGGATCGAGCCCCGCCACTGCCAGGCTGCCCCTGCCAGGCTCTGGGCTCTCAGCCCCATGGGTGTGGTGGCACCAGGTCAGGGAGTTCCTTAAGGTCTCTCTTGAGGTCTTTATGACAACCTGCGAGCCTGGTATTCATCACCCTTCAGTTGCAGACCGAGGCTCAGTGACGCGAACTAATCTGCCCACATGAGGATGTAGAAAACGTGGTTATAAATCTATCTCAACTTCCCTGCTACTATCCTCTGGGGTCTCCAGTCAAGCCTTCTCTGGGCTTAGTCTGGCTCCTGGTAGGTTCCATGGATGAGGCAAAGGGGAGTATGAGGTTCCTCCCGCATCCAGACCCCGGGGAACTGGGCAGGACGAAGAGCCTGGCGGCCTCCAGGGGGAGCCTGCGGCACCTCCACTGCTTCTGGGAGGAAGTGGCTGAATCAGGACGTGAGATGCTCTGCCGCCTCTCCTCACCCAAATACTCACGCGGGAAGGCCACCTGGTATGCAGGCCGGGGCCACCGGGGTGGCAGCACTCTTCCAGCAGTATTCTTGCTTCCTTTTTGGTCTCTCTCCCCTAATATTCTTCTATTAATTCTGGCCATCATTTATAACCTAAACTTATTGTACTCCCATAAAATGGTCCCCCAGTAAATAAATGCAAAGCTATCGAACTCCTTCACATCAGAGAAAGCATCTGAGTGCTTCCAAGAAAATGCCCAGGCAGTTCCGGATCCAAGGGCCGCGGTCTGGAAGGAAGGGCTTGTGGTAAATGCCCACTGCATCCACACCACTGCCTTCATCTGCTGGGATGCAGAGGAGGCTGCCGGACAGATGCCGAGGTAGGGACGAGGGAGCTGTATGTCTCTACTCAACTGTGATGAGTAAAAAGAATAGGAAAAAAATGCTTGAAAAGTGGGCCTATGAAACATGTAAATACTGATACTAAATCCTAGTCCTTCAAACACTGGATAAACTAAACCCTGGGAGGAACCCTGCTTGGAGATAGGTATGAATTTCCAGCCATCCTAGGTGAGACATAATCACAGGAAGGAAGAAACTTCCTTGTACAAAATTTTCAGATTCTACATCATAGTGATAAGCACCAGACTTGCCTGCTATCCAAAATTAACTCAGATTTTAACTCATCTTACAAACAAAGAGATTTTTCACTTAACTGTAATATTATTAAACAAGCTCATGTGAAAGAGATGACATATTAGTTGGGCGGGGTCTGTGGATGGGTCTGGTTTCACTCACCTTGCCCTTCTTGATGCAGGTATTGATGGTGTCGAGAAGGTCTGCCCGGTTCTTGTCGCTTTTGGGCAGCTCGGCGAGTTCTTTCCCCAGCAGTTCACCTTTGTGGTAGCCCATCATCCTTTCGAAGGCTGGGTTGACATACTGTGAATGGGAAGTGGGTATGGGTCAGGACAGGATGCTGTGTGCCCACAGAACACTTGTCAGGGCACAGAAAACGTGCCCTGGGCCAGCGTTCTCTGATACGGGTCTAGACGAGTCCCCCGGCCCCAGTGGGTGGGCTCCCTCCTGACCAGTAATGCGCTTACTTTGCCATCCCAGCACCCTGGGCCCTCTGGAAACTGGAAGAAATTCTTCAGCAGTAAAAACAGCAAGAAACCTTTATCTACTAGTGCCAGCTTGCAATGGGCCTTATTCATCACCCACTGCCCATGAAATAAGGAAAAACGCAGAAAAAAAAGAACCCATAGAAATTAACTAGAGGGATGTCCCTGTTGACCCAGTGGTTAAGACTTTACCTTCCAATGCAGGGGATGTGGGTTCGATCCCACATGCCTTACAGCCAAAAAACCAAAACATGAAACAGAAGCAATATTGTGACAAATCCAATAAAGACTTGAAAATGGTCCACATCAGAAAAAAGTCTTAAAAAAAAAACTAACTAGAACTCCATTCAACAGGTCATGCCTTCTATCAGTCACATTTCTACAAGGAAGCAATTGGCTCTCTCATGTCTAGATAATATCAATAGATAATTGCCACTGTCTATTAACCAATGCTATGCCTTGGGGCCACTTCTGGTCTAACTGAAGCATAAATTCAGTTAAAAACCTTGGGCAGGAGGGAGTCCTTTTGCAGCTGGGCACAGCGCAGGCCTGAGGCATTGTCCCCACCGAGCACATGTTGGGATGGGCAGACTCAGAAGCTTCTTTCCAAAATTCTGTCCAGGGCCCTGGAATTTAGAGCTATCACCTTGGCTGCCTCCCAGCGCCCTGTCCACAGCCTCCCATTTCTTCTCAAAGAACAGAATCACCAGATGAGCAGCTGAGTGGAGGGGACAAGCAACAGGACTGTGGGGAGAAGGTCAGCACACCGCATCTAGGCCACGGGTTTCTTTGGGCATAACTAACATCCACGTGCTGCTTCAGAAACGGTCTTGCACATGGAATCACTTTTGCCCTCCACGGGGATGACAGCAGCGGGGAACACAGGGATGCAGGGACACGTGGGGAGCTGCTCCCTGGGGAAGCTGGCTTCTACTGGCACCGTCTGCCCTGGGAGGAGGGGCTGGGAGGTGGCTCTCGGGACTTCCAGGGGTCACTGAAGAGGAAGGGGCAGTGACACTGTCTTCACTGATCTTCTATCACTTTCCTGTGGTGGTCGCCGCCCTCCCTGGGCGGGCAGCAGGACCCCTGCTCATCAGGTCAGGCTCACAGTCCCCCAGCCCAGCCCTGCCTGCAGCTAGATGGCCTGGGCTTGTCTCCCAACCTGTGAGACTCTGCCCACCTGCTCTCTGCCTAGAGGCCCTTCCCCACCCTCCTGGTCATGTCAACTCTGAATTCCACCCGCCCCCAGCAAGCTGTCCTTAAGCCCCTACCCAGCTGGAGCCTGTGCCTCTCCGAAGACTCCCACCCTATCCTGTGCAGGCTTCTGATGCCTTATTACACTGGACCTAAATTCTTTTCTTTCTCTCTCCCAGACTAGACATGAACATCCTCAAGGGCAAAAGTTACTTCAGATTTGTCTTTGGATATTCAGGACTGTTCAGTAAAATAGCTGAGGAATGGATAATACTTGATAACGTATTGTTCTCCTTATTTGTTGGCCAAATGCTCATATTTCCCTATGTGTTTACCCTGCTTTTGCTACTAGGCTGTAAATACAGGTAGAAGTCATAGGCCTTCATTCGTGCCAGGAGACCTCACAATGCAACAGGTACTCCAGGACATGGACTGTGGAGCCAAGGCACTCAAGTTCACACCCTGGCTCTGGTCCATCACTAGCACCACGGGCGGCTTACTGATCCTCTCTGGACCTCAGTTTCCTCATCTGTAAAACGGCTCGGACAGTAGTACCTGCTTCACAGAATTGTTTTAAGAGATAAACGAGTATGTGGAAAATGCTAAGTACTGCGTCTGGCACATGGTAAGCACCACTTAAGTGTTTTGAAGCAAACATTTCAATGGATGGAAAGGGAGAGAGAGAATATTTACGAATGTCAAGTGCTTCTGCCACCTCACTAAGAGACACATGCCCTGAGAAGCGGAACTGCCCCGAGAAGGACTCTGGTACTGAAAAAGAACATATATGATGTAACTCACTCATGATGACACCTTTTAAAATCTATGGCACAAAGGCCTTTTAAATTTCCCCCTTATATTTAATATCTTCTCTTCAACTTCGTCCTTGTGCTTGAGTTTTATGTTTAGGATGCTGGCAGGCTTGTGAAGGGGCCTGGGAGGGTGCCTAAAGGGAAACTCTGCAATCAGTACAGTTTCCCTTTTAATACAAGGATTCCCCTAACCAGGCACCCACCGGACCCAGCCCCTGCTCCTTCCTCTTTCAGGTAAAGGCTGCCAGTGATTCATAGCTTGTGACACCATCGGCCTATCACCTCTCCCAGAGATGCAGATTTCCTGACCATCAGGAGCTAACTGGAGAAGGAAGGACTTGTCCATCTGTGAAAGGACTACCTGCAACACGACAGCTGGTAGAGAGCAGAAAGCCCCTTCTCCTCATCAGTAAAACCACACCCTGGCTTCCCTGTAAAAGCTGGAGGTGTGAGTTCACTCCCTTTCCCTGGATATCTCCTTGGTACCCAAGTATATATGAAGAAACTTCTGCTTTTCTCTTGTAAAGAAAGAAAAAAAGAGGGAGGTGCAAAACAAATGTGTTTCATGAACAGAACTGACTGAGTCCAGGTGGAAGTAGGTCTGTGCTCGGTCTATAGCAGAAACATGTCTGATTTCTCTAGTTCAGGGCAGGTCCGCGGGCAGGTGGGCCAGTGACAGGCAGCATCATGAGGAAGACTATAGACCCACATCATGGGACAGCCAGCAAAACAAAGTCCAAAAACACAGCCAAACAGGGAACCAGGTGGGAAGGCTCCGGAGTCAAAAAGACACGGGTGGATGTTTTGGTTCCAGTATTTATTACCAGGGTTTTCCTTGGAGGAATTCCTTGGCTTTCCTGGGCCTTGGTTTCCCCATCTGTGTTACTGTATGTCTCCTTCATGGGGTTCCTGAAGGGAAACGAGATAACTTCCTGAGCGTATGGGTGACCGGGCCCACACACAGTGGGTGACTGCTACCACTGACCCCAGGTGGGAGCGGGGTGTCTGTGTGGGCAGCAGGCTGTTTCACAGGAAAGCACATGAGAGGCTGTCGTGGGCGCTGTGCTGGGCACAGTCTTTATCTCTACCAAGGGCAGCGAGGCTCTCACACTCAGTGCCACGATGCAGACCAAGGGCGGCAGGCCAGTGCCCATCCGTGCAGAGTCTACGCTGCAGAATATTTTCTAAGTGTAAATGTCTTGTAGTGTTAGTTGCTCTGTAGTGTCTGACTCTTTGTGATCCCATGGATTTATTATAGCTTGCCAGACTCCTCTGTCCATGGGATTTCCTACCTTTCCAAAATAATAAGACAACTTTATTTCCACAAAGGTTTGTCTGCCAAATACATTTTCTTAGGAAGATGACTTTAAATATTATCTAAGCATACATGCCAAGTCACTTGAGTCGTGTCTGACTCTTTGGGACCCTATGGACTGTAGCCCACCAGGCTCCTCTGTCCATGGAATGCTCCAGATGAGAATACTGGAGTGGGTGGCCGTGCCCTCCAGGGGATCTTCCCAGCCCAGGGATCGAACCCCAGTATCCTGGATTGCAGGAGGATTCTTTACCACTAGTGCCACCTGGGAAGCCCGTGTATTATATAAGAATGCTTTATAACTGGAATACCAACTGTAGGCAAATCAATGAGGACCACTGATAATATTCTGTTCCCAAGGCATTTATAAATATTTACGGTTCTGACATACTTTGGTATAAACAATGTCTTTCCACAAAGTCTAAAGAATTTACCCCATCTCTGTCAGAGAAATCGCAGGTTCTGATCTGAACTAATTTTTATTCCCACTGAGTATCTAATTCTCAGCCGAAGAGTATCAGTTTTCTTTGCATACTTTGATGTTCCTTTCTCCAAAGAAAATGTGCTGAAATGTGAGAATTACAGCAAAGTGCTCAGAAAAGGGTGGCTCAGACTTGAAAGGCTCTCTTTTGATGTCTAAAGATAAAAAGTGCTCCCGTACCTGGATCACATGGTTGTCGCTTGTGATCTCTATGGCTTCGTGACAGTGGTCTAATGCTGTAAACACTGAATTACAGGCCCTGAAAGTTGCAAAAGATTCATGTTAGTCCTGCGAGAAAACCATGAGCATTTCATCTGTTACCTTATCAAAGTAGACAGTTCCTCAGATTCATTAAAACCAAGTACCTTTTGATATTCTGTTTTGGAGGGGAAAAAAAAGAAACCTAGCCTTTCAAATGAAATAAACAAACAATAGCAGATACTTCTACGTATATCACACAAAGAGAAGAAATCTATCCAGCCACTTGTCACGGGTCATGGAATGACCTCTGTGCGTGCTGGATGAAACTTTCATACTGACACAAGGAAAGAGACACGCAGAAGCCGGCCTCAGAGGCGCCTGTGTTCTACGTCAATGACATTCTGCCGTTCCATTCACAGCAATGTCACGGAGAAGTCCCGTCCCCATCAGCTTGGAAAACCTAATTAAACCCATATTGGATCTGAGGTATTCTGGCCTTTTGCAACAGGCACAGAAACTTTTTTTTTTTTCTTTTCTTACTTTGATGACCTTAGTTAAGAAGCCTTTATGGTACTTTGCTTTCAACTATACCCACTGTCTGATGAAAGGCAAAGAGGGAAGAATTCCTCTTGCCTGGTTCATTTTACAGGTCTCCAGGTGGGCACTATTCTTGATGACCTTCCTTGTATATCTGGAATATTTAAAATCATTTCAATTTCTCACGTAACATTCTAGCTACCTTAAAACCTAGAGCAACTCCAGATACAATAAGCTACTTACCATCTAACTCAGGAAGGATGTGCCTAGTTTCCAGAGCTTTCTTATTCATGCTGGCTGTTAAAACAAGTCCAGTGAAGGCTTTCTTACACATTACCCCCACAAAAATGTTAATTTACGAGACAGATGTTTCTTCTCATAAACTCTTAAAACATTATTCTTTTTTCTCTCATAAAGCATCTAACTTTGCCATTTTACTTTGAACTGTTTACAAGGCAGAGAGTAGAAAAAAACTGGGTGAAACTTGGTTCGGTATCTTGCCAGTTATGGGGCCCTGGGCAATATTTTCTCTTTGCTGTGTCCCAGTTTCCTCATCCATAAAATGAAGTGAGGTGTTAGTTGACCAGTCATGTCTGATTCTTTGTGACCCCAGGGACTGTAGCCCACTGGGCTCCTCTGTTCATGGAATTCTCTAGGCAAGAATACTGGAGTGGGTTGCCATGCCCTCCTCCAGGGGATCTTCCGAACCCAGGGATCGAACTTGGGTCTCCTACATTGCTGGCAGATTCTTTAATTTTGTTGTAAGACTCAACATAGATAGTTTATGTGACCTATGTCTCAAAGTACTTGGGACAATATAAGATTTCAAGACATAGTACTTAATATTATTTGCAAGATCTCAGAATAATTCTTTGTTCTCTAAAGCTTTCAAAGGCTGTTGGTGAGAAGAAAAGTTAATCCTAACCTATACTTTCTCATGAGTGTATCTGGAACATCAAACCAAGAACTGCTTTTAATAGTAGCAAGGCAACCTGCATGGAAAATGAAGGATTTCAGTCCACTGATGGGTGGTGTTCCTGTCACTGCAGAGATGAAGACACCGGTGTGGGAGGGTAGGTACAGTAAGTAATCATGATGGAGGTGAGAGGAGGAGAACATAAACCCCAATCAACTAAGATGCCCAATAGGGTAAGGCGTTTTCTTATTTAAATTGCTCCAAACTATATTTCTCAAAAAACTGGAGACAGAACTACCATATGATATAGAACCATCATATGACCCAGCAATTCCACTCCCAGGTATACATCCTTAAAAAACAAGCACACTAATTCAAAAACATACATATGCCCCAATATTCGTAACAGCATTATTCACAATAACCAAGATATGGAGGCAACGTAAGTATCCATTGACAGATGAATGGATAAAGATGTGGTGTAGACATACAATGGAATATTACTCAGCCACAAAAAGAACAAAATTTTGCCATTTGCAGCAACATGGATGTACTTGGCGGGCATTAGGCTAAGTAAGATAAGTCAGAAAAAGACAAATACTATATGATATCACTTATATGTGGAATCTAAAAAAATCAAGAAACCAGTGAATATAACAAAAAGCAATTTCACAGATATAGAGTACAAACTGGGAGAGAGGGGAGAAAGAAATACAAATTATTAGGTATAAAATAAGCTATCGGGATATACAGTATAATATTTTATTATAACTATAAATGGAACATAACCTTTCAAAATTATGAATCACTATATTGTAACACAGGGGCTTCCCTGGTAGCTCGGTTGGTAGAGAATCCACCTGCAATGCAGGAGACCCCAGTCCGATTCCTGGGTCAGGAAGATCCCCTGGAGAAAGGAGAGGCTACCCACTTCAGTATTCTTGGGCTTCCCTGGTGGCTCAGATGGTAAAGAATCTGCCTGCAATGTGGGAGACCTGGGTTTGACCCCTGGGTTGGGAGGATCCCCTGGAGGAGGACACAGCCTGGAGAATCCCATGGACAGAGCCTTCACAAAGAGTTGGACATGACTGCGCAACTAAACACAGCACATATTGTAACATACGGTACAGCAGCTGTACTCCAATTAAAGCCAAAAATAAAGTAAGTTGCTACAGCCTACCTAATATGAGCTGTATACTGTCCTGTTAGCAATGCTGTATTTGTAAACATGATCATTTAAAATGTGGAAAAGAATCAAGGAGGACTTTAAAATTGGTACCAAAGTCATTACTGCACCGCGTCTCAGGAAGAAGCAAGCTAGTCTCATCGCGAGTGTGCTCAGGGCTTTGGGTCCAGTCCCCAGCCCAGCACCACAGGGAAGCAAGCCCGGTCTCCAGCAGTCCCACACGGAAAGGCAAGTCTATGTGGGCCAGTTCCTTAGCGTTGGGAGCTGGATAAGGAAGCGCCAACACGTCTGATCAGATGATACATTCCCCTCGCACCCACGCATTTTCTTAAAGTACCTGTGTGGCTCAATTAAGTATGTAAACAACTCCCTCCGAGTATGACTGTTTCTGTCAATTCAAGAGGCTGCTTTCGTACAAGATCTTAGCTCCAGCTGCCAAAATGGATCTATCAGATGTTCACTACAAAGTGAGAGTGATACTCTCTGATGAGTATCATGCCCCATGGAACAAAGCAGATCTTTATCAACAGTTAAAGTGAAAGTATACTGGCAGGACCAGCAGATTACTGTCCCCGGCGACGAATGGTATGGGACGGCCATGTGTAAATCTAGGCTTTAAATCAATTTGGCTGATGGTTCTGTTTAAATAAACCTGTAGCAAAATGAAGTAATTACTTTGAATCATGTTCCTAGAGTTTGAGAATTAAATTTCCTCCATTAATTATTAATATTCTTCACATAGAAGAAATTTAGCTTAATTTTTCTGTTTTTATGAGCCATATAACACAGCAATGCGAATGTGGTTTTGTAGTCTTCAGGTTGAGAAGTTGAAAAATTAGAAAAAGCTCCAGAGAAACAGAATATTGTTGTGAAAAGCCAAGAAGTGCTGGTAATGTAACCATTTCCCCTTCATTATCTTAGTTGTCCATGAAGATCCACGTGAAGCAGGTAAATATCACAAAGCTATGATAAACCTAGACAGTGTATTAAAAAGCAGAGGCATTACTTTGCCTGCAAAGGCCCGTATATCAAAGCTATGATTATTCCAGTAGTCGTGTATGGATGTGAGACTATGGATGGAACATAAAGAAGGCTGAGTGCTAAAGAACTCATGGGGATGATCCAGAGAGATGATATGGGGTGGGAGGTGGGAGGGGGATTCAGGATTAGGAGCTTGTATACACCCGTGGTGGATTCATGTCAATGTATGGCAAAACCAATACAGTATTGTAAAGTAAAATAAAGTAAAAGTAAAATTAAAAAAAAAAAATAAAGAACTGATGCTTTCAAACTGTGATGTTGGAGGAGACTCTTGAGAGTTCCTTGGACTGCAAGGAGATCAAACAAGTCAGTCCTAAAGGAAATCAACCCTGAATGTTCATTGAAAGGACTGATGCTGAAGCTCTTCGGCCACCTGATGCAAAGAGCTGACTCATGGGAAAAGACCCTGATGCTGGGAAAGAGTGAGGGCAGGAGGAGAAGGGGACAACAGAGGATGAGATGGTTGGGTGGCATCACCGATTCAATGGACATGGTTTGAGCAAACTCTGGGAGATGGTGAAGGAGAGGGAAGCCTGGCGTGCTGCAGTCCATGGGGTCACAAAGAGTCTGACACGACTGAGCGACTGAAACAACACAACAGGTGGAAAGTCTACAGGGAACACGGTGCTACAATGGTGTGCAGAGTGCGTCTGACTTAACCCAGGGTGCCTGCACTCTGCTCCATCACTAGCACCTACATATCAGGCACCTGCAACCGTGCCAAGAGTCTCTCTGGCTCTCAGTGTTTCCTCCGTCAGCTGTGCTGGGGTGGTTGGGTTACACGATCTCTTGTGTTCCTAACAAAGGGACTCTAGAATCTACTCCAACGAAACATGCACACCCCTCTGAGACACACACACCGAGGCTGTAGAACCAGGGTACGATGGATTGCGCAAGGTGGTGGCGTGAAGGGTGAAGGTTCTGGAGACAAACTCACATCCCAGCAGGAGTGTGGAAGTGGCAGGGAGGGAGTGATGGGCGTGTTACCAGCCAGCACCGCTCCTGGGCAGCAATGCAGCACAGGCTGGTTACCTTAAGCCATCACAGCTCGGTTTCCACTCCTGTAACACACGACTGTCACGCAGAGCCCACGTGAGGATAAAGTGCTCTAAAAACATCCGTTGGTAATGAGAGGTGTAGTGTTCTACAGAATACCAAGGTTTGCGCATCAGGAATTGATTCTTTCTAAAATGGAGGACTGCTATTGTCTTAAGACTTGGAGTAAAATAAACTGATCCAGGTGTGAGCCTTAGATAATGGGTATCAGATTGCCTAATGACGAAACAATAGCTCATCCTTCATTCATGTAAACTCACAGTCCATAGGGTCGGGCATGACTGAAGCGATTTATCAGCTTAAACTCCCAAACTGATATTTTGGTTAACATAGTTCTTTTCATGATAAAGAAGCACAAGAACGTAAGTGATAAACGGTCATCAGTTCTTCCTTGTCTCCCTAGCCATTTCCCCTTTCATGAATTCTTCTGTTCAATAAAGCGATCCGCCACATGTACACAGAAGTATGATTCTGTTCTATCTTTGAAAGTTATTCTCATATAATGGAATTTCTAGATTAGGTAGCTTACGTTTGATTACATGATCTTTTTTCTTGGTTAAGTAAATATGGTCACCATCCACGAAGACTGGACAGAAGTGTTTGCCTTCAACACCCAGTATTATCCATGCAGTACAGCATGTCCTTGCTGAATGCTAGTAATGTCACATATTTAGCTGCAGCTGGGGGTGGAATTGCAGGGGAAAGTATTATATAATTAGACTATAATTATTCTGGCATTGTATAACACAGAGCCTCGCTTCCCCTATCAACAGCAAGTCACAGAGTTGCCTGTCAGCCCCTGGGGTGCAGGTAGATGGTTTAGATGTCCTGAAGTACCCTAAGGAGCTGGAGAGACCATGAAGGGGCACCGTCTCTCCCATCCACTAGGCCTAGAGAGAATCAAACCACACACCCCACCACTACTTCTCCAAAAAACAAGAAGGGAGCTGAAGATAGTTGAGGTACAACCAGCCAAACAGCATCAGAAGGACCTGACCACTTAGTCCTTCCACCCCTGTCTTCTCTTGCAGAGAATTTGCCTCCCTTCCCCCCTGCAGGGGCTCCTCCCAAGCAGGTTGCTTCTGGCTGGGAAGGGAGGCTTCCTATCAGCCAAGCTGAAGCTGGTGCAGAAGATGAGGGGGTTAGGGTTCTGAGTAAACCCACCTTCCTGGGACTGCAGCTGCTGGGCCAGGTCCGTTCACCAGCATGACGCAGATTTGGACTAAGAACCCAAGGCATTTCACTACGACCTTTACAATGAACCCAACTCTGCCAACCAGCTCAAGCCACTGATGGGTGAGAAGTTATGGGACTTGCACAGTGTTAGGTGCTTAGAACCTTGCCGAGTTCTGAATCTCTGAGTCCTTGAGAAGTTCTCAGTCCCCTGGCTCTGAGCAGATTTCATCAGCACGATAACCTAAAGCCCTTTCCTTTTTAGCTCCAGTGCTGCCTGCGGATGTTTATTTCAAATTGCCAGACTTGCCTTCGCCCCACTCCCCCTTGACAAGGTACCTTCTGACCTCTGACCTGTGCCGTCATACTTCCTGCTGCCTAGGAAAACTCAGGCAGTCATTTAAAATAAAATGAGGGAATTACCGATAAAAGCAGTAAGGCGTCTGCAGTTCACTTTTGTGGTAGATCATATAACTGTTGAAGAATTAAACCACAATGAAATCTCTCTTTTCCTAATCCTATTTATTGTGAAAACATCTAAAATAAAAATACAAAGTCTTTTTCACTCTCCATAAAAACAGAAGAGACCCCCAGGAATAAAAACAATTAAAGTACAATTAAAAATCATAAATTGCTGTAGTAAAGGCAATGTGGTTTCCCTAAGAAATTCTATGAAGTTCCCAGCTGCTAATAAATATATGGATACAAAGAAACCAAGGGATTTTTCTTCCTTATCAAAGAACTCCCACTGCTTTGAGATTCTCAATTGTTTAAGACTGCAAAAGGGACTGTTTACCCCCACACTTCTTAGTGCTCTCTAGCCGCCAAATAGTTGACTTCCCTGAGCAGGGTGAACCACAGAAGAGCCCGTCTCTGGGGGTTCAGGCCCATCCATTTTTCTTTCAAGGGACAGAGGATGGCCCAGAAAAGTTGTTTAGAAAGGGTTTTGTTCTCTTTGAAAGCAAATTCAGTAATCAAGGTAAGAAATAGAGCCATTTCAAAGAGATGCTATCTTATTTATTTTTCGCTGAGTCTGAAAGCCTGGCAGGCTACAGTCCATATGGCTACACAGAGTTGGACATGACTGAAGCACCTTAGCATGCACGCACACACTGAAAGCCAGGTGACCCCTCAGTCTGCCGGAGAGAGGAGCCAGGGCCCTTCTGGCATCCTGTAGCCTGCAGCCCCTTGAGACTGGCCTCCCAGGGGCTGCAAGCTGCCCTGAGCCTCTTCTTTCCCCTGCTGTCTCTGCTCATAGGGACAGGTTGAAGAAATCAGGGTCCTGAGAGTGTGCCAGAGCAGAGCCTGAGCAAAAGCAGGCATGAGCTAGAACTCAGCTGTTTCAAGAAGCCCCAGAAGCAGAGCATCCTGCCACCCAGACAGCGAGAGAATCCATTTATCTCAGAAGTGAGCACCAGAGAAGCTACGAGCACCAGATATGCACACAGAGACTCAAAACGCTCTTGGAGATACCTCATGCATACTGAGGCCACAAGCAGGCCTCAGGCAAGTGCTATCACAAATAGGTAACAATTACTGTAGTTAGCATAAAAGATACCCCTGGGTGCATCTATACCAATCCAAGTAAGAATTCATAAATGTTGCAAGTACTAAGTACTAATCCTCAAAGGCTATTCTTAATCTCCATATAATTGTACAGAAGTTAAACAGTACTTTTCCTAGGGTATAATTTTAAAACTGCTGTAAATAGTGGAAAATACTGTCAAAAGAAGAAACGCTTCCAATTTATTTCATTATACCAAAGGGCTCCCAGTTTAGACTCTCTCTTTTAGCAGCTACCATCACTTGTTCAATAGCTTCAGAATCTCTGGGGTTCTACTGTGACCCTCAAGCCTGAGGATAGACAAGCTTGGCCACAGAATGGTGAACCTCATGTTCATCCTATTTTGCTACATACCTTAATTTGAACTGTGAGAGAACTTCCCCATGTTCTATTTGAATCAGTTCATTGTAGCAAGCGATTATGCTGCTGTTCTCCATAAATCTCTGGGGGAAAAAGCAAAGATAATACATAAGACAAATACAATTACTTCTTAAACAGTTAAAAAAAGGCTTGTTTTTCCAACCTCAGGTAACTTTGCTATATAAGACAACTAGTAAGTAAGGTGAGATGAAATAAAACAGCTGTCAGGGTGTTTGAAATGCCTGTTTAAATGTATACAAGAAAGCAGATAATATTGTACAGTTAACTATGACAAAGGTGGGGAAAAGTTCATTATGAACATTCACAGGAAAATAAACATGCAAGGGTTAGAACACCTCCTCAGCCTTAGCTAATTACTGAAGCATCTGGGCTGCTGCTGCACGAAGGGAAGTCTTCTGAAACCTGAGCCTGGACGCCTTCACCGTGTGCATTGGGAGTGATGTCTCCTGGACGGAAGGGAAGGTCTTTGCTTCCTTCCTCATTTGAGGGCCTCACAACTGCTCCCTCTCCCGTGTCTGTCTCTTTCACACACATGCGCGTGTGCACACACAACCGGCAAAGCCCCCCGACTCTCCCTGTGCCTCTGGTCCCACTATCCCAGGAAGAAGCTGGGAAGGGCTAAGAACAGAAGGGGAACCATGAAGACACACGGAGGGAAACACTTTCTACTTGCAAAGCAAAGTCAAACATGGTGAAGTTTTGGTTGAGCTTCTGGGCAGCTGGAGATTACGTGTCAGTCTGTATCCAAGCTCTGAGGAGTATCAGATGACGCTTCATACGGCACAAAAAAAGATCATCATAAAATAAGTTCTTGAAAAGGATGAGATAAAGTTACATTTCTTTTTAATAACATTAATTTTAAAGTGTATAAAATGTAGAAAAATCTCCAAATCACTGATTATATCATAAGGCTGGAGATATCATTAATTTTGGTTTATTTATCTTAGACTTTTATCATATCTCCGTGTATATGGATATATATGTATAATCATATACATATGCTTATACATATAAAATATAAAATGATGTTATATTTTCACTTTCATAGCCAAGTAGTAATTTTTTATGATTCTTATTTTCCTTTCGGTCTCCTTAGAACTTTCAGTGTGGTAAAGGTCAGCCTTCTGGTGGGTGACAGTTTCTAAACACTGGAGTGCTTTGTTTGCATGTAAGTGACACTCAGTGAGTGTTTTATAGACTAAAGGCAGTAGGAAAATCTTTGGGGAATTTTAAGACTATAGTTAGTTAATGCAAAAATCTGAAATAAACTGAGTGAACCAAGAACAGTGCTCCTCAAACTTCAACACGCTAAGAATACCGTGGGTGTTTGGTTAAAATGCAGATTCCTGGGCCCTGCTTCCAGAAATGTAGGCATATGTCTTTAGCACGGGATTTTTCTACACTCTCGGGTGTGATACTGCCAACAGACACTGTACGTTCTCAGGACAGGAGGAGGAGCAGCAGAGTCTTCACTGATTTTTCACACTTACTTGACCACAGCAGCCTTTTGTCATGGACACCTCGTAAGAGCTTTGGGCCACTAGCATTCCTTGAAACAGTTTGGGAAATATGACTCTGATAGACCAGGCAAGGAGTTGGCAGTTACACACCATAGATTTGCATCTTGACTTGTTCTGAGTATGAGCTCTGCAAGCTAGTCATTTTGAGTCTGTTTCCTCTTCCACAAAAACAGAGAAAATACCAAACCTCTCATCTGTAGATGAGGATCAGGTCAATCACCTAGAATGGAGTCTGACAAATAGTAAGTCTTAGTTCCCCACTTCTTCCTCCATAAGACACCTCTGCAGGGAGGAACTGTCTGATCACTGTATCCTTGACACGCCAAGCCCACTGCCTCACACAGAGCCTGTGCTCCCTGAACACCTGCTGAATGAACTCGTAATGATGTCCCTTGGAATGATTCCACTTGGAATGATGTCATGTCAACGTCATTCCAAGTAGAAAAAGTGGTACACAAAGGTTGATACAAACACCAGCTGCAATGGCCCTCTGCTGAGACGCTCTTTCTAAAAGGCTCAGAGTAGACCAAGCGCCACGCAGCTGGCAACTCGCTCACACAGAGCTACCGAGGCTTCGGGCAGAGCTGCTGCAGGATACCTGATGGTGCAATGTGTTCCTGGATCCCCATTCAAGACCCATCGACTGAAGGAAGCCAACTAGCTAGTAACACAGAGCTGAGTTTCAGCAGATGATTTAACATAAGCAAGATAACTCAGAGGTGGGAAACAACTTCACGGAAGGCAAGAAGAATAGCTGGCATATTTGGAAGGGTGCTTGGGTAGAAAGTTGCCAGAGACAAGATTTTGCCCCAAAAAAGGAGACCGGCCACCTGGAGAGCAGCCTCAGCCGATTCTGTGCCATGAAAACTCGGGATGGAAAACCTGGAAGGTGTGGTGTGCTTCTCTGGGAAAGAGCCTCAACTATTTGGGGGCACCCTGACCTGGCTGGCAAATGGCCTTGATCAGGCCCAGGACTAAAGAATACCAGGTGGCCCCGACGGTTACTGTCTTTCATGCTTTCACAAAGGGCTTCATTCACCATGGCTGCCTGCAGAAAGTAGTACTATATCCAGATAGAGAAGTGAAACCTTCCAGAGCAGCACAGACAGGTTACGAAAAGAATAAAAAAGGAACAACTGTATCATCCCTCTTAAATTTACTCAGTAGCATTTGCACCCAAAGCGGACAGATGTTTCTCCTGAGCTTTTCTGAGTAGACGGGCAATCTCAGCCCTCCAGGCAAGACGCACCACTCCAAACACCATCAGTCTCCACACCAGCTGGTTGGAAGCGGGATCAGTGAACTAAAAGCTGAATGGAAGGGGGTTCAGGATTGGAAAAACGTGTACACCCGTGGCGGATTCATGTTGATGTATGGCAAAATGAATGTAAACTAAAAAAAAAAATAATAATAATAAATAAATAAACCTAAAAAAAAAAAGCTGAATTCAAAGGGACCCTCAACAGCACACACGGCAATCGGGGCTCATTGCTGTACCCATGGTGTGTCGCGCCTTCCCCAACCTGCTCCTGGGCAATGGAGAGGACCTCCACACTCATATTCTGAGACGGCCTGCCTCAGATGTGAAGGGCAGAGGTGGGCTGGGGTGCAGAGGTGGTCAACGTTCCACAGCAGATTTATGAACACCCGTCATTTCTCAGAAAATGAGTAAGTAAAGGTGTTCCCACAACATGACTTCTTAGATGACTTTCCTTGTGCAACTCTCCATTTGGAAGCTCAGAAGCACCGTCTCATTAAGATAGAGCGGCACACAAGAAGAGCGTCCAGAAGTGAGTGCCAGCCTTTGAAGGTGTGATGACGGACAGGAGGCAGGTGTCAGGGGTGAGAGATGGGGCTGACCAGAACCGCTCAACCCTGTCACGTGGGAACCGTGGCACCCCCTTTGATGTTTTACACAGCACTGTTACTCCCCCACGGAAGCACACTGAAGCCCAAAAGAATGGCATCCCATGGGCAATTTCTGCTTCTCTGGGATTGACAATGAAGGAGGGATTCTTTTTTTTGAACCTAGGAGGGTGAAACACCAGTTGCTACCCACAGGACCTCTCATAATTCACAAGGCTCTGGCAGTCTCCTATTTTTGCAGGAAAAGGATGCATCCCACTCAGATTCAGATTACCCCGATCACGGGACTCCAAGAAGCCAGGTAAACCTAGTTACCTAGTTTGGTGGTGAGTCTCCTTAATCAATCTTAATCTTCTAGTTGAGCATCAGTGTTATTCATGTAGTTGTCACAGAATTTTTCTTTGCTGTTGTTTTTGGTTTAAAGCAGCAGCTCACAAGCTGCCTAAGTCAGCTGTGGATCTCTACTCTATTTTTTTTTCCAAAGGGTAATCTTTTATTTTCTAATAGAAGAAATAGATGCTTGTTATTAAAAAAAAAAAATCAAGTTGTGTATAAAGTGAGGTCCTCCACAATTTCTCTGTAAGGATCTGTAATACCTTAATCTTATGAGATATATTCCCTTTAAGCAGCCATATTTTGATGCTCTTTCTCCACCCCTTTTTCTTCTCTCTCAGACTGATTCCATCATGTGGCCTTCCATTTGTATGCACAAGGCCTCACCTCCAATCAAGCCTTCAGACTGCCCCTACCCTGAGCTACTAGTAAGCCTCTGGAGCTTGTTAAGTTTTCTTGAGCTTGTTAAGTTTCCTTGAGTAAGCAGTCTTCATCTTCAAACTGAGTATCAGGGTTACTCACGGAGCCATCACTCAGAATTCTTCTTTGCTGACAAGTATGGTTTCAACGAGGAGTTTCTCAGATGCTGTTGGAATCAAGGGCCTGTGTCTGAGGTGTAAGCTCTGGCTGGGCCCTGAAGACCATGGAACCCTGTGCACTGATCTAGGGACTACTGATAATCCCATACACATATGCTAACTGGTTTAAGTGGGGTTACTTTGAGACTATGGAATTTTAACCTGATATCATAAGACAGATTTTTAGCTATTACATATCCGTTGCTAAGATAAATGAAGTTATGAGAGAAAAAGGGAAAAAGCCTGGCCATCAGACACTTGTCACCCCCCATGAGAACAGTTTTCCCTCCCAGTCCTGGGGCCAAATGTCTGCGACAAGACGCACAGCCGCACCTGCGGGAGGTGCCAGGTCATCCTTTACGTACCCGGTTGAAGCCCGCGTGCAGAAGGGGGAGCACAGAGGCCTCTTCATAGTTGCCGGATCTGCCACAGAGCAGAAAACGTGATCACTCAACAGATACAACCAGGGCTCCTCACACTGAAATGCAGAGACAATGTGGAGGAAGCAGGGAGCTGGCTCCAAGAGTGGCTTCCTGGCCAGCACACGCCTGCAGCAGCACCTGTCTTGCAGGAAGCGAGACTCCCACATCTGCCTTTGGATGCAAAAAGAGCAGAGACGGTAGCGGGAACTCCAACAGTGTGGGTGAGAACTGTAGCACAGGTACGTACAAGAGGCTCCCTCAGAGTTGGAGCAAGTGTACAGGAGCAGCGCGTCGAGGGACGACATAACGTGCAACACTCGCCCCGCAGAGCACTGTGCCCTTTGACACCTCCAGACATTCTGGAAGCATGACGCCCCCACCCTAGACCTAGCTGGGTCCAACTCTCAGGAGGACAACTGGCATCAGAGGCTGCAGCGCCCTGAGCCAACAGGAGAGGAGAGCCAAGTCAGAGGGAAGGAGACAAAACTCACTGGCTCTCATTTCAAGGGGCGGCTTCCTGCATCGAGCCTGCCTCCAGGTCTCAGAGCTGCAGTTTAAGTACAAGGTGGGGATGGGGTCAGCTGATCGTGAAGTCGTCCTGAAGCTCTGCTGCCATCTTTATAAGAGAGGGTACCCCCAAGACAGCCTGCAAGTAACATGGAGCATGCGCCATAGAAATGGGGGTGAAAAACGGGACGCTAGGGATTGGCCAGAGAAGCAGACAGCTCTGCCTGCCCAGAAATCCCAGGGCATGTCTGCCTCGTCACCTGTGGCTGAATCCCACCTGACAGGGAAAAGCTCTTCTGCCTCCCTCTTCAGGAGCTCAAGGTTCTACCCTGTCTGGTCAATCAATAAGTAGGGGCACCAAATGGGCTCCAGAGGTATGAATCGTGTCATACTTCATAAGCCGGCTGGCACAAGCAGCATTGATTTTATCACCGTGTGTGCCGAGTTCCTTCAGTCATGTTCGACCCTTTGTGACCCCATGGACTAGAACCTGCCAGGCTCCTCTGTCCATGGGATTTCCCAGCCAAGAATACTGGAGTCGGTTGCCATTTCCTCCTCCAGGGGACTCTTCCTGACCCAGGGACCGAACCCACGTTTCTTATGTCTCCTGCACTGGCAGGTGGGTTCTTTACCACTACCCGCCACCTGGGAAGCATCATTAACTTCCTCTATAAATGAAATATTTTTAAAAACAGGGAAAAAAGTGAAAACTCATAACGAGACACAACAAACCACTACTTGTCAAGGACAAGTACACATTTTTGCTATATGAGCAGGAAAAAAGATGAATGTTTTGTTTTTGGGCCCATGGAATCAGCCAGCCAGGCTTGGGCAAATGCTGTGTGGTCTGGTACCCATGTCAAGGCTCTAAGACCCTGTTAAGAGTTCCCAGTCCCCAGAAGATAAAATATAAGCAAGGAGGCTGAAGAAGGCTAGTCCCCTCACTCTTTCCCTTGAGATCCTGTCACCACTAGGATGGCAAGATGCTGAGGCCAGTGGGACAGTTTCTTTACGTTCCTTGGCTCAGACCCTGTGGTAGGTGTCAAAGTGAAGAGACACAGCTCCTAACAAGACACTCAAGGCGTCACAGGTCAGGAGGAGTCTTTGTTTAGGGCAAGACTTGGAGGCCAGGATTTCTTACTGTCCCAATATGGCCTTGGAATGGATATTTTCAATCTCCCCCTGGGTGGGGCCTGTCTGAGGGAGACTGATACTCTGAGCTGCTGGCCTGTGAGCTCCTCCAGGGCAAAATCTGTCCCAACTCTCAGAACAGGGCCAAGTCCAGTCAGTCCCGGGCTCAGATTAAGGCCTTATGCTCTCCAAAGCTAGTGATGGCCATTAGTGGCTAGGACACATTTTGGTACCGGCAAAGGCTCTCATCATGCTAGCTGTACACGCAGCTTTTCTCCTTCCTGGCCTCTCATTCCAAGTGTGGGCCATGTCCTCCACGCAGCACAGGGGTTTCTCATTCCACAGTCTCCGACCTACAGCTCAAGCACCCTTTTCCCTTCCAGCACTGGCATTCATCCTTTCGTCCTGCTTCTAGCCACATAACAGTCCTAATAGAGCCTGCACATTCCTTTTCTGGCAGGGGCTTTGGTGCCAGTTCTCATGGTATAATTTATTTTTTCCTAAGTGGAAAAACAAGCGTTTCCCTATCTCTTTTCTGAAAAGAAAAAAGGTAAGCTGGAACAACATTCTCTTCAGACCTCCTCCTCCTGAGATTTTCCACCCATTTCTAGCATACAGTGAGTAACCATTCTTTTTTTGAGGTGCTAACAGAAATCAGAGAGGATAAAGAGAAAGGCCTACATACTTCTAGAAACTTGCAAAAAAAAGGGAAATTGCAAGTGAGATCGAAGGTTGCTGGTGTCAGGCCAAAGACCTCCCCCCAGCTTCGCTAGCTCCGAGAACGTGTTATGTCAGAGAAGGTTTCAGGAGCAACAGCGGTGCTCCCAGCAGGGGGGCTGGGGGTGAGCTTACGTTTGTGAGACCACGGCGAGGATCACTGCGTGCTCCGAGGGGTTCGTGGCTCGGATTGACCTGCAATGAGAAAGCGCCATGTCAGACCCGGCGATGTGGCCTCGTTCCGGTGCCTGACTGTGGGACTTCTTCACAGGGAAAACGGAAGAAAATCAAACGTCCCTCCAAAGAAGGAGTCTGAAAACACGTGGAAGACAGCAAAGGAAGATGCTCTTATGGATCAGGACAATCTTTGTTTTACTAAAAAAAAAAAAAAACCCAAAGAACAAACAAAAAAAAAAACACCCCCCACACACATCTAAAAGAAATTCCCGGGCAATTCTCCAGTAGATCAGATCTGCCAATGTTCCACTTCAAAAACTGGCAAATTCCACTTAAATTTCATGTTTTCTGATTGAAATTCCACTCTGCAAGAAAACTGGCAGTCCAACAATTCTCTAGTTATCAGTTTGTGCTTGGGGAGCTAATTAAGTTGGACCTGTTTTTCTTTTAAAATAATAGATAGTTGATAGAAATAATAGATAGAAAGTTGATCTTAAAAGAAGGATTGCTGGCAGCTGGATACACAGGTGCAGGTGAAGGTCTTTTAATCATTGTATAAAGAACCACTCCAATTTTTTGGTTGTACTATTATTTTTGTTCAAATACTTTAAGCAGCTGAGTCATCAACTGGGGCTGAGAAACGATCGATGCAGTACCTGTCACTATAATGATGTCTTGTCGTACCATGACCACCTGTCTATCATTTGTTTATTCCCTAGGAACTTAACAGGGTTAAAATACAGAAGAATTCTGAAGTCCAAGAATCTTCCTGGAAGCTGTGCTATGCTACAGTGTAGATTCTGGTTTAGACCCCTGGTCAGGGGTCATGAGTCTGATGAATTCTTAAGAAAGGGCCAGATACTGGAACCTTCATACAAATAAGCATGTCTGTTTTGACCCATCCCCATGGTCTGGCCTCTCCTTATTTCGAGATCCCTCACAAGGGAACCATCCGCTCTGAGAAGTGAAAGCTCAAGGCTGCTCCTGAGGAATCAGTGAAGCCGCTTATAGTTGTTTCTTTCTAGCTCCTGGCATTTCTGCTCCTCTCCATTTTAATGTGTTTGCACCAATGCTCCCCCAGGGACAGCCAGCTCATACCGCTTTACCCTTGTGACTAAATGTCCTCACCTTCCTCTAAAAATGTACCTTCCCATGGTCTGTTCCTTGAGACCTCACTCCATGTGAGGAGAAGGCTCAAGACAATGGCCAGCTGCTGTCTTTCTGGGAAGTACAGGTCCCCTTGTGGATAAATGGTATTTGAATGAACTCCTTTGAAGAGAGGCCTGAACTCACTGTGGACAGCAGATTACTTCCTGTGCGTGCGTGCTATGCTGCTTCAGTTGTGTCCAACGTTGCGGCCACATGGACTGTAGCCCTCTAGGCTCCTCTGTCCATGGAATTCTCCTAGCAAGAATACTGGAGTGGGTTGCTATGCCCTCCTCCAGGGATCTTCTCGACACAGGGATCAAAACCACATCTCTTCCATCTCCTGCACTGGCAGGCAGGTTCTTTACCACTAGCGCCACCTGGGAAGCCCCTGTCCCTAACACGGATTGGTCATGTGAAACTACGCTTATCTCCTACTTAGGAGTCTCCTACTGAATTCTCAGCAGAAATACCAGAAGCACCTAATGAAAAAAATGGACAGCATCTCAGAGGTGTACGCTCATCTCCAGGGAGCTGCTGCGCACTCCTCACTTTCCTTCAGCCTCTTCCACCCCCTCAAGGTGTCTGGGTGTCTGTTGGGCTGCATTCTAAGGGGTGGGGCTTAGGCAAGAGGAAACATGTTATAACTGAGCTGGAGCTCACGCTCACTCAGCTTCTTTTGAGACTGGTTTCTGTGTTTTGAGTCCCTTCCTGCCACTGATCTCTTCTCTCTCATTCCTCCAAAGAAGGAACAGGTGTGGCCAAAGGGATCTGGACCTCTTTCTGCTTGAGAGGACTAAAGGGGATCCGGGGACTGGTGAGGCCGAGGTCCAAAGAAGCACACTAAGGTCCAGTCCAGCTCAAAAGCCAGGGGTCCTGGACCGCTGACGACAATGAATAACGCACATCTGCTGGGAACGCATCTTCTCTCATTTTAGGGAGGACGTGCTCACAATCCAGCGTTCAGGAATCTCTCCATCAACATGAGCAGTAACTGGAAACGCACCAGCAGAGACGTAACCTGGCTTTCGAACTGCACAGATGCTTCAGTGTTTTTCTGTGCAGCTAAGACAAAAAGTTCCCTCAACAGGAAACAAAACCACCTTCCTGTATATTCAAGGAAGATTATAAAGTTTATCTACTAAATTGGGCCTTTGCCTGAATTAAAAGAATTCTTCCTATTCATTTCTTCTTTTTATAGCTGAAGACTGACTTATATCATTCTATATATGTACAAAGGATTGTGCTATTTCTACTAAAAAATCGTGTAACCATAAGTGGAGATCAAGTTCTAGCCTGACAATCATTTTACAGACACAACATACATATATATCCACACATGTACATATCTATTTCTTAATACTTCCCTGGTGGCTTCCCTGGTAATTCAGACAGTAGAGAGTCTGCCTGCAATGCAGGAAACCCGAGTTTGATCCCTGAATCAGGAAGATTCCCTGCAGAAGAGAATGGCAACCCACTCCAGTATTCTTGCCTGGAGAATTCCATGGACTGAGGAGCCTGCCAAGCTAAAGTCCATGGGGTCACAAAGAGTTGGACATGGCTGAACAACTCTTTCTTCCCTTAATACTAAAAATACCCAAATATTTTGTGATATACTTTATTATAGAGTTAAACAGGCAAATGTTTCTATGCAGGAAGATAGGATTATTTGAGACCTGTAAGACATTTTAAAACAGGTTCCTTAAGAAAGTTTCTTCTTTGGGAAACTGAAAATGGTCAAAGAATAGCAAGGTGATGCCTATGAGGAGAAACTTCTCTTAAATGCACTCATTTCTTGTCAGGGTACCAACAGGTCTAAGAAGCCATTTCCTTGCCTTTCATTTCACTTGCTAATATTCAAGACAATTCCCATTCTGTCTGTAACTAGAGTCTGTCCTGGTCTAGCATTTAATTAGTGACCTCTTCCCACTGAGCTTCAAAGCATTCCACTTGTGCCAAATGGACGGGTTCATCCAGAGCTAACTCTGATGACTGTATTTATTTATGAACAGTCAAGCGTTTCCTCCCCAGAGTGCAAGCATTTCTGTAAACAAGCAGGGGCTTTGGATCCTTGGGAGATTCTTCTGCTGCTGAAAAGTGGCTGCCTTTCCTCCCCGACTGCTGCAAAATCCACCCATCTGTTGCCAGGCAGGCAGAAATGGTCTATTTCACACATTTCTGATGTTCATTTTGGGACAGAATAATTAGGATTAAAATATCTGGTTTAAATCCAAACCATATCTGTGTAATAAGAACTGTGTGAACCTCATTTTTTTTTTTTTTAGTGCAACATGAACAACACTCAAGGGGAAAAAATGCCCTAAAGTTTTCAGAGGAGCCCAGCTCACACCTCTAAATTCTTTGGAACGCAAATGTGGGAAAATAGAAAAGGCCATAGGAGGAGCTATAGCATTCATCGTAGAGATCTATATATACTGCTTAGAAACATCAACACATACTTTAGAGACATTTGGGCTGGAACTAAAGACATATATACATGAATTTCATTTTAAGCTGTTAGGTAGACATTTGCTAATATATTAACATAAGTATGGTACCTGCATACTGCTTCTGCATCGAAGTTTCGAGTCTGTCTGTGATCGATTACAATAATCTCATGATGTTTATCTAGAAAGCATTCCAGGGCTGACTCTGGAGTCCGAGCAATATTGCAGCTATAACCGGCTCTGTCACAGGCCCACCAGAACCCATCACTCTGACTATCTTCCTTTGCAAAGATGAGCAAAACCTGAAACAACAGAAAAGAGGATTTTGACAGGAGTCATCATCCTTAGAGACGACTGAAAGCACACATAGATGGTACTGGTTGAGGGTGCAGCCTCTGGAGAGAAGCCACCTGGGTTCAAATCCCAGCTGGTCCCCTGGTTCCTGGGGGTCTCTGAACGAGGCAGAGCATCTCCAGCCTACAGCTTCTCCAATATCAGATGTGCTAAAAACAGTGCCATGTAAGCTAGCTGGGAGGCCTGAGTGAGCACAGAAGACAAGCTCCACCACTGTTGCTGGTTGCTACCCATTTATGATTTCCTAAGTGGCTCTGTCTTCAAATGGACTGATCAGTAAAATGGTAACAGGCTCATCCACATAGGTTAGCCTGTGGTTCACACGTACATGTATTTGGGGTCAGGGCAGTTGGGGTTTGCCTGAGGTACCTAGAGGCCGCCTCTCCGAACTTAGCATGTAAATCTTTATCCAGACGCAAAAAGGATGGGAACTCAAAACATCCTCAAAATCTAGTTGCAACACCCAGCACTTGCTGAATCCGGAAAGAACAATCATGAAATGTGAAGCTACTGGAGCGAAGGTGAGGAAGCAGGGCTCTTTTTTGCTTCACGGGAAAGTGCAGCCCCACTCCCTGGAAAGAAGACGGCAGTGCTTACCACCACCCACGTGTCCTCATCATTCCCTGGGCGCTGGAACCCAGATCCCCTGGGGGCCACAATGCCAGAGATGGCTACACCAGCACCTGAGCTTGTTCATTTGTTTGTTTACAGCCTCTCTTCCCGACTAGAATTGAGTTTGGGGCAGGGAAGACCTGCCTGACTTGCTCCTGCTGTGACCCTCTGCCGGGCAGCACCTGGTACCTGAGTGACCGCATGACTGTGCACAGGGTTTCTGTAAAACGCCAGAGGGCTTTTACTGTCAACTGGAGTAAGACTATGTCACGGCAACAGACCAAATAAGAAGTACGTATATTAATATTCTCAGGATACTGATAAGCATTAATATTCTCAGGATACTGATAAGTACGTATATTAATATTCTCAGGATACTGATAAGCATTTAACATTCTTCACCATTCAGTTCTCATTTAAACAATTACGAACAGAAGGGAAGTTTCTGGTCCTTTAAGCCCATAGTCAATACCAATCTTCATGATGAAAGGGTGAATGTGTTTCACTTAAAATCAGAAAGAAGACAAATTGGTCAATAATTACCACTACATTTTAAAAAATCCTTCACTAACTGAAAATGACAATATACAGAATAACAAAAGTAACAGTATGATGACTCTCATGGACCCATCACCCAGTTTCAGCAGTAAGCAACTCCTGGCCAATTGACCTCAATGCTTTCCCTACCCACGTTCCAACTCTTGTATTAGTTTACAGCAAATCCCACATATTTCACCTGTATGCATCTATTAAAGGAAAAAAACAAAACTCTTTTTACCTAAGCCTCTCCAATAATCCTTTATCATTTAACATCTGAATGCATCATAAATGTCAGTTGTTCTACACTGCTTGAATCATTTCCTGTTTACTCAAATACCATGATTCCAGAAGAGAAATCATGTTTTTCAGCATGATTTTGATATTTTCTTTTAGCACATGGCTTGAAATCACATGCCAGTAACACATGAGGCAGCTACTCTTCTTCATAGCTCACTGTGGGCAAGGGTCTGTCAGTCCTCAGGCCAGGCTATCCCCCAGAACCTTCGCTACAGACCTACCCCTGGAAAGAAGCGGGAGGCAGCTCTTCCAAGGGAAGCGAGGGACGCAGCCTTCCGGATCTTGATAGTGAAAAGAAAGCCTTCAAATGGAACTATTAACAATGGAGCTACAGTGAAAAAAATCAGGTAGAATAAATTGGTTTGTACAAAAAGTCACCAGCCTTTAACTTGGTGTAGCTGTGGTATTAGCATGAGAAATTCAATATGCAAAGGCTAAACGTCAGGGAAGGTGACAGAACCTCTTGTCCCATCTGTCTGGCTGAATAATGATTGCTAAGCAAGAATCTCAACACTTTATATTTCCTTTATACATTTATGCCTCAATATTTGACTAATGCTTCCCTGGTGGCTCAGTGGTAAAGAGTCCACCCGCAATGCAGGAGACATGAGTTTGACCCCTGGGTCAGGAAGATTCCCCAGAGAAGGAAATGGCTACCCACTCCAATATTCTTGCCTGGGAAATCTCATGGACAGAGGAGACTGACGGTCTATAGTCTACAGGGTTGCAAAAGAGTCGAACATGACTTAGTAACTAAACAACAACATTTGACTAATGCAGTAAGACCCTAACTGTATTCCCATATTGGCCACTGATACAGGTACTAATCTCTGATGTCTTATGTGTCCTTAAAAGACTGGAGTGCTCCACTTTTGGAAAAATAATGTCATTATTCAAATATTCTTGAGCACCTACTATGTGTAGACATGATTTCTTATTGCTTAGAGTATGCTAACAAAATAAGTATGACCTCTTGACCTCAAACAACAGGCATAATTTAACAAATAATATGGAATGCTGAAAGTGCTAAGTGAAACAGTAGAGGCTGCTGGGAGCAGTATTAAGTAGGGTGCTTAGGGTAAGCCTCACTGAGGAAGTGACGTATGAGCAGATGCCCAAAGAAAATGGAAAAGTCAAAATGACCACTAAAGATAAATCATCCCACAAGGAGGGAACAGACCCACTGGTCTGTTCAGACCCATGGTCCCTTCAGTGGGATGCATGGCTGATGCATTCAAGAACTGCAAGGAAGCCAGTGTGCCAGAGGGGAGGGCAAGAGAGAGGGACAGGAAGCAGAGGTCACAGCAGAGGGCTCCGTTGTGTAATGCCTTGTAGCCACTTCGGGAAGTTATGCTGGATTTCACATGGAAACTTACAAACCAACTGAACATGTAGGGACTTGTATTAATCACGCCTTAATTTTTTTTATTTATTTGGCTGTGTTGGGTCTTAGTTGCGGCACTCAGGATCTTAAGTGGCGGCATGTGAACTCTTAGCTCTGGCAGGTGGGATCTAGTTCCCTGACCAGGGGTCAAACCTGAGCCCCCCCCCACCCCCATTGGGAGTGCATAGACTCAGCCAGGTTAGCTTCTGCATTTCTAGTGCTTTGATGTCTGGAGCCTTGCTGACTCTGGAGAGATGCCCCTGAGGGCTAGCCAATTCTCCGATGCCTAGAGAAAGACACGGACTTGCCTAGGAATGCATTTTCCATATGCAAACCAATCCAGAGTCAGCTCCTACCACCTCTACCACTCGCTAACCCTCTGGACCACTATCCACCTGTCCTAAGTCACTCCAGGGCCAGGTACCAGGCAACTAGGGACAGTCCTTCTGCCCAACATGTCTCATGAGTGATTCAGCCAGTCAAACCTGTCTACCCTGCCATCCCTGCCTCACCGCTTCGCATAGAGAGCATAACCACAGCCCCTGCCCACGCTTTGGCCCTCATGCTCCCTGCCTCCAGCCGGCCTCTGTGCTTCCCTCTGTGGTCCCGTGTGGCCTGCCTCCTCCTCCCAGGAACTGTGAGGAATAAACTCTGTTTCAATGACAGTAGCTCCTGCTCTGTTGGCTTCACCCTGCCTGATTAAAAACTAAAGTCTACACACTGAAACAAGAATACTTATAAAAGTACTCACTAGAAACATCTCTCTAGGTGCTATTCAAAATCTTTCCATTTATAAAAGATTAATTCAGAAAGTACTTTTCGATGATTCAATTCCTAAGCAAAGTGAAAATCTATGGCAATTAAAAAAAATATATATATATATATATTTTAAAGTACTATAGCCATGACATTGTTGTTAAGGTCTGCCTATTTGGAAAATTCTATTTTCTCTAGGAAGACAGCATACCCAAGTAACCAAAGTTATACTCTCTGCCCCTATCTCCTAGGCCACAGCTGGGCTAATAATGTTGTTTTTGGGAATTTGAAATTTGAACAGAGAGACACAGAGGCTGAGAATTAGGACCCATGGGCCATTAATATAGAGAGATTGAAGGAAGAACCTCAAATTCCTTCTGTCAAAATACTCAGAAATGGCTCACTGCCACCCCTTCTAAACCATGGCTTTCAACTCTTCCTTGGATTCTGGGGAAAAAAAATACACTAATATATTTCTTATTCATTTACTATTTTGTGAAAGGCAACTGTTACTCCAAACCAAAGACAGCAACCCCTAAAAACCTTATGTGATATAGTCCCTCTTCAAACTTATCATTTTATGTATCAGTATTTAGTTTCTTGTTAAACATGTCAAAGTGTAAATGTTTACCGACCATTCATTGAGGCAAATCCCTTAAAGTGATTTTTAAAGGGCTGATTATTAAATGATTTTTATGATTAAAATGATTTTTACAAAATAACTAACGAAAGCATATAGCCAAACTTGGGACTTCCTGGCGGTCCTCTGCCTTTCCAATGCAGAGGGCCCAGGTTCAATCCCTGATCAGGGAACTAAGATCCCACACGCTGCACAGTGTGGCCAAAAAATGAAAATAAAAAAAAGCATATTGCTTTTTATTTATAGAGTAAAAGTAAACTCACTCTCACCTGCTCTAAATAGTATGTGGAACATTCCTCTGAAGAATACTTTTGTTGATCTCTCGCATAAGATATAAGAACTGGGAGTAAGAAGCTGACAGAGACAACCAGAGTCCAGTGTCCACCCCCAGGCCCAGGCAGGGGCCACGTTCAGGTAAGCAGATAAGCATGAGGGATGCACAGCTAGCCAGCGACCAAAGCCAGAGCATGGGCAGGGCCTCCAGGGAAGGAGTCCACACACAGCAGAACGGGGAGAAGGAAGCAGTTTTGTTACACCAACCTCATGCGCTATTGCAAACCCAGCAGAAGAGAAGACTAAAAGCGGCCCTGTGGTGAAGCCTGGGACAACGAGGAAACGCCTTCCTCTGGAGCAGGTCTTGGCCAACTTGGGTTTTGTCCAGGATCGGAACACATACACAGGCAGTACCCACTCTGCATGGTAGCGCCAGACCATACAAACGGCCATGCGAAGCAAACTGAATGAAAAATGGTCACAACTACTGTTCTATGACATTCAGAAATTTTGTCAAAACATACAAAAACTTTACCATTGGTTATAAGTGTCCAGGGAAATGAAAAATGTAAAACTAACACCTATCCAGTGCACTTTCTTTGAAACACTAGAAACTGAGACTCTGAAGTTTCTCCAGCTTACTGAGTAGTTTGCTCGCCTTCTTCCCGCTGTATAAACTATATGAGCCTCTTTATGCCTTGGTGAATTATAAACTCCTACGTCTGGATAAACTGCCAACATTTTATCCTCTGTACTTTCAATGTCATGAAATGTCCCAGAGTTCCTTTAATGATGTGCAGTTTCCTGTTGGCATCACTTCATCTGTGATATTTCATCCTTTTCATCACAACCACTTTCTTCACTTAGCTCTATAAACTTGCGCTGAGACTAACTTCCCCTGGCTACACCCTGGAATATCTCACTGGCAGCAGTGTGAGCCCTGCCAGCCAGCTTTCTCCTCTAACTCCATTTACCCTGCCGTTTCACTTCTAGCATTATCACCTTCCATTTCTTTACTATGCTTTCATTCTGGGTGGCTAACTTCCTCTTTCAATCATCAGCTTTTGTGTAATGTCACGTAGGTTATCACAGAGAAATAAAGGGGCACACTTTGCTTTAACAGAGACTGTGAAACAAGCCTTGAGATTGGCACTGTCCAGGCTGCACATCTGTCTCTGATCATGCTGCACGTTTGTAATTTATGTAATGACTTGTGGACTGAAGAACTATCAGAAAAGTTTGTAGCAACTTGATGCAATTATCACAGTTCAAACACCAATGTGACTGCAATCTTTGTGACCAGGCGTTAGTTAAACCTAGTCTGTGTATACTGAAACTGTGCAAAGTGAAGGTTGCTTGTGTGTGCTGCGTCCTCAATCGCTCAGTGATGTCTGACTCTTTGTGACCCCATGGACTGTACCCCGCCAGGCTCCTTTATCCATGGGGATTCTCCAGGCAAGAACACTGAAGTGGGTTGCCATGCCTTCCTCCAGGGGATCTTCCTAACCCTGGGACTGAACCTACGTCTCTTGTGTCTCCTGCACTGCAGGCCGATTTTTTTATCTGCTGTGCCACTGGGGTATGGCTTTTCAAATGTAGCAATGAAAACCTCAAAATGTCAGGCTGGGCCTCCCTCAATTTCTACCTACATTTTTTGGAATTGCGAAGTTTAAATCATCTTTCAACCCAAGCCCGATTGATGAAGTAATGGATAACACAGGGCAGGGTCCAGAGAATAAGTGCGGGGGTCTGGTGTAAGAGGTTGCAGAGGGGTAGCAGCCAGACAACAGATGACCTGGGGGATGTCTTAGAGGCAATGACAGGAACAGGGAATATGACTCTCAGGAGTTTTCAGGACAGGAAGGGACTCTGGGGGTGACCCACCATCATCCATGGTGAGGGCAGCAACTTCCCTGGGCAAAGCAGTCGCAGAACTGGACCCATAATCCCCAGCTCCTCCTTCAGTGATCTTTCTGATGTCCCTGGGCTGTGTTGGAGGTATTATAACCATTCCTTTGACATGTTTTATCAAGAAGGTCCGAAAAACTATCTTTCTGAGGACAGCAATAAGCTGTCTTTGACAGTTAAATGAGAATGAAACGATATAATCATGAAAAAGATGAAGAAGAAAACTCTTTTTCCTTAACTTGAAGACAGTGTACATGTTCATCATTATTAGTGTTCTTTCTAGAAAGGATATGCCTACATGTCTCCAAATGGATTGTCAATGTCCACAATTAAACATCTAATTTTCAGAACACTTGGTTTGGCTTTAAGCAAAAGCCAGGGAACAAGGAGCTCCTAAGAGTAGACCACGTGTAAAAGTGGTCACTGAACAAGTGGCCAATGTTATCACAGGTGGGGTCGATTCATTTGGAGAAAACAGTTTGGGAGCTTTCCTTAAATATCCCTAGGAAAGTGATGCTCATATACCTTGTTTAATACATCTTTTTGGTTATCTGATGTTGACTAAACTCTGAAATTTGTGTATACTGGCACTATGCAAAGTGAGGGCTTTTTCAAGTAGCTATAGTTTGATGAGAATTTAAGGGCCAGCCATGATACTGAAAGGACTTTAAATAGACTACCTCATTTAGTAACCCTTTCACAAATCTTTCTTTGGAGGTGGGCATCATCCCCACTTACAGATGTGGGAACTGAGGTATGGAATGGTTAAGAGACACACCCAAGTCATCACCTAACAAGATCTGAACTGTGGTTGACCTGAGCCTCAAGCTTGTATAATCATAAGTAACATGCTCTGTTTTTACCCCTAAAATGCTGGACCCTAACAACTAAAATCCCTAACAACTCTGTGGTTCCATGAAACTGGCTGGGTAGAGGATACTCCTGGTGCCAGCAATCAGGACAGACAGGAGAGAAGACGCTGACCACAGGGAGTTATTGAAGCTGAACATTTCCATCACCCCATCACTTAATGTGTCAAGACCAGCTTCCCACAAGGCCAAAGGATTGCCAGATAAAGTCTCCAATATATAACGGTTCCGGGGGGAAAAATAAAATCCATGTCCTCACAATATGGAAGTATAAGTTTTAAAGGAAACTGCTGTCTTGCTGGGAGAATGCTCAGGTCACAGCAGTCAGGATCTGTTTCCAAGGCCAGCTGGAAGGCTCAGTCTGAGGGGTGGGGGCGGCAGCAGTCTAAGAAGAAATAATTCCACACACTGGAAAGTGAATACGCTCCAGGCATTGACGAAGGAAGGGCCTCTTGGTTTCCAGATGGCATCATGTTGATAAAAATCTATTGCCTCATAATATTCCCCCTACTTTTCTTTTTTGCTAAGACTGGAAAACATGCCCTGCCGTGAGTCACAGGCACTCACCCAGGAGAGCTGTCCTCTACAACTCTGCAAGGCACATCCGCCCACTCCACCCCAACAGTGCTCCACCAGCCCACGTCACACTGCCTGGCCACCACATGGGAGCAAATTCCCCCCAGTAACCTCAGAAACGCACCCTCCAAAGCAACCACATCCTGGAATATGCCAGTCAAGTAAGTTCCTCCCAAGTTCTACGGGCTCCGGCTGACACAGTTAACATTTTCAGCAAGGCAGTGAAATTACATAGCAGGTATTTTTTTTCTCCAAGAAATAAAATGTAAAAACTAAGATTCTAGGCCCTTTCAAAGACGGTTGCAATGACAGCATCAGAAGCACAAGAACACTTGATTAGATATCACTGCCCTTCCAGTGAGAATGTAAAAGACAATTAAAAAACCAGCCAGAGTCCCTGGGCGGTCAGGGGTCAACCTGTGGCTCCTTTCCTCCCGACAACACCTGCTGTGGAGTCTTGAGTGTATGGACTTGAACTGGTTGGATCAGTGCCTAAAATTACGCTTGAATGAGACCCAGGAGTAAAAGCATCCTTGGTTCTAAGTTGAGCTTATTTTTTAAAAAAGAGTTTTCTTAATTATTCCGCCCCTCATTCAGAGAGGGACTCTTGACTACTTTTAGCTGCTGTCACAGGACCCAAACTCAGGGGACAGGAATCAGGCAGGTACATGGTACCACTGGAACCATCCCACCTCTTATGCTGGCTGATGGATTCGTGGCATTAATTTTTTTTAGCTACTATATTTCATAGCTTATGAGCACAAATTTAAAATGTTTTATTATGCTTTAACATACCAAATGAAAGTCCAAAATTACAGACAACTGAGGCTATTATAGAATATTTAAATACTGCAAAGGACTACATCATACTTCAGAGGACAGAAATATAGTATACTTGAGACTTTGTTACAAAATTTGCCTGCTAAGCAAACATATTAAAAATAATTTAAGGTAAATCACTAAAGTAGGAGCCTAACTTAAGCCTTCCAAAACAGAGAAAGTAAAAAGGTAATTTTGCAAACCATTTTAACAAAGAGTAGAAACAAGAGGAAAAGGGTAATAAAATAGAAAATACAAAAGAAGACTAATTATATCAGTAATCACACTCAAGATAACCAGATTAAACTTACTTATTAGTTTATCAGAATAGGTTTTAGAAAAATAAAACTATGTCTTCCGTATAGGAGGGATATTTAACATAAAGTTATAAATAAAACTGATAGTGAAAAGATAGAAAAAGATATATCAGGAAAATATTAACTAAAGAAAGCTGGTCCAACCATATTACCAACAAATAAAATATAAATTAAGGTAGAAATTTAAAGAGGGACAATATATAAAAGCATCAGTTACCAAGAACATACACAAATCTAGAACTTGGATACAGATTAACATGGCAGATTCGAAACATCAGAAAATATTTTAAAAAATATTGAGGCTACTGACATATCCATTACAATAGAAACTGACACAACACAAAAAGTTAAGATAGAAGTGGTCTGAATAGCATCATTAATAAAGGTGAATTAATTTCACAGATATAGAAGCCTGTCTTCCAGAAACAGGAATATATCTTCTTAAAAGTTTTGTGTGGAAAATTTAATAACTGGCTACATTACTTACTGGCTGCCAAACAAGTTGCAACAAGTATCAAAAGAATCAGTAACAAAGGCATCAAGTGATAATTCAGTGGAGCAAGGAATAGTCATTTCCACAAAGAGAGCTAGAATAATGGGGCTTCCCCGGTGGCTCAGTGGTAAAGAATCTGTCTGCAATACAGGAGACCCAGGTTTGATCCCTGGGTTGGGAAGATCCCCTGGAGGAGGAAATGGCTACTCACTCCAGTATTCTTGCCTGGAGAACCCCCTGGACAGAGGAGCCTGCAGGGCTACAGTCCATGAGGTCCCAAGAGTTGGACGTGACTTAGCGACTAAACCACCACCACCACCCGGTATGGAGAGGGAAGGAGCCTTAACCTCTTTACTACACCATACCTAAAAGGGAACTTGAGTTATAGATCTAAATTAAAATTTAACAACAAAGTTTCCAGAAGAAAACAAGTAATCTTCAACCTGGGATTAAAGATTCTCAGAACACAGAACCGTAAAAGGAGTGAGAAATTAGACTACATCAAAACTAATATTTTTGTTCAAAATCCAAATTTATGAAAATGAAGACAAGAGCCATGGTTTAGAAGAAAATATTCTCAAAATCTGACAGAGGACTTGGACAAGAATATGTAAAGAATTCCCACAATGCAGTAATTTTTAAAAACTCAACCCAACTAAAAAGGAGCCGAAGACTTAACTAAACATTCATAGAAGATTTTTCAAATGGCCAAGCAGCAAATTAAGAATTGGCCCAACAGTATTAGTCATGGAGAAATGCAAATTATGTTACCATAAGTCAGTGCTACTCACCTAGTAGATGAGCTGAAATTAGAAGACTGAGACATATATTACCAAGGATTTGGAGTAATCAGAACTCACATTGCTTATAGGAGTGCAAAATGGTAGAGCTTTAAGAAAAGATCTGGATATATCTTATAAAACTAAACACAGATCTGGATATATTTTATAAAGATAAATACACTTGTTTTGAAGGTTCAAGAGGACATTAGGCAAATAAAGTAAAAGGCATTCAGATTGGGAAGAAAGTAGTAATGATGTGATTTTGTATATAGAAAATCTTAAAAAAATTTCACAAAAATATAAAAGCTAATAAGCTCAGCAAGATTGCAAGGTACAAGATCAACATACAAAAATAAATTTTGTTTCTATACATTAACAATGAGCAACCCAAAATGAAAGTAAGGAAACAATTCCATTTGCCATAGTACCGAGTAAATAAAATATTTCAGGAATAAATGTAACAAAAATAGGAAACACATTCACTAAAAACTACATGACAGTGATGAAAAAATTAAAGAAAATCTAAATAAATGGAAAAACATATTAATGGATTAGAAGACAAAATGGTTAATATAGCAATAGTCCCCAAACTGATCTACAGATTTATTGCAATCACTATCAAAATCCCAGCTGGTCCTCCTCTCCCCAAATTAACAAGTTGGTCTTGAAAATGGTATGAGGATGCAAGGGACTCAGCAAAAACAATCTTAAAAAATAAGAAAGGGGATTCACACTGCAAAGCTACAGGAATCAAGGCAGTGTGTACAGACATATTATCAATGAAACAGACTTGAGAATCCAGAAATAAACCTTCACAATTAAAGCCATATGATTTTAGGAAAAGGTACCAAGACAACTCCATGGTGGAAGGAACATTCTTTTTAACAAATGCTGCTGCACAACCAGACATCCATATGCAAAAGAATGAAGCCTTACCTCACACCATATACAAAAATTAAGTCAAAATGGATCATAGAGCTAACTCGTAAAACTACAAAACTCTTGGAAGAAAACAAAGGAGTAAATCTTTGTTACCTTAGATTAGGTGATAGATTCTTAGGTATCACACTAAATGATGAAAAAAAAAATTCAAAATGATGACTACTGCACGATAATTTCAAATAAAATTTAAGTTATTCAAAACAAAGTGTTAATGGATACATAGATATGCAGAAGAAATACACAAATACCTATCATAATCAATCTCTAAATAGTGGTTACTTTTAAGGAAGAGAGAGAAGGGCAAAGGGAAAAAATAGAGTTTATAAAGTATCTGTAATCTCTTGTTTCTAAAATGAGCTCAAACAAATAGGACATCCTTGATAAAATAAATTTATCATACTTGATAAAATTTGCATATTTGATAAAAGTGGGTATGGGGATACACGTGTACTTTTATGAATATTTGAAACACTTTACATTTTAACAAACATAACAAAAATAACAGTATTTTAAAAGAATGAGATGTCCTTATCATGAGCATTCATTGCCAGTACAGCACAGGGTGAAAAATGAAGGTAAATTAAATTAACTGATCTGAAACCACACGAATTCCAAGAAAGAGTCTGGATATTACTTTGGGAATAAATACTGATATCAGAACCTTTTCACTGCCTTTATTAAAAATGGACTACAAAGTCCCATGCCCCTAGGATGAATACTGGAATTTTCCACTTGTTTGTATTCTATCTAAATAGTTGGGGCTTATGTTTATTTTAATAAATTCTCACTCCCTCTCTCTCTGCTCCTAAATTTGTTTCATCCAATTTTCCCAAACTTAAATCTCTTGTTTCACTCCCCCTGCCCCAGATTTGCATTTCCTTTTCCAAGAAACACTAAGTTGTTTTCTTTTCCAATCACTCATAAATCAAACAGTGCATTTCTCTGGTCGGCTTTTCACTTTCATCTACATGTTAACTGGTTTGTTTACATGTTTCCTGCATGTTTACGTGTCGGAAGTGCAGAACAAACTGGTGCTAAAAAGCGACAGTTTCACAAGGAGAAAGGTGGCCCACGTAGGCCTTAGCAGGAAGATGCAGACGTAGATGAGGACCTAACACAGCCCTCTCAGACCTGTTTCCCACAGGGCGCCCGTGAAGCTGGAGGGGCTGTGGGGAGGACACAGTCGCTGTCAGTTAGAGGGAAGTTAGTGCGCAGGTGCTGGCCCTTCTCTCCCTGTAGATGGTAGCCTTGGTGTCTAAGAGCCCAACAGGCTGCCTGGCCCAAGACACACGGGACAACAGTTATCATCCCTGAGCACCTTCCGCTGCCAGGCAGGGTCCCAAGCACTTGATGGTTATTTCATTGAACTTAGGAAATTCATAATTTCCTAAGAGGGAGGCATCACCATCTCCACTTTACAGACTTCTTTACTGGGTAGAGAAGTGAAGCAATACATCCAAGGTCACACAGCTGGAAAGGGCAGATCCAGGGTTCCCATCCAGCTGCGGCTCATGGCAAAGCCTGCCCTTTACCGCTCATGGCTTCTTCTCTTTCCAGCTGCGGGAGCGCCATGTAGAACAGACACTTTTTTTTGGTGAAGCATTGTAGTTCCTTACAACCCACCATGCCATCAATTTGCCTATTATATTATACTCCAAATGGGGTAGTGTTTTCTTCAAGAAACCAATCTGATATGTCAAGGAGGACATTAATAAAAACAAGTGTTTGCACACAGATACACACACACACACAGACACACACACACACACACCCCAAGTATGGATGCCTGGGTGTGCATCTCAGAGCAAGGGTGGCATCTGCCGTAGATGAGGCAAGCCCCTCAGATGGGGCTCCTATAACTACTTGCTCTGCAAACCGAGCCCCTAAGAGGAACAGAGGTGTACCTGGATAGGATCCTGTGTCAATCTCATGGGCCCGATGCGTACCTCCGCAGAAGAAACCTGCTAAAAAAAAAAAAGAAAAAAGCACGTGAGATGTGTTGAGTCACAAGCTACAGGAATTGACACATTCTTCCTGACACCAGATATTATATTATGCTCCTTTGCCGCTAAATAAAAGGATCCAATTTAATGACATGGAGACAGTTGCTAAAACATCCTGTACAATACAGTTCTGATTTTGTAAAAGTACACATACATTTATATGCCTTGAAATGTCTGGGAGGATATATCCCCAAATGCTAACTGGTGGGATTTCAGGTTATTTTTCTTTTAAGTGTATGGCTTTTTACAATAAGCACTTATTATTCTTTACTCTCTCTATGGGAGAAAAAATGGATTATTTACTGAGCACCTACTATGCTGCACATGATGCCAGGTTGTTACTCCTCTGAAATTTCTAAAGAGTAAAAATTTCTCTCATATGTGGAAGCTAAAGCATTTCGATGGTTTTAACAGCTTTTCCCATATTTAGATCTTATTTTTTATCTTCACGTTTTAATATAAGGAATAAACAGCTCACTCTTATCTGTGTGGATCATGACTAAATTATCCATTTCAGTTGCACTTCCTCAAATGAACTGAGTAACGCCACACCACAACTACAAGAAGCTGAACTCTGCCCCACGACGCCAGGAACGAGCCTGGGTGTCACTGGCCCACACCATCCAACTGCCTCTGGCTGCAAGCAGAGAGCAGATACGTATCTTCATCCTCCCCTCCATGGATCCAGATTTGTTCTTCTCTAAGAGGCTGCAGTTGTTCTGCCTCTGCTTAGCAGCTTTTCTTGCAATCAACACACTAGGGTGGCCCCCGTGAGTCGGATGGGACACCTTCAGAGTTCACAGGACTAGAGACACCACAGGGACCCAGGGGTCAGAGGAGGCTTTGTCAGGTAAACGATAAGGCAGAACTTTCTTTAAATTCGACTTTGAAGACTAAATACTTCCCTTTCTCGCCCTCTAACTTTCGGTGGGCATGGTGTGAATCTTCTCCAACGCCTGACCGTGAACTGCCAACATTTGGCAGTCAATGGGGTCGCGAAGAGTCGGACATGGTTGAGTGACTGAACTGAACTGAGGCAAAGCTACATCCTACAAGGTATCTATACTGATACCCGTGCCCAGCATACGTGTGCAGCCCCAGAATTCCACTGGAAGAGGAGCGTCACCAGGCTTTCTGCATCACTGGGACTCTGGCCCCCCATGCAGCTTCACCCTAAGAGCAGTTTTGCTTGTTTTTGGTCTAAAACAGACACGCCTCTTCAAAAATAGTGCAACTGCCAGAATCCTACTAAAAAGTTAATGATTAAGAAGTGAAACCAACTTGGTACAGACAGATAGATCTGATTGATAACCTAAGCTATCTCTGCACTCTCTGTGATGTCTGCTGGGTAGACTACCTCTACCACACACAGGAACCCCCCTCCCAACAAGGCCTCCTGTGGTTGTTCCAGCAAAACTGGCCCTGAAGAGGGACGCCCAGGGACAGAAGATAGATAAAGTGAGAAATCAACAAGAGTTTAAAAGGAATAAAATAAAAAGTGACTCACATTGGAAGGCTAAGGGATTGAGGGAAGAACAGAGACTGCCCCCTAAATGGACACACGCCTTCATACTCTGAAGGAACCAAGGTGTGCATGAGGTCATTAAATGGGCCATCTTCAACTCTGCCAGGAAAGCACGTGATGACTTTGGGAGCCCCATGGCCCCCAGCCTTGAGCTGAGCCCTTTCATGCGAGCAACCTTGGCAGGAGGCAGGCCACAGCCACTGAGCAACTGCACAGAGATTCAGGAGCAACCCTCAACCTAGAAGATCTTTTTCTTGCTGTCAGATAGGAAAGTCCCTCCAGCTTTTTCCAGAGCCACAAGAGTTCCCTGCCTGCATCCAGCATGGTAACCTCTACCTAACCCAGGTTGGCTGGAGGCTGGCACCTGAGGCCGAGCCTGGCAGAGGCCTGGCAGCATTGCTGAGCCCCCTCCAAGGCGTCTCTCTCCCATCTCCACCCAGCCGCACCCCCAGCCCCACGTCCCTGGGCCGCCTCCCTGGGAACACAGGTCGCCCTTGGCACCAGCCTGGGGGCCTCTGCTTCTGTAGCCGATGTCTGTGTAGCTGAGCCAAGATTCTCTACTTGGGAGATTGAACTGTGAGCGACTGCAGATACACAGATCCTCAATTAGCATATTAGCTCTGATTCCAGGAAGTCACCACATTTGCCAAGGACACAGAAGCAAGAAGGAGGTGGGGTCATGGGTATTACAATTCCAGCTCTGGAGAGGAGAGGAGAGGAGAGACACACTTCCTAGCCACCTCAACCACAAGCTCTCCCCTCAGCCTCATGAGGAAGCTCTGCTGGCCAACGGTGCACTCCTAACGGTCCAGTGTTAACAGTGTGTCAAATATGCGTGTGCACACATGTGAGTGCACAGTCACCTACACACATACGTGTAGACACGTAGCAGGGTCACCGGTTCACACTCAGATGAGTTGGCTCTTCAGGAAAATAGAAAAGTCCTATTTTTTAGCATTTGCTGATTCTATGGTGTAAATACTTTCACCTTGGCTGAAATCAAGCCAGTAACCTAGGTCCCTGAATGTGCAACTGGGAATATGCCTTTTCATTCCGAGAGGGTCTGTGAGAGAGACACTCTTTCAGACTTGGCTGATGTGCCCATTTCTATCATTGGCTTTTGTTGGAAAGTTTGGTGAGATACAGAATTCTGATTGGTAGACATTGCGCCTCAGGCTTTGAGGTTGAGAGAAACGAGATCATCTTTCTGGTTTTGAAGGTAGAGAGACCAAAGACTCTGATGCTGGGAAAGATTGACGGCAGGAGAAGGGGATGACAGAGGATGAGATGGTTGGATGGCATCACTGACTTGATGGAGATGAGTTTGAGCAAGCTCCGGGAGTTGGTGAGGGACAGGGGAGCCCGGCGTGCTGCAGTCCATGGGGTCGCAAAGACTCGGACATGACTGAGCAACTGAACGACAACAGCAAAGATCAAAGAAGGATGAAAACAAGTGGGTCATGGATGGGAAGAAGAGACCAGGGTTGGGAGAGGAAATTCCAGACACGGGAACACCGAAAGCAGGCACAGAAGCAAGAATGCAAAGATGCTTGTGGGGAAGACGACACGGGTCTACAGAAGCTGGATTACAGAGCGTGATGGGGAAGACTATGTTGGGGTCAGATCCTTAAAAGGATTTTGGAAAGGAAATCCCTTTTGATTCTGTAGGCACCAACCACACAGCAGGCTTTTGAGGGGAGAATTACCAGGATCAGATTTATGAATTGGGAGGAAAAAAGAAAAGTTTGGTCTTCCCACTTTCTGAATAGTCAAGAACAGAGATTTAGCAAACGTGAAACAAAGACACTGCTATGAGTAGGAATTACAGCAGTGGAAACAAATGGGGAAAATGCACCACAATGATTAAGAAAAAAAAATTACCCCCAGTCCCCACACGGCTTGGACTCATTTCAAAGGAGAGGGAACTCCCAAGAAGAAAACCAGCTGGTGCAGGGCAAACAGACGAGAGACTGAGTCTGGGAAGAAATCAAGGCCGTTCACGTGGCTGGGCCATCACCACAGCACACTCTCTGCCACGGGCATCCACAGTTCTCGGCAGCTTCAGGAATAGTGTTAAAGAACTTGGATTCTGATTTTAGAGCTCCCCTCCAACAAGAAGGAGGAGAGAATTCAGGCCAAATGGTTGACCTGGAAAGGCCTTCTTCCCACATCTGCTCAGCTGACGCCTGCTCAGGGGCCACTCACGTGCCCCCAACTCCCGGGAGGCCGTGGAGGCCCAGCTGCACCCCTGCAGGACTCAACACTCTCTGCTCAGCTCCTCCCATGCTTCAGGGCACTAATCTTACTACCGGTTTAAATATCTTTCTCCTGGGAAAGGTTGTGAGTGTCTTGAAGGACAGAGACATTGTTTTTTTCCCACAGTTTTTGTCCCCAGCATCTAGAAAGTGCTCAGTCAAGGCTGGTGCTCAATAAATTAGTGGTCCTTACCTAAACTGCCTAAGATCACATAGATTTGAAGTAACAGAGTCAGGACTGAGACTCCATTTTTCCTGACTCCCAGTGTGCTGCTCTTTGTGCTCCAAACTGTAAAGGCTCAGTTCTGACTGCACTCCCCATATTTCTCCTATGGGTTTCTGGACTCTGTTCCAGTTTTGCAGATGGATCCAGCACCTGATGATTCCCTGCTCACACCCTAGGAGCCTGAGCTGCTGCTAACAGGGCTGCCACCAGGATGAAGAAGCAAAAGCAGTGTGTTGTGTGTCTGTCTGGGGCGGGTATGGATCTTCCCATAGCTTCTGTCTTCCAAAACAAGCTCAGAGCCTGAATCCTCCCCACTTCAACAACTCCTGGGGAATCCCATCCTCCCCACCACCTGCAGGACTGAGGGTTCATGCGCAGGTGAACACACACACACAGCTCAGGGCCAAACCAACTTCATTTCACAAAAAGGGGGCTTCATTGTAAAGATCATTTTTATTTTTCAGTGCCCTTAATCAATTCTGCCTGCTGCCCTGTTGGCTCTAATTTTAAAATAGTATTTACATCTCTAAAGGGGTCTTCTTTCTTCATTTTTTTGGGCTCTAAAATCACTGCAGATGGTGACTACAGACATGAAATTAAAAGACACTTACTCCTTGGAAGAAAAGTTATGACCAACCTAGACAGCAGACATTACTTTGCCAACGAAAGTCCATCTAGTCAAAGCTATGGTTTTTCCAGTAGTCATGTATGAATGTGAGAGTTGGACTCTAAAGAAAGCTGAGCACCAAAGAATTGATGCTTTTGAACTGTGGTGTTGGAGAATTCTTGAGAGTCCCTTGGACTGCAAAGAGATCCAACTAGTCCATCCTAAAGGAAGTCAACCCTGAATATTCATTGGAAGGACTGATGCTGAAGCTGAAGCTCCAATACTTTGGCCACCTGATGCAAAGAGCTGACTCATTGGAAAAGACCCTGATGCTGGGAAAGACTGAAGGCAGGATGGGAAGGGGACGACAGAGGATGAGATGGTTGGATGGCATCATCTACACGATGGACATGAGTTTGAGAAAATTCAGGGAGTTGGCGATGGACAGGGAGGCCTGGCGTGCTGCAGTCCATGGGGTCGCAAAGAGTCTGATACAACTGAGCGACTGAACTGAACTGATCTAAAAGGGAAGTCCTGTCTTCACTCCACTCCCAGGCCAAACGTCTTTCTTTACTCCTCTGCCCCATGGGAAGCCAAAGGTTGCATTTGACTTGTACCTTTTAAATGAACTGAGGCCTGCCCTCTGGCTTCTGGTCAGAAAGGCACCAGCATGGCAGGGCCCACAGGCCCAGCCCTGCCCCAGCCTGGGAAACCCTGGCTTGTCCTACCTCCCTTCCCTGGCCCAATGTCCTCCAAACATCCAGAATGCTTCTTTGCTCCTTCTGTCTCTTTTCAGCCACAGGCCCCGATGATCAGCCTGACCTCACACCGACCTCCAGCCTTCACTGTGCTTTGATTTGAGCCACGTTCCACTGCCTTGTGGACCTTTCTGAGTCCAGTAGGTGGTCTCAGTCCTCCCTTGCCCTTTCTGCCTCCAGTTCTCTGACCTGAAGTTCTCAACCTGGACTTACTAGTGGAAGTATCTGAAGAACTTTTAAAACATATTAGTGCCTGGGTCCTCCTTCAAACCAAGAGACTTAGCATCTCCCCATGCATGGATGGGGCCCGTGCATTAATCTCAATGGCAACCAGATTTGAGAACCACTATTCTATTCTTCCAAGCAGACACATCTGTTGTTAACTTCAGATGCTCTTACATATTCATTATGCAACAGATATCAACGGAGTACTTAGCTGGCGGAAGGCTCCAAAGTCTACCTGGACTCAGCCATCATGCTTGAACCCAGACACCCACAGGGTTTTTTCCAGATAACCCACTCCAAAAATACATGACCACTTAGGTAAGAGGAAGATACAGTCCTTCACATTTGATGATTCTGCCACCCTAATAGTATCCCTGGACATCCCTGGTGGCTCCGTGGTAAAGAATCCACCTGTCAAGCAGCAGATGAGGGTTCGATCCCTGGGTCAGGAAGATCCCCTGGAGAAGGAAATGGCAGCCCACTCCAGTATTCTTGCCTGGGAAATCCCATGGACAGGGGATCCTGGTGGGCTGCCGTCCACAGGGCTGTAAATGGTCGGACACGACTTAGTGACTGAACACCAACAGGATCCCTAAGTTAGAATCAAAATAAAAAAATGTCATAGTCTTTTTTTGTTACACACACACACACATTATATATATGGAAGATTACTCATAGTCATGAGATACTCACAGTCAGTGACAGATCTACCAACTTTGTACTTTATGCTCTGCTGTTTGGAATATTAATTTGGCAGTGTAAGGTTTTATCACAAAAATACAGACATATAAATGTCTACTATCAAAATATACAGCCATAAAAGAAAAGATCCATCTGGCTTTAAAATTTAAACCTCCTATTCACCAAAAGTAAAAGCAAAAAACTTTAATAAAACAGAAAAAAAGATAGGTGCTAGTTTGAGAAGTCGCTTCAGTCGTGTCTGACTCTGTGCGACCCCATGGACTGCACCCCACCAGGTTCCTCCATCCCTGGGATTCTCCAGGCAAGAACACTGGAGTGGATTGCCATTTCCTTCCCCAATGCAGGAAAGTGAAAAGTGAAAGTGAAGTCGCTCAGTCGTGCCCGACTCGTAGCGACCCCATGGACCGCAGCCCACCAGGCTCCTCCGTCCATGGGGTCGCACAGAGTCGGACATGACTGAAGCAACTTAGCAGCAGCAGCAGCAGCAGTTTGAGAAATGACATCTACAATATAGGAAACCAACAAGTATTAGTAACCGGAACATAACAAAATCCTTAAAAACAATAAAAACACAAACAGAAACAAAGTTGGGCAAAAGATTCGAAACAGAAAGGTGCAAAACAGGAAATACAAGTATGAAGAGACGCTCAACATTTAGTAATTAGGAAAACAAAAATTTCAAACTACAATGAGATAACCATGTCACAATCAGCTGCTGTTTTGATCAACAGAACAGTAGAATTAAGAAGTCAAACACGGTCGAGCAATGGCAAGAAGGAGACCCACAGGAGCTCAAACATTGTTGCCGGGAGAGTAAAACGGTTCAGCCACTCTGAAAAACATTCTGGAGATTTCTAGTAAAGGTGAAGCTAACACGTGACCTATCACCCTCCTACTACATGAATGGATCTCTAGGCTCAATGAAGGACACTTGCAAGAACATTTGGAGCAGATTTAGAACCAGTTTTTGGAAACAGCCTAATCCACATTCATTAACATCCATCACCAAAAAACTTCTGTTGAGAAATATTCATACACTGGAAATTATATAACAGTGAAAATGAAACAGCTAAAGCTACCCATTCAAAATGAAGGGATCTCACAAATATCAAGTAAGAAAATGTCGTAGAAGAATACAGACCATAGAATCCTGCTTAAGGTTTTAAAATATTTAAAACAATACTGAGTATAAGCTTAACAGTGTAACAGGACAAAGAAATGCTCCTAAATTCCCAGTTGAAAAGTGGCCCTGCTAGTGAAGAAGGGGTATATTCAGGGACTTCAAGTATTATTCATCATTCATTTTTTTTTAAGCAGTGAATATTGAGTACATAGGTGTTTACTGAATTATACTTTCTGGTTTGTTGCTATCTTAAATACCAAAAAATAAATTTAAAATACATTTAATTTTATGGGAAAAGCCTGTTTTGGGGTTAATTGAGCAAGTAGTCACTATGCAAATAAGAACACACATACTTTTTCCCCCTAGTAAAGTCTTTATTTGGGAAAATAAGATGTTGTATTTAAAATTCCTCAGAATATGGATAGAGTTTTCCTGAAACTTGGTAAAATGCAATGCTAGGAAATGAGTCTGGAACTCGGGGGAACTTGCTCAAGATAAATAACTGCTCCGTGCCGCTAAGACAAAAGGGGACTGAGGGCCCGCTCGCGATGGACATCATTCCCTGTAACAGCCATAGCAATCTCGTTTCCTTTAAGCTAGAGAAACGCAAGCTCCAGTCAGGTCTCTCAGCTCACCTGAGGGCTGGATTTGAGACTAACGCCCATACCCGCCTTTTGTGGAAGGAAGGTTATGGTCTTATTTACATGTTCAATTATATCTAGATGCAGTGATGGGCTCCCCAGCCCTGGGTCTTACGACTCCGCCACCCCCATCCCTGCCCTGTCCATTCTCCACTGTCCCTGTTCCGGACAAGGCTCCTCTTAAGAAGAATTGCTACTACACTCAGTGAGCCTTCATGGCAAGGGGAGAGAGGAGGACACATCCTACCATGCCTGGAAAACACCGCAGTGACAAAGGACAGAACCACCCTCTGGCTAGCACTGGAACGGTGCTTCAGAGAAACTTAAAAATACAGGCAGAAGGGATCCCAAATGCCAAGAGATACAACCCATAGAAAATGTGGCCAGCATAGTCTGATGGAGAAACCACTGCACTCCCCAGAAATACCAGATGAAAGACAGAAATTAAACAATGGAGTCATTTGATCTACAGCCATCAGAACTCAGTTTGAAACAGACTATGCATTAAAGGCTGGGTGGGGCGTGTAGAGAAAGGTCTAGAATACAATTCATGAAATGGTGAGGACAGGAAGGAAGCTAGCATAGCACAATGAAGCCTTAGAGAGAATTGGGCTTAGAGGGAAAAAATCCTAATTACACTTCAATATCATGTTTACATCAAAAGGCTTTGCATCATACATGCCGTGCAAGAATCAAGGCACCAGACTTTTTATTAAGCTAGCAATTCAGCCGCAGCGTCACAGGCCCAGCCTGTGTGTCAACATAACACCATTCCCAGATTCCAAAGGTCAAACTCAGGGCCTGACTCAGAGAACAGAGGAATTTTAAGGCAACCACAAAACGTGACATCCCTCAACCAACTTCCTTCCTTTTATTAGAGATATTACTGATAATAGAAACAGCCAGATGACTTCAAGCATTTAAAATCACATGCGTAACAGAGGACGAGCAGAGACCGTTGATCTCTGATTGTTCAGAAGGCAGTTACTCGGACTGTGGAAAAACCCAAGCCTTTCTGAGGCCCTTCCATCCCGCTATATGCCTTCTCCTTAACATTCAATGAAGGTGGGGGACACTGGGGAGGGACGGAATTCAAATCAGTCAGTTCTGCTACGTGGTCAGTGGTTCTGGTAAATAGATTTGATGGCAAGAAAACAGAAACCATCTGCTAAATATGCATTTCAGAGATATCCTGTGGATTTCAATTATGCAGGCCGCCTCTGTCCTCAGTTTCATCACTGAAAAGCTAGAACCACCTTAAAGAACCAGGAGCCTCCCTGCTTGGCTCCAGAAGACTCTCACACTAGGCCCCCCAGGGCCCATGAAACAAAACTGGATTTTCAGCCACCTCTGGCACCACACCAGAACTAAACCATGCCCATTCTCCTGACTCTGGTGTGTCAGGGCCCCTCATGCTGGATGAACCATCACAGTCAGACCCTCAGTCCATGGCCCGCACGGTTGTTGGGGGTGATCGATCTGCATGGAGTGCTGCTGCTGCTGCTAAGTCGCTTCAGTCGTGTCCGACTCTGTGCGACCCCATAGACGGCAGCCCACCAGGCTCCACCATCCCTGGGATTCAGGCAAGAACACTGGAGTGGGTGCCATTGCCTTCTCCGCATGGAGTGCTGACTCCCATTTAAAAGCTTATCCCACATCAACAAATCCCACTTAAATGTAACAAACTCATGAGAAGCCACCCACAAAATGTCCACTTTTGTTCAGAAAGAAATTTACTTTGTTGGCAAAAAACAATGATTTCCAAATAGTTATTCATCATATGCACAGTTCACATCCTAGGTGAAGCACTATACGATGAGAAACTCAACGTTTTTAGGAGCTCAGCATATGGACAGTTGACCCCAAGTTCAGCAGAGCAAACCTTGAAAACGCCCCCAGCCTCCACCCCCAGCCCTTCGCTCCTCCCTTTAACTAATGAAAGTACACACGTCAAGGGCAGGGGCAGGTCCCTACGGGTCCACACTGGCTTCCATCAGAAGTCAAGATGCCAACACCCACAACCTTACTTCTTTTTAAAAAGCAGTGCTTTTTAAGATTGAGAGAGGACAACAGGGGAACACTGTGAGGGTGGGGGTGACCTCTTTATGGGCATGTGGCTGAGCTGAGGAAGGGCGTCCAGGGCAGCACTCTCCTCCTCCCAGAAACCCAGAATGGGAAATGGGCAGAAAATGACTGTGTTCTCTGGGGGAGGAAAAACCAGAAAACTCCCAAGCACAGCAAAAGATAAGTCTCCAAAGACCATTTTCTACTCAACCAAAGTACATTTCTTTAAAAAGGTGGTTTGAACTCACAGCCTATCTTGGATTCCCACACATCTTCCTCTTCTTTGGCTGGAGACCAGGCTGAAGAACACACGGCTGTCCGACAGAGGAAAGGAAGCGCTAGGCCCCTCTCTTGTTCTTGCTCTGAAGCTCTACCCACTTGCGCCTTCTGCCCTGGGGCTCTCACCTCTCGGTACTCATTAAGTACCTTCATCTGAGAGCACAGCACTCGGCAAACAATTCAATAATGGTGATAAGAAATAAGCCAGAGGTACCTGGGGGTGCTATGGGAACTCAGGCAAGATGCATTAAGCTCCTGCTGGGAATTTAGGCAGAATTCCAGGAAATCACAGGAGAGCTCAGTGAAAAAGGTGGTGTGAGGATGAGATGGGTGAAAACCTTGGAAGGGGCATTTCAGGCCTATGGAGGACCAAAAGGAATGGCAAAGAACGGACTTCCCATGGGCAATCACAGGCATTGTAGGCCTGCGGGTGGGGATGGTGTCTGACCAGGGAGGAAGGAGTCCCAGCCTTGCGATGGTGAGCAACTTGGACTTACGACCCCTTTGGGTAGCACTGTTGGGTTAGTATTTAGCTGCCTCCCTGGTGGCTCAGATGGTAAAGAACCTGCCTGTAATGTAGGCGACCCAGGTTTGATCCCTGGGTTGGGGAGATCCCCTGGAGAAGGGAATGGCTACCCACCCCAGTACTTTTGCCTGGAGAATTCCATGGACAGAGAAGCCTGGCGGGCTACAGTCCATGGGATCACAAAGACCTGGTGGACATGACTGAGCAATTAACATTAGTTTTTTTCTGGCTGAAGTGTGGATAGAGTAAGGGCATCAAGGCCAGAGGACCGGAAACCAGAAAGCAGCTGCTGCAATGATCCAGCCCTGTGGTTCTCAAAGTGTGGTTCCTGAACCACCAGCAGCAGCCTCACCTGGACTTACTAGAAATGGACCCCCTCAGGCCACTCCAGACCTGCTGAGTCAGAAACTGTGGGGGTGGGCCCAGCAATGCGTGAACTGACCGGCTCTCCAGGTGACTGTGATGCTCACTAAAGTCTGAGAACGACTCATGCAGACAAGGGGGATAGGTGCCTGCACTAGGGGCAGGCTGGGGGACAGAGGGGGGGGATGCAAGGCTGGCAGATTGTAAAATCAGCTGAGACATGCGTGTGTAAGGGAGGGTCAAGAGAAGAGGTTCAAGGACTTTGGTGTGAGTGACTGATTGGAGCTGTCAAGAATACAAGACGCCAAGCAGGCTTTGATGAGTTCTGTGCTGGGCGTGGGGAGCTGGAGCTGTCTCTGGGCCATGCAGCTGCTCAGCCTGTGGGATACACGAGTAGGAATCTCAGAGGGGAGCTTCCACGTGACCACTCAGAGCAGGAGGCCAGAGGCAGAAGTCTGAGGACACCAGTATCAGAGGGCCAAGGAGACAGAGAAGCCCACAACAGTGCCAAACACGGAAAAAGAGAAGCAAAAGGAAAACAAGCGGGTTCCCGCAAAACCTCTGGTCCTTCCGCAGGGCATAGCTAAGCAGGTTTTGATCCACCCTAACACTGTGCTGTGCTAAGTAAGTCGCTTCAGTTGTGTCTGACTCTTTGCGAGCCTATGGACTGTAGCCCACCAGGCTCCTCTATCCATGGGATTCTCTAGGCAAGAATACTGGAGTGGGTTGCCACGCCCTCCCCTCCAGGGGATCTTCCCGACCCAGAGATCGAACTCGCACCTCTTGTGTCTCCTGCCCTGGTGGGCAGGTTCTTTACCACGAGTGTCACCTGGGAAGCACCCTTACTATTAGGGTATCTATTTATGTAACCCACCATCACCAATAAGATAAAATCAATACATGGTCATCTCAAGAGATGCCTAGATGGCATTTTGATCAAGTTCAACATTCCTTTTTAAAGTTTCTTTTGACAGCCTCTCCAACATCCACTTCCACCCACTCCTTCTTTCTTCCCAGGGGCCACTGACTCCTGTTTGGGGAGCTAAGTAGTTCTAAAAAAAAAAAAATGTGGATTTATATGAATATGGCTAAACATTTGGCTTCCTTGGCTATGGTGACTGGTTAGAGGTGGTCAAGTGACTTAGTCTGGTCCAATCAGAGTTCTATCATGGGATTTTGCTAGGAATGCTGAGAAAAGACAGTTCTCTCTCTTCTCACTGCTTCACCCTCTGCCCCTCTCTCATGTTTAATTCTCCCTGGCTGGCAAAAGAAACATTTCTTCAACAACTGCTGACCACCCAAGATATTACAGTCACTGGGAAAAACAATTGCTCATTATCATGCAAGTTAATACATGGCTCAATTTGGATTTGAACTTGAACTCCTTGACTTCAGAACCTGTGCTCTACCTGAGCGTCATCAAAGAAGACTGAAATAAATGGAATGATATATGCCTTCCTGGATGGGAAGTCACCATTAAAAAAGCGTCATCTCCCCTAAGCCAATCAATATATTAATTACTATAAATATCCTGGTGGTGATTTAGTCGCTAAGTCATGTCCAGCTCTTGAGACCACATGCACTGTATAGCCCTCCAGGCTCCTCTGTCCAGAGGCTTCTCCTAGGCAAGAACACTGGAGTGGGTTGGCGTACCCTCCTCTAAGGGATCCTCCCAACCCAGGGATTGAACCTGTGTCTCTTATGTCTCCTGCATTGGCAGGTGGGTTCTTTACCACTAGCGCCTTCCGGGGTGTGGGTACCTTAAATGATTAGAACCCTGGAATGTATTTAAGACTCTTTAAATTGCTGTTCTCTTTCTTCTGCTTATATATCTACCACAACACAGGCATACCTCATTTTACTGCACTTCACTTTACTGTGCTTCTCAGATACTGATTTGCTTCACTTTTTTTTACAAATTGAAGGTTTGTGCCAACCCTGGGCATTGTCAGATAATGATTACTACTTTTTTTTTTAGCAATAAAGTATTTTTGAATAAGTTATGTATTTTGTTTTTAAAGTCATAATGCTATTGCACACTTAACAGACTATAGTAATCATAACTTTAATAGGCGCTGGGAAAGAAACAAATTCGAGTGACTCCCATTACTGCGGTATTTGCTTTATTGCAGTGATCTGGACAGGAATCCACAATGTCTCAGAGGTATGCCTGTATTTATCATGCAATAATTTTGTCACCATCACCACAAACTGTTGGGGGCAAGAGGACCCTAGGAGACAAATGGCAACTCCATCCAACCAGTCAGAGAAACAGTAAATGATCAGTTGTAACAGGATGCATCCAGCACCCAACACCCAAACCCATCTGCCACAACCAAGACTCACAGATATTTGGTGAGTGGGTGTTTAATTTAATACATCATTAAAAAGCTGAAAAAGCCCTTGGTAAATGGAAGATTACTCTGCTCCTTGGCACAAAATGCAGGCTGCTGGAGAGCAAAGGCTGCCAATGTTGATTCGGTTTTGCATGTAAAACCAAATCTGGAATTCCTTTTCCCCATGTGTAATAAGGGGTAATAAGACATGCCCCTTGGGGAGGGCTGATGCTGGCTGTGCATTATTCATGGCTGTACCTCCAGGGCTTGGCACATCAGGCAGTTGATAAATGATATGTATTATTATGCTGATCTCTCATTCATTCTTTTGGAAAAACCCTTACTAATCCCCACAGTAAGCCAGAAACCAAACGTTAGTAATCTAACTTAATAAACTGGATCATCATAACATAAGCTCTTTCTTTATTTTGCATCAAAATGTAGTCCTAAAATATCTGACATACTTACATGAAAACACAAATGTCACCTTCTGTATCAGGTAAATTTACCACCTTTCTTCCCCCCAGTATCACAGAAAACCAAGGACTGCTTTACATTTTCACTTTCATTATTACAACCAAGTCTTCAAGGCATTGACTTCATGGTGAAGGATGATTTCCAACAATTTGGGAACTGGAATGCTTCCAAGGGGTCATCTTCTTTAACCCTTTCATTTTATAGATCACCAAGTAAGGCCTAAGAGGGTACTGCTATATTCAAGGTTGTATTCAAATAAGATGTCACAGTGGAATAAAATCAAAGTCTTCAAGTTGCCAGGCTAATGATACTTCCACTCTGCCCCCACTGTTTCATGGTAACCACCAAAATGCTCTCCCGTTAAAAACAGAAGCACAGAACACCACATCTGCAAGCCTTTTAAAGAGAAGATGGTGGAATACATTAACTTGTGGTTAACTTTATCTCCTATTCCCTACCTCACAATTCTGCGTATAGTTTAACATAAGGACCTGTAAATATATACCATGTGCTTGAGAGAATGGCAGCTAAACCAGAAAAGTTATAAGCCTTTGTTAGAAATTCTGAGATTGTGAGTTATTTTTAAACAAAGAGGCTAATCAAGAGTTTACAAATTCCTCAAATGCCTCATTTTATCATTTTCCTCTATATCTTATTCTCCAAAGCCTCCTTCAGAATCTAACATAATATATTTAGCCATGAAAGGAGACCAAACTAATTAAGCAGTCTCTGTAGGCCCTCTATTAGAAGATGTGTCTTTCAGTGTGGACTTACCTGTTAGTCAAAGACAAGATAAAAGTGGCAATGTGAGAGACTAAAGCAGTGAGGGAGAGTAGGAGGAAGGGGCAAGACATCACTCTTGTATGTTGCTAACTCGTGTCCAACTTTTTGGCAACCTCATGGACTATAGCCTACTGGGCCTCTCTGTCCATGGGACTTTCCAGGCAAGAATACTGGAGTGAGATGCTATTTCCTTCTCTAGACTCTTGTATATGGTTAGGTAAATCAAGGACAACTTCCATAAACTAGAAGGATCTTCCTGGACGACTATGATGTCTTACTAAAGCAGAGACAGAGGTCTGAGTCCTTGAGTAATAATAAAAAATAATAGAAGGCATCAAGGTGCAGTAGGAGAAAACTGACTGAAGATGAAAGCTCTATATTCTGTCCCAACTTATACATTAACAAGCTGATCATGGACAGACACACTATTATTCTGGGTAACCAGTTTTATAACATGACAGGTAAACGCATAGCTTCTAATATTTATCCACAGACATACCCCATTGATGATGGTTGGAAATGTAGGCTGCTTGAAACCCCAGATTTCTTTGGTCTTGCGTCTCCTATTTAAAAATATTTCAAGGACAATCTCACTTCCAGGACCTGTATGTCCCTGAGCAACTTATTTTATCCTCTGTGAACAACAGGTTTTTTTTTTTTTTTAATCAACCCTTTTATAAGAATAACTAGAATATTTGGGAAGAATATTTTTTAAAAACATCCATTAGAAAGCATTAGTGTGATCACAAGGCAGTGAGACATTGTCAGGTCAAGATATGGGAGAGAAAGAAAGGTGAGAGGCACGAACATGGTTTTTGGTGCCCACATCCTCTCAAGGCCATTGACAACTCAAAAGTAGCAGATGACAAGCTGAGCAGAGCTTCTATACATCTCACAGAAGTGGAAGGACAAAATTGGGAGCTTGGGGCCCACTAGGGAGTAAGGATCTTGGTAACCACCTTAGGTTTTCAGTTGAGCAGCAACCTATGACATTTCAGTGAGCTACAACCTACAAAAATAGGGTTGACCTGGAAACAGAATAGCCTTCATATGAAATGAAATCTTTGTTTGAATCATCTCTATCATTGACTGAAGTATTATCCTCTCTCCCTTGTCCAGCTGCCATCTAAAAGCAAAAGAATATTCTATCTGAAGGAATATGCCATCATCTAGAGTCTCAATTTATCTCTAAAACTGCTCAAATATAATGTCCAACATACAATAAAAAATAACTGGGTTACAATGAAAATAAGATTGACTAAAGGGAGATAATAATTAAGTATACACATAGAAAATCCAGATAATGGAGTTATCATACACAGACTTTAAGATAACCATGGTTAATAGGTTCAAAGAATAAAAAGACAAGATGTAAAATTTTGGTAAAGAACTAAAAATTATTAAAAAAAAAAAGATGGAAAACTTCATTTTTCATTAATGTACTGAAAAATAGAATAATTAAAAATAGTCACAAATGGGTGGGTTTATAAGAATATGAGACACAATGGAAAAAGAATTAAAATAAATGTCAGAAGAAAAGATCCAGGTTAAGGCACAGAGAGACAAAAGGATGGAAAACTGTGTGGAGTATATGAGCCATCTGATACACAGAGAAAAGGTGTCACGTATATGTAATTTCAACCCCAGTAGGGCTGGAAAGAGAATGGGGCAGAAATGATATTTGAAGAGGAAATGGCTGAGAATTTTTCAATAGTGAAGAAGTGAATCAAATCACAAATTCAAGAAGTACTATGGACCCTAAGAAGAAAAAATACAAAGAAAATCACATGTACTCACACTATGAAAGCATTGTTGAAAGCAAAGTGAAAAGGTTTAAAAATAGCCAAAGAAAAAGACACATTGCTTTAGCAGAGCAATAGTCAAGACTGACAGCAAACTTCTCAACAGAAACAATGTGAGGTGGAATACAATGAAATGATATCTTCAAAGTGCTGAAATAAAATACATGACAACCTATAATTCTACACAAATAATAACAAAATAGATGTTTCAGACAAACAAAAACTGAGAGAATTGTTCAGTAGAGGAAATACTAATAGACCTTTAGTCATTCAAAGACAAATGATCTCAGATGGAAGCTCACAGATTGGAAAAAATAAAGAAAAGATATATGTGTGAGTAAGTCCAAATCAATTTTGTGTTTAGATAACAATGACAATGTCTTCTTGAATTTAAAAATATAGAGTGTTAAAATACATGACAACAGGAGAATAAAATGAGTAGAGAAATAACAAGAGGATAGAACTCTAACAAAGAGCTGACCACCAATCTTGTCTAAGGGACCAGAAGATGGAGCTTGAGGCAATGAGTGTTGCTAGGCAGCAACAGGAGAATTTCAGCAAGAGGGAACCAGAAAAGGGGGATTCTAAACTCTTCCCAAAGCTCTGGCTGACTCTTGAACCACAGAAGAACAGGGAAAACTCCAAGGAGTCCAGCTAAAGATAAAAAAACTTAATTGAGATTTGAGCTTCTATACACCTTAGAGGACAGAGTGTTTACACTTTGAGTCTAATCAAATTAAACTGCCTGCAAAAATAAACCAAAAAGTCAACATTCTTCAGACTAAAACAGAATTCAGAGTCTCAATGTATCATTTTCAATGTCCATGATATAAACAATGGCAACCCAGAGATAACCCAGATATTGAAATTATCAGACAAGACTTTAAAGCTGCTATTATAATTATACTTAATGGGGTAAAGAAAAATATGTACATAACAAGTGAAAAGAGAAGATATCTCAGCCCAAAATAAAAAAGGAAAAAAAGAACAAGTGAAAATATTAGAACTGAAAAATACAATATCAGAAGTATTCACTGGATGGGATTAATATCAGAAGAGAGATTTCAGAAGAAAGTTCATAAACATGAAAGTACATCAATAGAAGTTATCCAATCTGAATAAAAGAGAAAAAGGTTGGAAAAAAAGAAACAGAGACCTAGGGATCTATGGGCAATATCAGAAAGTTCTAACATATTGATAATTAGAGTTCCAGGTAGAGAAAAGAGATAAAGAATGGGAGATTTAAATATTCAGAAAAAATACAATAAAATTTTCCAAATTTTCTGAAAGCCATATGTTTACAAGTTTAAGAAGTCAAAATCACAAATGAGATAGAGATGAAGAAAGTTACTCTGTATAAACAATCTGCTGAAACCCTAAGAAGAAAGTAGCCAGAGAAAAGCAACACGTTACACACAGTGGGACAATGACTCAAAAGTCTACTGCATTTTCATGAGAAACTGTGGACAGAGGAGCAACAGCATTAAAGTTAAGACATTTCTGAACAGAGGAAAATTAAGACAATTCATTGCCCACAGACCTGCAGTCTAAGAAATGCTAACATAACTATTTCAGGACTAAAGAAACGATAAGAGAAGGAAACATGACTGCTGAGTGAATAGAGAGTATCAGATACAGTAAACGTGAAAGGTTACTTCATCCGGGTTAACATAAAGAATAAATATAAAAGATAAAATACTAAGGGTTTTAAAAGCTAATGTAGGAGACTATCTTCATGACCTTGAGGTAGGGAAAGATTTCTTAGACTATATTAAACTTCTACTCATCAAAAGACATATTTTTTATTGCCCAAACTGGGATGATTCTTAGAAGGAAAGAGAACATAATTAGTGATTACTCTGGAAGACTTGGAGAAGGGAACAGATACCTACTCCAGGATTCTGGAGAATTCCATGGATGGTCTAGTCCATGGGGTGCCAAAGAGTTGGACATGACTGAGTGACTTTCACTGGAAGACTAGGCATATACTAGGATAGTTAGGTACAAATTGGAAATATGGTGACATTACTTATCTATTCACAGGTAAATGCCCAACAGGAATGTGTCATATGTGAATCAAAAGAAATGTACAAGAAAGTTCATGGTAGCATTATTTATAATAGTCATAAATGGTAACATCCCAAATGTTCATTACCAATAGATTGAATAGTGGTATAATCATGCAATGGAATACTATGCAGCAATGAAAATGTATTAAACACAGCAAAATACAACATGAATTCATCTCTGAAATATAATATTAAGCAAAAGAAAACAGACATAAAATAACATATAAGGTTCAAAAATGAGCAACACTACTGCATGATTTTATAAATCAAAATAGTAAAAGAGAGTAATGATTAAGAAGGGTTTCTGGGGGTACTGGTTCTATTTCTTAACCTGTGTGATAGTTACAAAAATGTCGACTTTGTGATAATTTATCACATGGTATACTTAGGATTTTCAAACTCTGTTTGGATATTGTTCTTCAATTTAAAAGGTTATAAAAACGAAACCTAGACCTGAATGTAAAATGCAAAACTACAAAAGTCCTAGAAGATAAAATAGGTTAGATGACTTTTTAGATGGAACACCAAAGCCACAACCCATGAAAGGAGTAATTGATATGCTGGGCTTCAGTGAGATGAAAAACATCTACTCTGCAAAAGACTATATCAAGAGGATGAGAAGAGAAGCCTCGGAGAAAATATCTGCAAAAGACACGTTTGATATAGAACTGTTAATCAAAATATAAAAATAGCTCTTAAAACTCAACAATATAAAAACCAATCTGATTAAAAATGGGTGAAAGACTTTAGCAGACATCTCACCAAAGTAGATGGTGTCAAACACGTCCATGAAAATATGCTCCATATCATATGCCATTAGGAAATTGCTAATTAAAACAATGACATACATGCATCCATTAGAATGCTGAAGATATAAAATATGACCAGTGTGAAATGCTGATCAGGCTGTGGAGTAACATGAACTGTCATTGCTGGTAAGAATGCAAAATGATATAGCCCCTGTGAAAGACAGTTTGGTGGTTTCTTACAAAGCTAGAGAAACTTTTATAGCAATCATGGTTTTTACACTGACCTGAAGGAGTTGAAAGGGGTTTCCCTGGTGGTTCAGTGGTAAAGAACCCCTGCCCCTGCCAGTGCAGGTTCAGTCCCTGGGTCAGGAAGATCCCCTGAAGAAGGAAATGGCAGCCCACTCCAATATTCTCGCCTGGGAAATTCCATGGACAGAGGAGCCTGGTGGGTTACAGTCCATGGGGTCACAAAGAGTCAGACACGACTTAGTGACTAACAACAAAGGAGTTGTACATTTACAGAAAAGTATGCACCTGAACCTCGAGAACAGCTTTGTTCACAACTGCCAAGGCTTGAAGGCCACCAAGATGTCCTTCAGTAGGTAAAGGCGTGAATAAACTGTGGTACATCTCATCAATGAAACATTATTCAGTGGTTTAAAAAAAAAAAAAAAGACATGAACTCTCAAGCCATGAACATGCAAGGAAGACCCTTAAATGTGAATCAGCATGTGAAGGGAGCCAATCTGAAAAGACTCCATACTGTATATTCCCAACTACAGGACTATGGAAAAGAAAAAACAATGGAGACAGGAAGAGCAGTGGTTACCAGGGGTTAGTGAAGGAGAATGAGTAGGTGAGAAGAGGATTTTTAGGGCAACACGTGATATTATAATGGTGGATCTACGGCATGATAGCTTGTCTAAATCCATTGAATGTACTCCACCAAGACTGAACCTTCATGTCACCTGTGGACTCTGGGTGACAATGATGTATCAGTACAGGTTCATCAATGTTCAACAAACACAGCACTCGGGCGGAGGAGGCTGATGGAGGGTGGCTGTGCACGTGTGGGGATTTGGCGGGGGTTGGTATCTGGAAACCCTCTGTACTTTCTACTTAGTTTTGCTGTGAATCTAAACTGCTCCAAAAATAAACTCTATTTAAAAAGAAACTATTTCAGGACCCTTCCCTGCTGGTCCAGTGGTTGGGAGTCCAACTGCCAATGCAGTGGACACGGGTTCGACCCCTGTTGCAGGAAGATGCCACATGCTGAAGGGCAGCTAAGCCTGTATACCTAGGACCTGTGCTCCACGAGAGGGGCCATCGCAGTGAGCAGCCGGCACACCCCAACTAGAGAGTAGCCCCTGCTCACTGCAACTAGAGAACGCCTGCAGGAAGCAAGCGGCAACAGAGACCCAGGGCAGCCGAAAATGAATGAAGAAATCAGTAAAATTAATTCATGCTAAGTTTGACAGAAAACAATAAAAATCTGTAAAGCAATTATCCTCCAATTCAAAAAATAAATTAAAAAACAATAAACCACTTCAGTTCTTACTTACATAACGTAGAGGATACACAAATAACTTGTATTCTCATCAATAATCTATCCACGCTGATATAAAAACACTTAAATTCCATGGAATTTCATAAACTCCTAGTCTGGGAGAAGGCAGGGTTCACCTGTGGATTCCACCTGCGGGCCCAGCGTGGACAGCCTTGGGGCATGTCCCTCTCACAAAGGAGCCCTCACTGAGCACTTTCTAAGGTCGGCCTGCAGTTTAGGTCCTAATTCTTGTGACATATCCCTTTGCTTGGCATTTTATGGTTCCACTGATTGGGGATTCAGAACAGGCTGACCCGGGAAGCCATCTGAGGGAGCTTGGCGCTCTGCCACATCTGGCTTCTGCCTCTGGCTACCAGGCAGGGTTCTCAATTTCTAAGTTTTCCTGAGTCGGCTGTACATTGCACCACCAGAGCTCAGAATGTGCTGTCAGGGGGAGGATGACTCACAGCCTAACAGCCTTTCCCAAAACCCCAGCTGCTGCGGTACTAGCGAGTGTTGCCAGCACCGCCTCCTAAATGGAAGCAGAAGGCCCCAGAGGGCCCCAGGGCTGCCAGAAGCCAAGGCAGGTTCCCAGGAGCACAGGATGGGAGAACGCCCTCCGGTGCCCTCTCCTGTCTGACTTCTAGCCAGGGATGCTTAACGACACACCATGACAGGACCAGGACTGGCGGATGGCCAGCTTTTCCTGTCCAAACGCTGCCTGGAAGAGTAGGGGCTCTTCTCACAGTCACTCGCTTTGGTTCAGGAGCTCTTCTGGGAGAGAGTGGAAGTGTTCTTCCTGGCTTCTTGGGGAGGTGCATCCCACAGGCCAGATGGGAAAGGAAGGGAGCTGAACCAGGCTGGGCACTAGCTCTGGCCTGTGACTGGTGCTTGGGGTAGGAGACATGCTTGCAGGTCACCTCTCAGGGGCTGCCTCTGTCCAAGGGCAGCCTGGTGTGGAGGCGAGACCTACAGCATGGGGCCAGACTGCTTGGCACTGCATGCAGCTGGACACCTACCTGCCAGGGGGCCTTGGGCAACTATCTAATCTCCTGAACATGCCATTTCTTCATCTCCAAGTTGGAAGCCATAGTACCCCTTGGGTGATTTTGAGTATTAAATGGCTAATCCACAAAGTCTTTAGTAGAGTGTCTAAAATGCACATTACTCAATAACTATTAGCTGCCACACCACTGCCCCCAGACTCTGACACCCTCAGACCCAACAAATGACTCCACCTGGCAGATGGCCGTGTGTGTGTGTGTGTGTGTGTGTGTGTGTGAGTGCACACAGCAGAAGCAACACCTACAGTGGGTCAGATGATAATGACCAGAATCCCCAAATCTGGAGATGGTAGGTGGAATACTGTCCTCCAAAGAGGTCCAGCTCTTCTTCCCCAAAACTTGTGTTAGGTACACAGCAAAAGGGTCTTTGCAATTGTGACTGAGTTAAGGATATAGAGACGGGGAGATTATTTTGGATCAGAACGGGCCATAATTGTAAATACAAATGTTTTTGTAACAGGCAGATGTGACCATGGAAAAAGGCAATGTGACATGAAAGCAGGGATTAATGTGACATGAAAGCAGAGATTAATGTGGCCACAAGCTAAAGAATGCTGGTAGTCAACAGAAGCTGGAAAAGGCAAGACTGAACTCTCCCCTACAGCTTCATGAAGAAACCAGCTTTGTCAAGGCCTAGATTTTACTCCATAAGACTCATTTCAGACTTCTGGCTTCTAGAACACTAAAAGAATCAGGTGTGTCTGACTTGGCAACCCTGCACACTGTAGCCAGCCAGGCTCCTCCGTCCATGGGATTCTCCAGGCAAGAATACTAGAGTGGGTTGCCATTTCCTTCTCCAGGGGATCTTCCCTACTCAGGGTTTAAACCCAGGTCTTCCGCATTGCAGGGAGATTCTTTACCATCTGAGCCACCAGAGGAGAGAATAAAGTTCTGTTGTTTTAAACCACTCAATGAGTAGTCATTTGTTACAGCAGCAGTAAGAAACTGATACGTTATCTCGGAATCCTGCCAACGACCATGCGTCCAGACAGAAGAATGGAGGTCTGGAGGGAGAATGCTGGCAGGACCCTCTCCGTGTCACAGCACATCAGTCAGGATTCCAGGCTGAGTTCTAGGACCCGGGGAAACCGGCACGGAGCTGAGGCAGGGACTGAGCCTCAAGGGCAGAGCGCTGATGGACAACAGTAAGGGACTGGCACTACTCCATGCCCAAGCATTCCACACGTAAGCTGATGGCAGTGAGCGCCCCTCCAGGCCTTGGCAGGAGGGCCTGCACCCACACACGTACTACCAGCTTCTGTCAGGGTGAGCGCTGGGCCAGCTTGTCAAAGTGTCCTCTGCAGGCTGGTACTAGCCTGGAAACTCTTCTCCAGCAGCAATGAGATAAGGATGAACATTGAGAATAAACTGCTTAGAAACAGAGCAATTTGGATTGCCTTGATATTTTTGGAAATGTAATTTTACTGCTGCTGAATCTTCTGATAAAATATTTCAGCTTGGGTTTTATATGTCTTCTATAAAAAGTAATTTTTCTAGTAATCCATTTTGATTGTATTTTATGAATACTTGTTTGTAATAAATTGGAAATTACACACACATACACACTCACAACATTGGTCTTCTACCACCAACAGGGCTCCTGAGAACCACACTGCAGGTGGAAGGGAGGAGGCTTCTGGACAGCCAGGTGTGATCAGCCAGTGGTTCCAGCAGAGGGCTGGCATACAACTGCCTGAAAGATGAAGGCCAGGTGCCCAGAAGACAATACAATGCCCAGGCTCCATGATGGGCTCTTTGGTACACAGCATAACACCCAACCACCTGCCCTGCATGGCCTTAGGGATGGTCCTATCTCTCAGATGATAAAGGGAATAAAGGATAAGGCTCTCAAGGGCATACCTTTCCTTATCACCACCTTCCCGCCTAATTAGGCACTTCCAAATTACCTGCACTTCCTCGGTGCACACGACCAGAGCTGGGGAGCATGGTGGGTGGCAGGATGAGTGCATCCAGCAGGAGATATTGCTACCCATAACCAAGAAAGGGGCAGCTTACTCCCACATTGTTCAAGTAGCGCCACGCCACTCACGCACAGGACACGAGGCTGTTCTTTTCTCACCCGTGCCTCCGGATAACCCTGAGAGACTAATACTGCCACTCTCACTTTAAAGAAAACCCAAAGCTGGCTCAGAGAAGCATGTACAGGGTAGTAAGTCAAGTGCAGGCTTTGGAAGGAAGACCTGTCTTCAATTCTCATCACTAACCAGTAGGGTAACCTTACAGTTATCTAACAGTTCTGGACTTGAGTTTGCATATGTATAAAACATGGATACTAATACCTTCATCACAGAGTTCTTATAATTAAGTAGTTAAAGCAATGTCTGGAAAACACTTAACATTTAGCACCTGGCCTGAAGTTTCCAATAAATACTGACCTTAAAAAGGGAGGGAGGGGAAGATGGGAGCCACAACTAAGGTGTGAAAAAGCTCTAAGGACAGAGATGAAAAGAACACAACAATGAGAACATCAAGATGGAAAAACACAGAGCAAAATAAAAGTAACTAGCATGAGACTAGCAACTGCAGCTCAAGTCATGCACCACATTTTGTAAATACAATTTAAAAAATTATCCTGTTTACAATCACGTCATCAAAGAACTGGAAATTCAGAATTAAGCAAGTTTATGTTTCTGACCCTCCTGAATCCAAAGTCCTCTCTTCTTATTACATATACACACTCATCAGAGCTCCACATAATCAACAGTATTTAGCAAAATGTGACGTTAAAATATAATTGTGGATGGAACAAAAACACGTTAAGAAAGCAGTTAAAATGATTTCGCAAGCTGGGGCACATCTGTTTGATCTCAGATGTTTACAGCGATTGAAGTGCGTCACTGACCACCGCCACAGTCAGGGGAAACAGGCGCCACACACGTCCTACCCTCACGTCATGCATCTCGTATCCTGGACGAATGGCGAACTGTCTGAAGTGCCAGGTTATACTAAGCAGGTATTTGCTGGGAAGAGAGAAATTAAAATGAAGATTGATTCTATACTGTTTTCAGTATTAGCGTTAACATGCCAACCTGTCCACTCAAATATCTGAAAAGTTTTTCTCTCTTTAAAGTAAGATGGCATCTTGTGATGATCTCAAGTAGAAGTCTTCAAAGACACTTGGGCCCATGATTTTCATCTCAGAGGAACACAGGAGATGAAAAAACTAAAATGGACAGTCCTGAGCAAGACCATTATTAAGGGTTAAGAGATGTGTTATGACAACTTAGCGTGACAGCACCTTCTCTTCTTAGGCTGAGGTCAGGAAATTGGGTTCCTACCTACCAGAACATCAGAAGGGCAAGACAATAGCCCAAGTTCTGAACAGAGGGTCACACAAGGGACGTTCTCTATAGAAAAGCAACAGTCAATTTGGGCCTTAACTCAGCCAACCGCGTATACAAGCAGGGAAAAATCCGAAGCCACACAGACTCAGTGGTCATCCTAGAAAATGAGCCAGAGCAGTAACCTGAGACGGAAAGAAACGTGAGAACATCCGGTGCCCAGGCAAGCAGCTCTGGTGGCCGCAGCAGCCTCCGAGCTATGGCTTTGCAGCCGTGCTCAGCAACAGAGCTCACCAGGCCAGCCTTGACCCAATATGGACAGATATGTGTTCTGCATGGTCCGAGTAACAGATAAGCTCTTCAGAAGAACTCTACCAACAAATGAAGTGGAGGTCTGAGATAACCACTTAAGCAATTTAGGCCATTAATCATACAGTTACTATACTCATATTCTGAACTTCACTCTTTTACATAATTAATTCAGCACAAAGGATAACAAAGCACATACTACCTGCTTCAGTTCAAAAGATGATAGTATAGGTACTTATACTACAGTTTATATCATTTTTAAGTACCTTCTGGTGTGTACACAGGATAATGATTACTTTTAAGATGTTTAGTCTTGGTGGTTAGATTCTTTTTTTTTCTTTGTTGAGATACTTAAATTCAACATTTTATAAATTATCTTGGAAGCACTTTGTATTTGGGACACAAAGACTTGTAATCCTCAAAACAATTCTCACAATGTGTCAGATCTGGCTTTCCCTGTGGGTGGGTTCTTACAAGTTCACAGAGTAACTACGGAGAATGAGGCAGCATTGAAAGCAATTAAAAGCAGGTGCCCAACTTTTTCTGCAGAGTCATGGTAGTATTTCACTCAAGATACCTTTCTTTTACTCCCAGGCTTCACATACTGAAGAATGTTACCCTCAAACTGACCAGAAGACCACCTTCCCAGTCTTTCCTACAATTTGCTGTAACTCAATGGTGTTTGCACCCTCGTGGGAGGAACTGCTACATGTTCTCTTAGAAGTCAAAGATAAGATCATTAATGGGCCTGAAGTTACCTTAAATTTAAAAAGGGAAAATGGCAGAAAAGAAAAACAGGAATGGTCTTGCTTTGGTAAAAAGCTAACATGGGGATTGTATGTGGAAATTAAAATGGATCTTCACTATGGGTAAGGAGGAAGTACAAAGCATTAATTGCGAAGGATAGATTTCAAACTGCTAATAGTGATTACCTCCAGGGTGGGGCTGGAGGAGTAGGTCTTCAGGGAGAGCGACTTCATAGACATGTATGTATGGGACACACGGGAAACAAGTGTGTATGTGCGTTTACATGTTATATACACATATATATATACATTCATATGCTTTTAAACTGGTGATAGTATAGGTGACTTTTACTTTTTGCATTTCTCAGTTTTTTCAAAAGATTTTGTTTAAAAGTAGGCCAATAGATGAAATTTCTGAGCACATAGTTTCATTTGGTTCTCAACAAAACCTCGCTATCTCTACCCTCACCTTTTTCCCTCGCCACACCCCTACTACTTAATGCTGACATGGGCTTTTATTGGTATCACACTCTGTATGGCTTAGGTGAGGTATGCTCTTGGGCACTCAGGGATATCAACTGCTAAAACCCTAAACTACTGGGACTTCCGTGGTGGTTCTGTGGCACCAGTTCAATCCCTGGTCAAGAAAACAGATTTCATATGCTGCAACTAAGGCCCAGCGCAGCCAAATAAATTTAAAAAGAGAAAAAAATCCTAAAATACTGAAATTTCCAAGTTTTAAGTTGTAAATCTTCCAACATCAAATTACTCTTTATTTTTCCATCTATTATTTCTCATTGAGCACTGTGCCTTTCTAATTATTGGATGAAGGGAGAATACTTGATAAAATCAAATTAATCCTCTGAATTTATGCTGAATTGGAAATCTTAATGTCCCCGGAATGTCAGGGTGCTATTGGTTTCCCCACGTGTTCCATACAAGTCGCTATTGGTTTCCCCACGTGTTCCATACAAGTCGCAGGGGACCTGCCACAGCATTCCAGGTTCCTATATAATACTGTTCCTTACAGCATCAGACACTACTTTCACCATCAGACACATCCACAGCTGAGCGTCATTTCTGCTTTGGCCCAGATGATCCATTCTTTCTGGAACTATCAGTCAGCTGCCCTTTGCTCTTCCAGTGGCATATTGGACACCTTCTGACCTGGGGGGCTCACCTTCTGGTGGCGTATCTTTTTTGCCTTTTCATATTATTCATAGAGTTCTCGAGGCAAGAATACTGGAGTGGGTTGCCATTTCCTCCTCCAGTGGACAATGTTTTGTCAGAACTCTTCACTATGACCTCTCCATCTTGGGTGGACAGGCACAGCATGGCTCACAGCTTCATTGAGTTATGCAAGCCCTTTGCTATAACAAGGCTGTGGTCCATGAAGGGGAACGTAAAGAAAAATATGCACAGGGACCTGGAATGTTAGGTCCATAAATCAAGGTATATTGGAAGTGGTCAAACAGGAGATGGAAAGAGCCAACATCGACATCTTAGGAATCTGTAAACTAAAATGGACAGGAACGGGTGAACTGAATCTAGATGACCATTACATCTACTACTGTGGGCAGGAATTCCTTAAAAGAAATCTAGTAGCCCTCATAGTCAACAAGACAGTCTGAAATGTAGTACTTGGGTGCACTCTCATAAACGACAGAATGACCTTGGTTCATTTCCAAGGCAAACGATTCAGTACCACAATAATCCAAGTCTATGCCCCATCCACTAATGCAGAAGAAGCTGAAGTTGACCAGTTCTATGAAGACCTACAACACCTTCTAGAACTAATATCAAGAAAAGATGTTCTTTTCATCATAGGGAATGCAAAAGTAGAACATTAGAGAACAGGGAAGTATGGTCCTGGAGTACAAAATGAAGCAGGGTAAATGCTAACAGAGTGTTGTCAAGAGAATACGCTGATCGTAGCAAACACCTTTTTCCAACAGCCCAAGAGACAACTCTACACATGGATATAACCAGATGGTTAATACCAAAATCAGATTGATTATATTCTTTGCAGCTGAAGGTGGAGAAGCTCTATACAGTCAGCAAAAACAAGATCGAGAGCTGACTGTGGCTTAGATCATGAGCTCCTTATTGCAAAATTCAGAATGAAATTGAAGAAAGTAGGGAAAACCACTAGACCATTCAGGTATGGTCTAAACCAAATCCTTCATGATTACACAGTGGGAGTGACAAATAGATTCGAGGATTAGAGCTGATAGACAGAGTGCCTGGAGAACTATGGATGGAGGTTCATAGCACTGTTCAGGAGGCAGTGACTAAAACCATCCCAAAGAAAAAGAAATAAAAAGGGCAAAGTGATAGTCTGAGGAGGCCTTACAAATAGCTGAGAAAAGAAGAGAAGAGAAAGACAAGGGAGGAAACGGAAAGATATACCCAACTGAATGCAGAGTTCCAGAGAATAGCAAGGGGAGACAGGAAGGCCTTCTTAAATAATGCAAAGAAGCAATGGAAAACAACAGAATGGGAAAGACTAGAGATCTCTTCAAGAAAACTGGATATCAAGGGAAGATTTCATGTGAGAATGGGTACAATAAAGGACAGAAACAGCAAGAACCTAACAGAAACAGAGGAGACTCAGAAGAGATGGCAAGAATACACAGCACCATAAAAAAGAGGTCTTAATGACTCGAATAACAATGATGGTGTGGTCATCTACCTAGAGTCGGACACCCTGGAGTGTGCAGTCAAATGGGCCTTAAGAACCACTGTTATTAATACGAACAAAGCTAGTGGGTGTGACGAAATTCCAACTATTTCAAATCCTAAAAGATGATGCTGTGAAAGTGCTGCACTCAGTATGTCAGCAAATTTGGAAAACTCAGCAGTGGCCACAGGACTGGAGAAGATCAGTTTTCATCCCAAAGAAGGGCAATGCCAAAGAATGTTTAAGTTACTCTACAATTAGGCTCATTTCACATGCTAGAAAGGTCATGCTCAAAATCCTTCAAGCTAGGCTTCAAAAGTATGTAAACCGAGAACTTCCAGATGTACAAGTTAGGTTTAGAAAAGGCAGGAACCAGAGATCAAATTGCCAACATTTGCTGGATCATGAAGACAGTAAGAGAATTCCAGAAAAACAGCTATTTCTGCTTCACTGACTACACTAAAGCCTTTGACTATGTTCAGTTCAGTTCAGTCGCTCAGTCGTGTCCAACTCTTTGTGACCCCATGAACCACAGCATGCCAGGCTTCCCTGCCCATCACCAACTCCTGGAGTCCACCCAAACCCATGTCCATTGATTTGTTGATGCCATCCAACAATCTCATCCTCTGTCATCCCCTTCTCCTCCTGCCCGCAATCTTTCCCAGCCATCAGGGTCTTTTCCAGTGAGTCAGCTCTCTGCATCAGGTGGCCAAAGCATTGGAGTTTCAGCTTCAATGTCAGACCTTCCAATGAACACCCAGGACCGATCTGCTTTAGGATGGACTGGTTGGATCTCCTTGCAGTCCAGGGGACTCTCAAGAGTCTTCTCCAACACCACAGTTCAAAAGCATCAATTCTTTAGTGCTCAGCTTTCTTCATAGTACAACTTTCACATCCATACATGACTACTGGAAAAACCATAGCCTTGACTAGATGGACCTTTGTTGAAAAAGGAATGTCTCTACTTTTTAATATGCTGTCTAGGTTGGTCATAACTTTCCTTCCAAGGAGTAAGCATCTTTTAATTTCATGGCTGTGATCACCATCTGCAGTGATTTTGGAGCCCCCCAAAATAAAGTCTGACACTGTTTCCACTGTTTCCCCATCTATTTCCCATGAAGTGATGGGACTGGATGCCATGATCTTCGTTTTCTGAATGCTGAGCTTTAAACCAACATTTTCACTCTCCTCTTTCACTTTCATCAAGAGGCTCTTTAGTTCTTCACTTTCTGCCATAAGGGTGGTGTCATCTGCATATCTGAGGTTATTGATATTTCTCCTGGTAATCTTGATTCCAGTTTGTGCTTCCTCCAACCCAGCGTTTCTCATGATGTACTCTGCATATAAGTTAAATAAGCAGGGTGACAATAAACAGCCTTGACATACTCCTTTTCCTATTTGGAACCAGTCTGTTGTTCCATGTCCAATTCTAACTGTTGCTTCCTGACCTGCATATAGGTTTCTCAAGAGGCAGGTCAGGTGGTCTGGTATTCCCATCTCTTTCAGAATTTTCCACAGTTGATTGTGATCCACAGTCAAAGGCTTTGGCATAGTCAATAACGCAGAAATAGATGTTTTTCTGGAACTCTCTTGCTTTTTCCATGATCCAGCAGATGTTGCCAATTTTGATTAGTTGTTCCTCTGGCTTTTCTAAAACCAGCTTGAACATCTGGAAGTTCATAGTTCACGTATTGCTGAAGCCTGGCTGGAGAATTTTAGCATCACTTTACTAGCGTGTGAGATGAGTGCAATTGTGCAGTAGGTTGAGCATTCTTTGGCATTGCCTTTCTTTGGGACTGGAATGAAAACTGACCTTTTCTAGTCCTGTGGCCACTGCTGAGTTTTCCAAATTTTCCAATTTGACTATGTGGATCACAACAAACTGTGGAAAATTCTTAAAGACATGGGAATACCAGACCACCTTACCTGCCTCCTGAGAAACTTGTATGCAGGTCAAGAAGCAACAGTTAGAACTGGACACGGTTCAAAATTGGGAAAGGAGTACATCAAGGCTGTCATCCTGCTTATTTAAACTATATGCAGAGTACAGCATGCGAAATGCTGGGCTGGATGAAGCAATAGTTGGAATCAAGATTGCTGGGAGAAATATCAACAACCATGGATATGCAGATGATACATTCTAATGGCAGAAAGTGGAGAACTAAAGAGCCTCTTGATGAGGGTGAAAGAGGAGAGTGAAAAAGCTGGCTTGAAACTCAACATTAAAAAAACCAAGATCATGGCATCCTTTACTTCATGGCAAATAGAAGGGGAAAAATTGGAAACAGTGGCAGATTTTATTTTCTTGGGCTCCAAAATCACTGCAGACAATGACTGCAACCATGAAATTAAAACTTGTTCCTTGGAAGGAAAGCTACGACAAACCTAGACAGCATATTAAAAAGTGGAGACATCATTTTGTCGATAAAGGTTCATATAGTCAAAGCTATGGTTTTCCCAGTAGTCACGTATGGATGTGAGAGTTGGACCATAAAGAAAGCTGAGCACCAAAGAATTGATGCTTTCCAATTGTGGTGCTGGAGAAGACTGTTGAAAGTCCCTTGGACTGCAAGGAGATCAAATCAGTCAATTCTAAAGGAAAACAACCCTGATTATTCATTGGAAGGACTGATGCTGAAGCTCCAATACTTTGGCCACCTGATGCGTGGCTAAAGCCAGAGCTGACTCATTAGAAAAGAGCCTGATGCTGGAAAAGATTGAAGGCAAAATGAGAAGAGGGTTGCAGAGGATTAGATGGTTAGACAGCATCACCAACTCAGTGGATATGAATTTAAGCAAGCTCTGGGAGATGGTGAAAGACAGGGAAGCCTGGTATGCTGCAGTCCATGGGGTCACAGGGTCAGATATGACTTAGTATAAGAACAACAACAAATGGCACAGCATGGCTGTGTTGCCAGGAAAACTACAACTGTAGCTCTAAACAGCAAACCCAGAGCCTAGCATGGTAAGTGGGATCTGTTCAATAGTAAACAACCATTTGTGGAATGAATGAAGGAATGAATAGCAATCTGTGAACATGTCCACAGAAAGGAAGCAGGAATTAGTGGAAAAAGCACAAGCTTTGAAATCAAATCGGTTACATACTAGCTCTAGGGCCTTGAGCAAAATGATTAATTTTTCCGAGCGTCAGTTTCTTTACCTGTTAATGGAGATACTTCTCTACTTCATCAGGTTTTCATGAGGACTGAGATAAAACACATGTACCTAAATACTAGCAAGCATTCAAGAAATAGTATCTTCTCCTTTTTGTGGATACAGACATGACTGAGCAACTTCGCTTTCACTTTTCACTTTCATGCATTGGAGAAGGAAATGGCAACCCACTCCAGTGTTCTTGCCTGGAGAATCCCAGGGATGGGGGAGCCTGGTGGGCTGCCGTCTATGGGGTTGCACAGAGTCAGACACGACTGAAGCGACTTAGCAGCAGCAGCAACCATTATCCAGGCTTTCCTGGTGGCTCGGTGGTGAAGAATCTGCCCTAATGCAGGAGACATGGGTTCAATCCCTAGTTTGGGAAGATCCCTTGGAGAAGGAAATGGCAACCCACTCCAGTATTCTTGCCTGGGAAATCCCATGGACCAAGGAGCCTAGTAGGCTACAGTCCATGGAGCCGCAAAAGAGTCAGACACAACTTAGTGACTAAACAACAAAAACTGTTATCTAGAGATGGAACCATCTGGCATGATAATGTGCTTATGAAAATCAAAACAACTCATTTTAGAATATTTTGTCCACCTAGAATGCCTTTTGCCTTATTCTGCCTATCAAACAGAACCTCAAGGTCAAACTGAACCATTGCTTTTGTCTTAAAGCTTTTAGCCTCTACTCCCATTCCAGCCAAAAGTGAGTTGTTCGCCCTCGGTGAGCACAGGTGTCTCCCCTCTCTTACAATATGACTTACATTGGTGAGTTTACAATTATTTATGTGATATTGCCCTTCCTAGGCGGTTCCCTGATAGCTCAGTTGGTAAAGAATCTGCCTGCAGTGCAGGAGACCCTGGTTTGATTCCTGGGTCAGGAAGATCCACTGGAAAAGGGATAGGCTACCATTCCAGTATTCTTGGGCTTCCCTTGTGGCTCAGCTGTAAAGAATCCGCCTGCAGTGCGGGAGGCCTGGGTTTGATCCCTCGGTTAGGAAGATCCCCTGGAGAAGGGAAAGGCTACCCACTCCAGTATTCTGGCCTGCAGATTTCCATGGATTGGATAGTCCATGGGGTTGCAAAGAGTCAGACATGACTGAGCCACTTTCAGGCTATCAACTCCCTGAAGAACAAATAATTTCTAGTTCATGACTGCATCCCTCAAAATGCAATGTTTGTAGAGTTTTCCAGGTAATAGATGTTTAGGAAATTTTTTAAAACCTAAACTATTAAGAAACTTGACCCTATTTTCCCATAGGAAGAATGAGACAGTAGGTGATTACATACCTGGTCAAGAAACTGATTTGAAATAAATTACAGATAGAATTAAGGATAGAAGCAAAGATTCAATAACTCTGAAAATAACTACACATTAATAAAATATCAAAAAATAACTACAAATGGTAAAACTGGACTTTAGGTTCCATAAAATGTACATTAAAATGGGAGCTGGTATATATAGTACATTGATCACAAAGGCCTCAGCATAGCACAAAGGCATATCCATAACCTAAAAATAAAACTCTGCCCTTTCATACATACATTTTTTCTAACTTATAAAACCAGTGATAACAAATACAAAGCTTTCTTACAACTAGAATGATTTGGATAAGCTAGTTTCCTCAAAACGATGGCTTCTTTCCCCCTACCTTATAACTACCCTCACGGCCACAGAGCCATTCAACACCATTCCTCTGCCTCCATCCTGCCCTCTGGCCCTTCCCTTCCCAGCACAGAAAATTCTCAGTCATCACTTCAATATGGTGCTGACTGGGATCATCAGCTATGTTTGCCCGCTTTATATTGAGTGACTCTCTCTCAACCACAGGTTCTGCTGCCAACTATTACACCTTCATTCCCGCTCTAAGGCTAATCTCAGACACGAGTGCTTACTGACCACTTATTATGTTTCAGGTATCATGGTGAGTCCTTCAGAGCTCACCAACCAGCCGCAGCCTTGCAGATGGTGACTGGGAGCATACAAAGGGTCGTGGGCCAATGACATGAGGGCCGGGGTAGGCAAGGAAGTCTTTGCAGAAGGAGGTTTAAAGGACAAGTCAGACAAAAAAGAGAGTGAAGGAACCACATGTTCCTGGGGCATCGAGCTGTGAAAAAATAGGCCATGTGTGAGGCACTGCAATTCTTTTTTTTTTTTTTTTGTTGGAGTATAGTTGATTTATAAAGTTGTATTAGTTTCAGGTGTAAATAAAGTGAATCAGTTCTACATATATATATGTGTGTGTGTGTATGTCTATATATCTCCACTCTGTTTTTAAGAATCTTCCCACAGAGGCCATTACAGAGTACTGAGTAGAGCTCCCTGTGCTATAAGTAGGTTCTTCTTGTTTTCTATTTTATATATAGTATTCCCAGCAAGTCTTTTGATAATAAATCAGCCAGCTCTGCCATGACACTCCTGGGAGACTGGGCAGCTAAGAATATTAGAACCACCAGAGTCAATCAAGGTCACTTGGGCATTCTCTCCGGAAAGCACAATTATATCGACTTATCTGAAGCCATTACCCAGCCTAGCCTTAACCTGTGGATTCTCAGGCATCCTAACATTTTAGCAGTATTCTCTTAATACAGCCTACCATATTCCGATGACTGCTGCTCCACCCTTCCCCCCAGCCCTCCCCCCCTCCCCCCACTCTACAGGGAGCCAAGCCAGCATTCCATTCTCAGGGCCAGCAGGGGGCCAAGGTTCAGACCAGGGTTCTCAAATTTTCACTTGTAGGCATACCACATAGGGATGGTGTCCAAATGCAGCTCAGGTTCAGCCCAAGGCTGTGGCCATCCCTAGACTACATTCTAACAGGGTTTCACACGCTGCTGTTCTGAGGACCACACTTTGAGTAGCAAGACTCCTGCTGAGCGGAGCTGGCAAGTCACACTGACTGAGTGACGCCCGCCTCCCCTACACATCAGCTGAGCAACCCACTCTGAGCTCCAGGTTTCTCATCTTAAAACACAAAGTAACTAGAAAGCACAGGTTAGAAGGTGTAGACAGCACCTGGCACCTGGTCAGCCTTCGAGAAAAGGTGGCTCTCACAGGTAGTCTGAGTGCCTTTTGGGACGTCCACCACTGCCTCAGTGACTTTTCCTCCCACTTCCTTCTACCCGTTCTTGATTCTACTCTTCCTGGCCTACTCCTTGGCCATGTCCTGTCTATTATTCCCTCTTTCACTAATATTTCCACCTGCTTTCAAAAATGTCATTTTTCATGTCTTCAAAAATGAATTGCCCTGTGGCCCTAAGCCACCACCTTCTTTGTTCCAGGTGCAACTAGAAATTTGCAAGATGTCTCTACCTGCCTTTGCCTCATCCATATCCCACTCCACCACAGTCTCCACTTCCACCACTGATCTCCAAATGGAAATCCCATGGCCTATGACATCCTTTATTTCTTGATGTTGTTGAACTGTTAAATCCTTTACTTCTTGATATTGGTGGCCCATCACTACAGTGACTTAGGAAGAGGCAAGTAAAAGGAGGGACATGACCACTGAAATAGAGTTACAGCACAGCCCTTTACAGTTTGGAGTCTCTTCTGCTGGAAGTTTGGCCAGTGTTCCCACAAAGTCATCATGTCAGGGATTCCATGAACAATTTTCACCCCAAGGACTGGCTGAATTCCTGAGCAAATGGCAAGGGACGAGCCTGTACTCTACACTTGGAAGGGCACTGTTTTCAGGAGGTTTTTGATGTCCTGTGGGACTCCAAAGCACCCCTCCTGGACCACCCAAACCCATCTAGCAGGTGAAGCATACCAGGGCAACTGGAGTCACTCTGAGAAAAAGTCTCGATCCCGCCCACCCTGCAGCACCTCTCAGAGAGAAGTGGGGTCTCCGGTTGGTTCTTCCTTCTGTTCAAGGAGTTCTCCACATGGTCTGGTGGAGGAAGACTTCCCAGTCCCACCCTGAATGGGGGAGGGCAAGATTTAAAGCCATCAACAGTCACCACACCATCCTCTGTGCGCATGCATCCCTCTAGGCCTCATCGAGCAAGGTGGCTAGTCGAGCCTGGGATTTAGGGGCTCCAGGATCCCTCGCCCAAATACATCATCAAGTCAGTCCGTTGCTTAATAGGTGCTAAGAGCACAGAGTAGGGATGGGAGTGAAGGGTTAAGAGGGAGCGTGGGAGAAAATGAGATGCTGAAAGTACAAAAACAAATGAAGCTGCTCAGCGGTCAACAGGGGTCACTATCCTTTAGCTGAATAACTTCTCCCATTCCTAAGGCCCATTCTGTTACCTTTTGTCCACCAGGTTTTTTTTTTTTTTTTCCTTAATGTGAAAATTAAGGACAATCACTAAACAAATGTGGTGAGTGATACACATTGTCCTGTAAGGAGATCTCTTCAAGGAATCTGCTCATTGTTCATGTGTTCCAGGAAACACCTCATTCTCATCTCCAACTAAATAAACAATTTCCAGATTCACTTGTAGACAATTCATTTGCTCACTAAGGACTCTGCCATCACCTGGACTCTCTTCTGATTGCTCTCGTGGGCCATCTCTTTGTAATCATTTCACAGCATACAAGAAGTCTTATGAAAGCTGCCCACTGTCTGGGGACTGGGTCACCATGATGACTGAAGAGGCTGGTAAGAAACCTTGCTTAAGATCTTGATCTGAAGAACAGGGAACAATGTGAGAGTCAGTAAGGGATGAGATAGGGCAGGGGCTTCAAAGTCAGGCGGGCACAGTGAGGGCTGCTAGGCGTGCTTCAGACTCCAGAAGAGGGACCTGTCTCACTAAACCCTGTGAGATCTGCCAGGGCAGATGGGTGCCCAGGGCAGCCCCTCTGCAGCTCAGGAAAGGAGGCACGACTCAAAAATGAGGCAACATTCTCACTTGAACCTGCTGTGCGATGTTTTCTTGATATTTTTAACATTGATGCTAAACCTCCAGGAAGTAGGAAGAGGTGAATGAGTCGCTCAGCTGATCAACAAGCAAATCTGAAGGCAGGAGAATGTATCAGGTGGGCTTAAGGGATAGAGAATGAATCAGATTCCACAATTAACTTTCAAAAATTCATGTTGTTTTTGAAAAACATTGTTTTATTTTTTACCAGTGTTTTGCAATAATTATTACTTAATGCCTACCAAACTTTCTTATTCAGGAAGACTCTCTAGAGAAAAAAGATTAAGAAAATAAGGATTAAGGCTATAAATGGGCCTACAGAAATCTGTAATTTTTTCAGCTCATTCAAAGGCTTCTGCATTGGAGGCTATGACATGATTTGTTGCATGAAATTAGTTCACTAAATATGATCCTCATCTTTTAACATTTTATTGTTAATGATTTTCTATAGATTTATAATGTTGTATAATTCAATGCCCAATAAACCATTCTTTAAGTTGTGTGGAGATATGCAGTTTTCCACATTATGAATTTCTAGTAAATAAAAAAAAAACCACATTCTCACATTTACTATATCCTGTGAAAATACTAAGGAGAGAAGCCTGAGGAAAGGCCGAGCTCTCCATCTGGTTAAACACTGGTTCAATGTGTGGAACAAAAATCCTTGTAGATGACTTTGACTAGGTTTTCAAAAACTCAGTTCAGCATTACATAATATTTGTGATTTGTCAAGTAGAATTCTCTACAGAAAACAAAGCCAAGGAATAATAAGAAAAACAGAGGAAAAAAAGAAAAGATGTAATAGAAAATAAGAAAAAATAATAAATAAGCCCCATGTTCCACCTGGAGGGCTTGAAGGCAAAGTCCTCCAGACTTAAATTAGGAGGGCAGGAAAAGAGACAGCTGATTCTCACCATCATCATAGTTATGGTCTATAAAGTCACTGCAAACACTGAATTAATAAATACTGAACCGCCGCTCCTAGGGGAAAGCTAGGGTTAGGTTCCTGCGAGCCTCTGATCACAACATTTTTGTCAAGCAACCTATATTATAACCTTGTTTTACCTGTGTTTCTGCTGAAAGATATCTTGTTTAATACGTTGTTGATTAATATTGAACACATGGCCAAGAGCACTGGAACCCATGACTGAAGGAAGCTTATCTAACACATGTATGTTCTTCATGACACAGCACAGCTTCCGTGCACTTAGGAATATCAGATAGCACTTCCACATGGTGCTTAGGGGCTCCTTAAACAGTGAAATCACCAACGAGAAGCACCAAAATGTGGAAACATCACACTGCCCAGACTGTGAGACGAGGACATTTGCTTAGAGACTAGAGCAGAAACGAGAAGGCAGAGAGCTCCCTTGTTCAGCCTCTCCGCCGGGGACGTGCATATTGGATGATCCAAACTGTTCACTGCTCTGCCCATGTCCAGGAGTGACCATACAAGCACGGCAAGTATTGATTTGGGGTTATAAGTTAATTTTAGGGCACAGGCAAATACAGGATGCACAAGGAGTGAGGACTGACTGTACCTCTCTTCCACCTCAGGGATGATATTGCTATGTGGCAAGCTACTCAAGGGCAGAAGACCCCGAGGAGGCCCCCTGCCACCCCACCATGCTAGGGTGCTGTACCCATATTCCCTGAGCAGCCCGGTCAAGGCAGAGTTCACGCTGAACTCTCTGAAAGGCCCTGAGAGAGGAGCAGTTCTTACACCAATTTTAGAGGAGGTACTCCTACCTGTCCCCCCAGAAAAGAGGGGGAAGTAGAGAGACTTTCATGTCTACACATTTCAATCAAGGGTGATGTGAATTACCTCAGAAGGGCTTGCAGTTTAAACTTCAGCCCATTTCCCCTGCAGGATATTTAATCTCGAGATAAGTGCCTCTTTATCAAGCATTCTGCCTTTTCAAATTAAATTCTGGAAGAACACCCAAAGAGCTATTCTCCTAATACTTTCCGAGCACAAACAAACAAGGGATGACCAGATGGAAAGGATCCCCGAAAGAGAAGGCACCACTTAGAAGGGCCACTTAAATCAAATCATCAGATTTTCAAGAGGCCTATGATTCTGAAGAGAAAGGACAGTGATATTTTACGAGGGGGAGTTTTTAAAAGTTCAAAGGGGACTGACAATTAAAAAAACACACATGAGATTTAGGAAAAATAAAAATATAGTTAAAAAGGCACTGGATAAAGCTCAGAAATTGTCATATTAAAGACACTAATGAATTAGTTACTATGGTTGAACAAAATAATTCAGCTCTGAGCTTTCTGGCAATACATAAGAAAGAAAATATTTTGATACATAAATTTTCATCAGTAGATAAAAGCTAACACAACAGACTATCTCAAATAGAAGAATATGTCTTGTCGGTATTGGAGGCCAGTGGGAACTTATTGTCCCATAAAATCACCATTATTTATCACATCTTGCTTTCTGGGCCAGCTGATGTTCTATATGGCATCACCCTTCTCAGTCTATAAGAGTACCATGAGTTATTGCTATTTGGGTGAGTCAGTTGCCACAGGTAGAGGGCCAGAGATGCCCTCATGAGACATCTCACAAAAACACTACCAGCTGGTCACTAACAATATAAAATAAGCATCCGTGGACAAAAATCTGTGAAACTTAAGGATCTAATGACCCACGTAAGCAAACAGGAGAGGCCTATTTCAAACGACAAAAATGCGTTTCAATGTCAAAAGAATGTCCCTGGTAACAAACCACAGTAAAGTGAAGGTCTGATGCGACTTCCTCTTACATATTTGCTCCTGGGAGCCAATTTTGGACAAAATGGCTTATGGTTCACCTGGGTGAGTCGTTTTTACCTACTGAACAAAAATGATCTATTGTATAATACTGTCAACAGTGATAACATAATCATACCCTGAAATGATGATTTTAAGGGCCTTGACACTTTTTCCAAATAATTGTAGGTTTGATAACTTTAAACAGTAATAACTACCCATAGGACATTATGATAAACCTGGTCATGTTCTCCCAGGTTTGACTATATCTAATTTCCTGGCACTTGGCACCCCACTTCCCAAAATGTCCCCCAAGTCCCCTCTTACGCTACTTCTAGCAGACCCCCACCCATCCCCCATTCCCCAGTGTGCTAGGGTAAATCAGGCTTCATGGTCAAGGTAGTCACACCTGATTCAGACCAGATGTGACTGGTAAGTGCTCATTTCCACTCTAAAAACTGTCCCCACTATGAAACAGAAAGTAACAAGTGTTAATGACAATGTAGAGAAATTGGAACCCTCATACACTGCTGATGACAATGGGACTGTGTACAGCTGCTTTGCAGAACAGTATGGTAGCTCCTCAAGAAGTTAAATATAGAATGACGACACGGCCCAGCAATTCCATTTCTAGGGATGAACTCAAGGGAAACTAAAACACATGTCATTATATAAGTTTGCATGTGAATGTTAATATCATCATTACTCATAGCAGCCAAAACGTGTAAGCATCCTAATGTCCATAAATAATACATATTACATCCATACAATGAAACACTTACTTGTCAGCAATAAAAAGAAATGAAGTTCTTAAAGTACATAAAAGGTTTAAGAGTCACATTCTATGACCTTCACTCCAAGACCAGCCAATAAAGGACAAAAGTCTTCCTGTGTTTAGTCAAGATTCATTTCAGTAGAAAATACTCTTATCCTAGTAAAATTTCAAGACCAGACTAAGCCTTTAAAGGGAAGCCTCAAGAGTCTCATTTTATGGTAACACTGGCTGCTTTTGGTCCCCATGGATGGAGTAGTTGAAATCTGTAGGAATGAACCTCTGAAGGCTGGTGACATATTTGGGAACTGATTAACTAGCTATAATCTAATTTTGTGAATTTATTGCCCTGATGCTATAAAACCTGGACCTTGTGGCATATCTTCCCTAAATATGTGTTCTTTTCTCCCCTTCAATATTGCTGCAAACAGGGGGTATCCATGTAGCATGTGTCTGACTTTTTTTTTATGTTTTGTATACAAACTACCATAATTACATGTGTTTCCTCATTGTAAATAAGCTTGTCTTTCTATCCAGATTTTTTGCGTGTATGTTCAGTTCAGTTCAGCCACTCAGTTGTGTCTGACTCTGCAACCCCATGAACCGCAGCACCCCAGGCCTCCCTGTCCATCACCAACTCCCAGAGTTTATCCAAACTCATGTCCACTGAATCAGTGATGTCATCCAACCATCTCATCCTCTGTCATCCCCTTCTCCTCCTGCCTTCAATCTTTCCCAGCATCAGGGTCTTTTCTAATGAGTCTGCTCTTCACATCAGGTGGCCAAAGTACTGGAGTTTCAGCTTCAACATCAGTCCTTCCAATGAATATTCAAGACTGATTTCCTTTAGGATGGATTGGTTGGATCTCCTTGCAGTCCTAGGGACTCTCAAGAGTCTTCTCCAAAACCACAGTTCAAAAGCATCAATTCTTCAGCACTCAGCTTTCTTTATAGTCCGACTCTCACATTCATACATGACAACTGGAAAAACCATATAGACTAGATGGACCTTTGATGACAAAGTAATGTCTCTGCTTTTTAATATGCTGTCTAGGTTGGTCATAACTTTCCTTCCAAGGAGTAAGCATCTTTTAATTTCATGGCTGCAGTCACCATCTGCAGTGATTTTGGAGCCCCCCAAAATAAAGTCAGCCACTGTTTCCACCATTTCCCCATCTATTTGCCATGAAGTGATGGGACCAGATGCCATGATCTTAATTTTCTGAATGTTGAGCTTAAAACCAACTTTTTCACTCTCCTCTTTCACTTTCATCAAGAAGCTCTTTATTTTTTTATTTTTAATTTTTATTTTTACTTTATTTTACTTTACAGTACTGTATTGGTTTTGGCATACATTGACATAAATCCGCCACTTTCTGCCATAAGGGTGGTGTCATCTGCATACCTGAGGTTATTGATATTTCTCCCTGCAACCTTGATTCCAGCTTGTGCTTCATCCAGTCCAGCGTTTCTCATGATGTACTCTGCATATAAGTTAAATAAGCAGGGTGACAATATACAGCCTTGACCTACTCCTTTCCCAATTTGGAACCAGTCTGTTGTTCCATGTCCAGTTCTAACTGTTGCTTCCTGACCTGCATATAGGTTCCTCAACAGGCAGGTCAGGTGATCTGGTATTCCCATCTCTTTCAGAATTTTCCACAGTTTATTGTGATCCACACAGTCAAAGGCTTTGGCCTAGTCAATAAAGCAGAAATAGATGTATTTGTGTACATGTGTGTTCTATCAATTAACTACTTTTGTAGTTTTAATCTTATATTATTTTCTTCTACTTTGTGTAAAAGGGTAATAAATTTAAAAGCTGACCCCCCAAAAGGAATGAAATTCTGATATGTGCTATAACATGAATGGACCTTGAAAACATTATGTCAAATGAAAGAAGTCAGACACACAGGCTATATACTAGACACCTTTAGCAATGACATAAATTGGTGAAGCCTCCTCAACTTTTAGGGCTTCCCTTGTAGCTCAGTTGGTAAAGAGTCTGCCTGCAATGCAGGAGGCCTGGTTCGATCCCTGGGTCAAGAAGATCCCTTGGAGAAGAAATGGCAACCCACTCCAGTATTCTTGCCTGGAGAATCCCATGCACAGAGGAGCCTGGCAGGCTATAGTCCATGGGGTCGCAAAGAGTCAAACATGACTTAGCAACTAAATCACCACCACCACTTCAACTTTTAAATAAGGCACGTAAATATACTATATTTTCAAATCATCCTATTCCAATGGGTGGGGAAGGGAAACAGGATGGTGGGTTCCTGTCATTTATTCTTTTAGCATAGAAGAATCCAATTTGTTCTGTTAAAAACTATTTACCAGAGTCCACAAGAGCATTTCAGACACAAAGTATAGAGCATAAAGTTCTGGGTACTAAAGAGTAAAAGCTTTTATTCTCTTAAGCATGATCCAAGAAACAAAGGTTCTTATTTACTTAAATATATTCCAAGAAAGCACACTGCAACATTAGAATACATGAGTTAACCTACAGCAAGATCAGCATTTGAATAAAATTTCATTTTGATCTTAACTCACTAAAAACATTTCCTATTTCTGACCAAAAAGTGTTCTGCTCACCTGTCACTGAGTCTTAGCCCCTTTTTTACTTCTCATTAATCATGCCAAAATTCTCCTTGATGGCATGTGTGTAACCCACTAATCATTTCGCTTTGTTTGCTCCATCTTGCTTCTCCTTTGGTGAAAGTTTACAGCACACATCTTAGAGTCAGTTTGGTCAATATCCATGAAGTGACAACCATGCCCTTTCCAATTAATCTCCAGGAGAGCCTTTAAAAATTATCATTATATATAAAAAAAAGTTAAATCTCCTGTTAAGGATATTATATCACATGCCAAGTGAAAAGAAAAGTTGACCAGTACTAATTCTTATGAAATCAGTTGAAAGTGTCTCAGTGGATGGAGCAGGCACCCACTTCTAAACAGAGAGGGGCCTCCAGTCTTTCGGTTTGCAAAATGGATTTGGGGAGAGAAATCATTTGTCTCCAAGTCTATTTGGCCTCCCCTGGAGGATGTGCCATGATGGGTTGCTGACACAAGTATGTTCCAACAAGTGAAGACAGAATGAGAAAACCAGAGGGCACAACTACTTCTCGACATGCAATAAGAGAGGTCATACAAGGCGCCAAATTAAATAAAAGCTACGGAATGTATACTGCATTTTCGTTCAGTCACTAAGTCATGTCTGTCTCTGGGACCCCATGGACTGCAGCACGCCAGGCTTCCCTGTCCTTCACTATCTCTTGGAGCTTACTCAAACTCATGTGCATTGAGTCAGTGATGCTATCCAACCATCTCATCCTCTGCTGTGCTCTTCTCCTCCTGCCTTCAATCTTTCCCAGCATCAGGGTCTTTCCCAATGAGTCAGCTCTTCCCATCACATGGTCAAAGTATTGGAGCTTCAGCTTCATCAGTCCTTCCAGTGAATATTCAGGGTTGATTTCCTTTAGGATTGACTGGTTTGATCTCCTTGCCATCCAAGGGACTCTCATGAGTCTTCTCCAGCACCACATTCGAAAGTATCAATTCTTTGGTACTCAGCCTTCTTTATGGTCCAACTTGCACATTCATACATGACAAATGAACAAACCATAGCTTTGACAATATGGATCTTTGTTGGCAAAGGGATGTCTCTGCTTTTTAATGCACTGTCAAGGTTTCTCATAACTTTCCTTCCAAGGAACAAGCATCTTTTAATTTCATGGCTGCAGTCATTGTCCACAGTTGATTTTTGAGCCCAGGAAAATAAAATTTGACACTACCTCCACTTTTTTTCCTATTCACCATAAAGTGATGGGACTGGATGACATGATCCCAGTTTTTTAATGTTGAATTTTAAGCCTAAAGACACACAATGTCCCCAAGCGATAAAAAAGTATAAAGTATGGAAATCTATTCTTGTGCAATGGGTATGTAATCAACCCTGTTACTTTCTACTCCTCCATAATCATGTGTTTTGAAAATGAACACCAACATGATGCCTCCATCAGAGATTAGTTCTGTAATATTTCAGTAGGGGTAAAAAAGGAGAAGAACACTTGTTTTCCTCTCCCAGTTCTATTTTTGCAAAATAGTACTGACTGTGCTTAATAGCCACACAGAGGGATTGTGGACAAGCTAATCAATGACCATTTTACTAATACAGAACATATTAAAAAACATACAGAGGCTCCTCTGTCTCCCTTTTTCTCTGTGTGCACTTTTTTCTGTCTATCCCCCTATTTCTCTTCACTTTCTATTCTTGCTTTTTTTCCCCTCAACAGATGTTTTCAGTAGCCCTCCCCTGATTTCCACCAGCAGGACTTTTCTGTCTTAACTGGCCCCAATATAAACGTGAAGGATATTGTTACTGTGTTTACTGCATAAAGTGAAAAAGATATGCATTTCCTGCTACGCTTTTTAAGGCACAGTATTCTCGTTTTTTTAAAAAAAGTTTTTCAGGTACAAAAAAATGGAGCCCAACTTATTTTATCCTAAGCAAAGATGCATAAAGGAAAAATGGAAAGAGGAACAGCATCAAATGTTACATGGGAATAAAAACGATTTCACCGTGAATATAAGATACTTTGCCAAAGTCACACATGGCAAAGCCTCTGTGTGGCTGAAAGCAAAGTTGGGGTAAACTTCTCAAAGTTAGGCATAGGGCCCAGCCAAACATCAGGATTCAGCGGACATGAGGACATCCTTCCCCCTCTCGCATACCCTCGAAAGGGACCTTACTGGAATCAACTCTAGCATCACCCAGCACATTACAGGTCCAGTGTGTGGAGTAGACCCACCGGCTGACTATCTGGGTGGCTCCCCATAAGACAGAAAGGGTATCTGGCAATGAACCTAGAAGAGGACGGAAAGTCTAGTTGACAGCCATGAATTACACTGCTATGTTTAAATGATAGTGATTAATTAGAAACTAAATGGCATGACTGAGAGCAAAATGCAGAAAAATAAGTGTAGTTCCCAGAGTCATGCCAAAGCATTATCAATCATTGCTTGACTTCATCTTGGTTTCCAATACAAGCTAAAGAGAAATATTTAGCCACCTTTTCACTTCAGCCTCTCAGAAGGCCTTGGGCTTACATGCAGATCGGAAGGGGTTAGAGCAATCTTTTCCTCTCTCCATGCAGACAACATTCTCACCACTGCATCTACACGTATCGTACGGCCAGTTCTTTTCGTAAAGACTGCAGTTCTTTTCATAAAGGCTGGTTTTATTACCTTCCTGAGAGAATTCTAACAGGATGGCTTCTGACTATTTTAAGGCATTAGACTTTCTCTAAATGTCTTAAAGATGTCAGGCCGTTTTTATTTCTGGACATTTAAAAGCATTGGAATACATCGATCTCTGAAATAGAATCAGTGGTCTCTTCACAGCCCCACAGAATTGGAGGATGGTCTTGACAGCTGTTTCTAATTTGTTTCTCCATCTCTAGTCAGTATCGGGAAAGTCATGATTTTTTTTTTTTTAAACCACTTCTCTGATGAAGAAAGAGCGTACTTTGGGAAAATGGACCAACAACTGATTAAGAAGTGAGCCTTAATGGAAATCATTAATGAAATGCCTGAGAATATATTTTTTATTGTGAAATCAATAAATAATCAAATCCCAGGAAACTGATCTCTGAGGGTACTTAATATTTTCTAATTTACCAAATCACTAAATTGTATGTAAAAATTTCCAGAAGCATTTACATAAATGGTGGCTAATTTTTAAATGTCACTTTTTAAAGCGCTCCTTACAGAGAGAGGCCTCTTACTTTCCTGATGAGCTGATTCCAAAGTAGCCCTTTGAATTCAGCAAGGTCTTAAATTTATATATCTATAATAGAACTTTTCAAAGGATTATTGAATAAATTAGTTTTTTTAAAAATATTAGTACAATGAAGTGTAAATGAGTGCTTTATTTATACAAGCTTTTTTTTGCGTGTCACAGGATATTAAATGGCCAAAAGCTGAAGTAAGTGTCCCCACACCACGGAGGCTCATCCACAGAGGACCTTGCAGCAGGGAACCAAAGTACTCCACAAGGGAAGGTACTTAAACCAAGGGAGTTAAAAACCCAAAAAGGCCCTGCGTCCCAGGTTTTACCTCCCACTCTCTCCGCCCAGGCCCTGAGGAACCGGAAGTCTGTGCAGGATGGAGTGGGGCAGAAGAGCAGAGATGAAGGCCACACAGCCTCGCTCAGCTGCAGGTTTTCAAGACAAGGTCAGCCTTGAGCTGAGGGAAGCAGAGAAGACTTGGAAGATGGGGGATGGGAGTTTTGACTTAGAGCAGATGGACTTTTTAATAACTGAATATGAGACTCAAAATCTGTGACAGATCCCTGAGATACAAACTGGAGATGCAGAAGAAAGAGCTCACAGAACAGGTTTGAAGGGGTGACATGGGAGACACAACTGTTTTCCTGATGGTCCAGCCTATTCCTTAATGTGTGGGACTCTCTGTCATCTATTATATTCATTTTGAGGCAATGGAGATATCTGAGAGCCACCTAAATATTAAATAATCAAAGTTACAGTATGAAGCAAATATTTTTGCTCTCCAGTTCTGTTTTGGGCTTACATAAACTCCTTACATTGTCCATAAGGTCCTGTGCAATCGAGCCCCTGCCTGCCTCTCTGGCCTACCAAGGACCATGCCTCAACTCACTCTGCTCCAAGCACACTTGCAAACTCTCCCTGACCCCAGAACCCTTGCCTATACCTTTTCTTCTGCCTGTACACTCTTCTCCAAATTATTATTAAGAAAAAGGTGGGAAAATCTCTGGTTATAAATGTGGCTTCATCTATTTTCCCTTTCAGTTCTATCAGTTTTTCTTTTAATATATTTCGAAGTATTTTTATGACATGTATAATTCTTTTAGTATTGTCATATTCTCTTGATTCATTGGCATCTTTTCCATTATGAGATGATAATATTTATCATTGGTAATACTCTTAGTTCCAAAATTCATTTTTATACTAATATAGCTAACGTCAGCTTTGTTCTTTAATTAGTGTTACCATGGAGTATTTTTCTTATATCCTTTTTCTAGTAACGTTTTTGTGTCTTTATTCTTAAGGTGAGTGTCTTGTTGACAGCAAATAATTGAATCTCACCTTTTCATTTCTGCCTTTTGGACCACTGACATTTAATGTAATTTTTCTCCCTTCTTCTGGATTTCTGAGTATTTTTAAAATACCTTCTATATCATTTTATTAGGTGTATTTCTCCCTTTTTTGTGGCTGATTTACCTTATCACACTCTCTGTTCATTATTGTTCAGTTCATTTCTATTACCCTGGTACCTGGAAAAATGGCTTAAACTTAGCTGAGGTTCAATAAACTGTTGTTGAACAGACTGATAACAGAGCTAAGAAAAATACCAACTTGGGGCTCAAAATATGGGATATTTTGGTTAACTGAATTTCTGATCAAATAAGGGTTATTCAGAAAACTATATGCTTCAACTCTTTTTTGGCTTGAGATATTTTCTAAAATGCAGTCATTGGCTCTTCATGCTTACACATTTACTGTACTAGAAGTGGCTTTTTGGTACCTCCTTTTCATCTTTCTGAACACCTGTGATGCTGATGTCTGAACACAGAAATGGCAGAGAAGGTGCCGAATGCAATAAATCTTTACAGAGTTCAGGATGCACCTTGGAAGTTATTTAGTTTCTGTTTTTTGAAGAAATCTTAATGTGGTATGCTTTCTCTATAATCTGCCTTTGTCCTTGACACAGAGGGAAAAAATTTCTTTCAGTTATTGAAGACTAAAGCAGCATACTTACTGTATGGATAAAGAGAGTAAGAGGGGAAAATCGTTTCTGTGTCAGACTCGTAGAAACCACCATAGGATTTTAGAAACGCAATTGAATCGAATGGGATTACAAGAAGGGCAGTAATGCACTAGTAACTGTTGAAGGCATAATGAAATTGCCCACACACTTGAATGCAGTCAGGGCACGATGAGCAGACTAACCAATGCATTACAATAGCTCCCACAGGGCTACACTTCCTCTGTGGTATATAAACACGACCCATCTTTGCTTTCATGGATTATTTCCAGTTTATGATTCTTTAGCAGAAACTATTCTGACAATGTGAAAATACATTGATTATTCTAATAATTAAATGATGATGAATGGCATATAATTATCAATAACCATTCCTGCAGAGATAAAGGACACTCACAAATTTAAATTGTACCTTGTCTGAACCAAAGCTTTAAAAAAGTAATTAAGAACACATACAGATCACCTTCTAAATCTGCAAATCCTGGTACAAAGAGAACCCTCTGGAACCTGGAAAAGTTTAAGTAATCAGCTGAACTAGCATTTTCGCTGTAAACCACAGCAATGACCAGCATCACTAGCCAGTAGGTGTTTTCATAGAACTTCTAGAAGATGGGGTGAAGGGATAGCAAACAGAGTTCTGGAGCATCTGTCTCTGTGGGGCCTATTTCTCCTGCATGGTTGGGTTCTACTGGTGTGACTGTACATAGTATTTATACTGTAATATTTATTTTAAAATCAGCACTGAGCCTGGGGGCTTGGGGGGGACACGTGCATATGCATACATAGATCTACAGAAGAAAATAAACAGGACTGCAGTCCTCCATTTATTGATAGCAATATAGACCACCTCCTGATAACCACTGAACTCCTAATCAAAGACACGCCAGGTCCCAAGCTGCTCTGTATTATAACCACCTACACCACCTATTCCTTCCTGGCATAGTCAGGTAGGCAACAGGAAAAACCAAATACTCAAATTTGAAATCAACAAGGAGATCCCCAACTTCCTATCCGTGAACTCAGTAAATGACTCTGAAGTAGGGAAAATAAGAGCTAGCCTGTTGCTGAGGCCTAGAAAGCACAGGGCAGCTGGGGCCTGCAGTTCTTAAGAGGTGAGAATTGGTCCTGGCTTTGTAACCCAGTACATGACTTAGGGGGGCGGGGGGTGCACAAGAAGGCAGCCAGCATGCATCGACAGAGAAAGGGCTGCACTGCCCAGCAGAGTATGGACCCCCTCGATGTTGGGGCTCACAGTCTGGCTGGACCCAGAGGGCGGCCTTGTCTTGGTCTTCACAGACTGGACCAGGCTGGTTCACCCACCCATTCACATCAAGACTGGAGAGGAAAGGCCTTCCTTGCTCATCTGGATCAGTACAGTTTCTTCTCATTTTGTGACCAAGGGTGGCCCCAAGGACTAGCCGGTCTCACAGCCCTTCCAAGTCTGGCACTGCCCAGGAGCCAGCCTCCACAGCCTCAATGCTGAGAGCTTCTGCGGCAGAACAGGCGAAGAAACCCCGCAGGTCCTGAAAGGGGACTCACAGAAACTGCACGGGCTCTCACTAACGGAGGAAATGAAAGAAAACAGTAAGGAACAGACGGGTGCGAGTTCTCCAAGTGATGTAGCTAAAACAAAAAATATTTACTGAAACTAAATTTTTTAACTTTTAAAAAAATTTTAAAATAACTCTTATTCACACATTTTTTTCTTTCAGTTTTGAGATATAATTGACATTTTTTTAAAAGCTTTAAAAATTGATAACTAACTGAAAGAGAATATTCACTGCCAAGAACAAAATAAGTAGTCTGTAACAGGAGTTGGCAAACTTCCTGTAAAGGTCAAATTAGTAAATATTTTTGACTTTGTGAGCTATATGGTCTCCGCTGAAATTGCCCAACTTTGCCATCATAGCATGAGGGCAGCCATAGATAATACACACATAAGTGGGTTTGGCTGTGTTCCAATACAAATTTATTTATAGAAACAGGCAGCAGAGTGGTTCTGGCGAGCAATTTGAAGTGTAGATCCTTGGTCTAGAAGGTCAAATAAAAAAATCTATCACAACACAGGAGAAAAAATGAAAAAGAAATAGATCCAGATACAAAAAAGAACCGTAATTCCTCTATTCTACCCTTTTAACCTTTTAAAAATAAAAACCAATTCCACACATGGTAGCAGCAACAGTTATAAAACCCAGAAAGGAAACTGATAAATATCAATTATACATTTTAAAATTAATATTTAAACTTTAAGTAACATATAAAATTCCAATCCAAATGCCAACATAGATTTTGGAAGAAATGGAAGCAACTATTTTAAAGCTCTTATGGAATAGGACATCAGAATTGCCCCCCAAACACTGCAAAATAAAGAATAGTGAGGGGAGATTTTCCCCACCAGATATAACCATGTTATAAATGACATGCCCATGAAGCCTGCCCTGCCTATAGCATAACTAGGAGATGAAGTAGACAAGAAACTTCAGCTAGTGCACAGGAAAGGAAATGAACACGTGAAAGTTGCAGAAACCTTGCCAGAGAAGAGAGTCTGGTAGTTACATCTGCTTCCAGCAGCAGAACAGATGAAAACTACCTCCAGAAGGAGCGTCCCCTCCTGAATGTGGACATACTGAAAGCAAGTCTGATGCTTGGGCACCAGGGAAATGAAGGCAAAGGACTGGGAAGCCAGCGTGAGTGCAGACGGGGGTCTTGGAGACATCACTTCTGAAGAAAGGGAGGTGACCTGGAGAGCCATATCCCCTGGAGGCTGGATGGTGAAGAGCAAAAAAGAAGCAAGCAACAGAAATTAAGGGTCCCTTGAAAACAAAAGAGATTCACAAAATCAGAAGACACATCCACACCTCCCTCTCTCCCCCAAAGGCACCATTTATTAAAGAAATGTCTCTTCTCTGTACCAAGAAGACACACACAGACTGAGAAACCCAGCGGGCTCTCACCGCTGCCTGCACAGCATCACCAGCGACTGCTGGGCACAGCCACGTAAGCATAAGACATTTCAGGAGAAAGAGAACACGGCAGGCACACGTGAGATCGGTCGATGCTAAAGAATTTCTAGTGATGAAAAGAAATTAATTCCAGCTATGATTCTTTTCAAGTTACACTGAATGTTCCAACCGTTATTTAACCGTCTTTCAGAAGTAGAAAGTAGACACAAAAGAAAAACAAAACAAGAAACCTCAAATAATAAAGGTAGAAGATTAGTTCCTTTCTGAAAAAGGCAGGAGGAGGCTAAGTGCATCATTATACACCTGGCTGTTTGGCAGGGGGTGGGGGTTGCCGTAACAATACAATGAGTAAAGAAAAGAGGCGGTAAAAAATCCATTAGAGATAGAAATCTCAAAAGAACACCAAACTATCGTTCTTCTGAGCAATTATTTCAATCTTTTTAATGACTGAATTCTCTAAATTGGAAAGCACTTATTCAAATAGTTCTGAGATCTTTTCCATCTCCTTTTGAGACAGTTTTTCACTGTGATTCTTTCCTGAACACAATTCCTATTTACTTTTTAAATTAAGAGATATACAATGTCCAAGGTGTCTCTCAATTTCTAAAAACTTAACACTTGAAGTTCTTTCAGGGAGTTCCATCATATATACTCTAGTTGCTAAGCAACGGGATTCTTTTAGAGCTATAATTACAATAGATAAGGAAAGGATCCGAAAGGTACACTGTAAAACTCTTCAAGTAAAGACAGAATCGTATAGCTCACTCTACTTATTGATTCCAAACAAATTCCCAATGCCATAATTGTTTTTGGCAACATTTTAGGTGACATTAATGAAAAGAATATGATGGCATACTTCTATTGATGGTAACTAAAACACACAAAATATAGAATACTTGAACTTCATTAGAGTCCTTTTTATTAATACAATTATATTAAATCCATCCATTAGGAGTTTGGCATATGTCAATTTAAATAAGGGGAAAATATTTTCTTTTCCTGTTATGTACTGTGTGGCCAATGATATTATGATATCAGGACTGCCATTCTTGTAAGGTTCAATGTCAAATTTCACATCAGGTCTGTGCAATTAAAATAGCAGATGTCCTCAAGTTTTTCCTCCAAAACTTTTGCTCTAGTCTTTCCGACCATTTTGGAGGGTGATCTCAAATGAAAAATGTTAAAATATAACTGTTAACTGTAAGCTGCCTTTATTTGTTTCAAATGAATAAAATAAATATATACATGGAGCAAGCTTCAATTTCTTTTTCTCTCATTGGAAGATTTCTACAAGAAGAAGAATGAAAATGTTAATATTTTGACTGGTTTTTCCCAAGCATCTTTGAAGACTTAGGCTTCAGAGATAGTAATTTGGAATCTGAAGACGTGAAGGATATGTCTTCTCAACACCCAAAAATGATGTGTAGAGAAAAATATATAAACAACAACAGACAATGCCTCTCACAGTCAATTATTTTTCTCTCCAGCCTCACTTGTATTAACAGTCCATCGTCCATCAGTAATGCTGAAGAAGCTGAAGTTGAATGGCTCTATGAAGACCTACAAGACCTTCTAGAACTAACACCCAAAAATGATGTCCTTTTCATTATAGGGGACGGAATGCAAAAGTAGGAAGTCAAGAGATACCTGGAGTAACAAGCAAATTTGACCTTGGGGTACAGAATGAAGCAGGAAAAAGGCTAACAAAGTTTTGCCAAGAGAACGCACTGGTCATAGCAAACACCCTCTTCCAACAACACAAGAGAAGACTCTACACATGGATATCACCAGACGGTCAATACCGAAATCAGATTGATTATATTATTCTCAGCCAAAGATGGAGAAGCTCTATACAGTCAGCAAAAACAAGACTGGGGGCTGACTGTGGCTCAGAACATGAACTCCTTATTGCCAAAATTCAGACTTAAATTGAAGAAAGTAGGGAAAACCACTAGACCATTCAGGTACAACCTAAATCAAATCTCCTATGATTATACAGGGGAAGTGAGAAATAGATTCAAGGAATTAGATCTGATAGACAGAGTGCCTGATGAACTATGGATGGAGGTTTGTGATATTGTACAGGAGGCAGTGATCAAGTTTATCCCCAAGAAAAAGAAATGCAAAATAGCAAAATGGCTGTCTAAGGAGACCTTACAAATAGCTGTGAAAAGAAGAGAAGTGAAAAGCAAAGGAGAAAAGGAAAGTTATACCCATTTGAATGCAGAGTTCCAAAGAATAGCAAGGGAGATAAGAAAGCCTACCTCTGATCAGTGCAGAGAAATAGAGGAAAACAATAGAATGGGAAAGACTAGAGATCTCTTCAAGAAAATTGGAGATACCAAGGGAACATTTCATGCAAAGATGCGCTCAGTAAAGGACAGAAATGGTATGGACTTAACAGAAGCAGAAGATATTAAGAAGAGGTGGCAAGAATACACAGAAGAACTATACAAAAAAGATCTTCATGACCCAGATAATCACGATGGTGTGATCACTCACCTAGCGCCAGACCTCCTAGAATGTGAAGTCAAGTGGGCCTTAGGAAGCATCACTACAAATACAGCTAATGGAGGTGATGGAATTCCAGTTGAGCTATTTCAAATCCTGAAAGATGATGCTGTGAAAGTGCTGCACTCAATATGCCAGCAAATTTGGAAAACTCAGCAGTGGCCACAGGAAAGGTCAGTTGGAAAAGGTCAGTTTTCATTCTAATCCCAAAGAAAGGCAATGCCAAGGAATGCTTAAACTACTGCACAATTGCACTCATCTCACATGCTAGTAAAGTAATGCTCTAAATTCTCCAAGTCAGGCTTCAACAGTACATGAACCATGAACTTTCAGATATTCAAGCTGGTTATAGAAAAGGTAGAGGAGCGAGAGATCAAATTGCCAACATCCGCTGGATCATCGAAAAAGCCAGAGAGTTCCAGAAAAACATCTACTTTTGCTTTATTGACTATGCCAAAGCCTTTCGCCTTTCACTGTGTGGATCACAACAAACTGGAAAATTCTTAAAGAGATGAGAATACCAGACCACCTGACCTGCCTCCTGAGAAATCTGTATGAAGGTCAAGAAGCAATAGTTAGAACTGGACATGGAACAACAGACTGGTTCCAATTTGCGAAAGGAGTACGTCAAGGCTGTATTTTGTCACCCTGCTTATTTAGCTTATATGCAGAGTAACATCATGTGAAATGCCAGGCTGGATGAAGCACAAGCTGGAATCAAGATTGTGGGAGAAATATCAATAACCTCAGATATGCAGATGACACCACCCTTATGGCAGAAAGCGAAGAGGAACTAAAAAGCCTCTTGATGAAAATGAAAGAGGAGAGTGAAAAAGTTGGCTTAAAGCTCAACATTCAGAAAACTTAAGATCATGGCATCTGGTCCCATCACTTCATGGCAAATAGATGGGGAAACAGTGGAAACAGTGAGAGACTTCACTTTTGGGGGCTCCAAAATCACTGCAGATGGTGATTGCAGCCATGAAATTAAAAGACGCTTACTCCTTGGAAGGAAAGGTATGACCAACCTAGACAGCATATTAAAAAGCAGAGACATTACTTTGCCAACAAAGGTCCATCTAGTCAAAGCTATTGTTTTTCCGGTAGTCATGTATGGATGTGAGTGAAAGTGAAAGTGAAGTCGCGTACGACTCTTTGCGACCCCGTGGACTATAGCCCACCAGGCTCCTCCATCCATGGGATTCTCCAGGCAAGAATACTGGAGTGGGGTGCCATTTCCTTCTCCAGGGGATCTTCCCGACCCAGTGATTGAACCCAGGTCTCCTGCATTGCAGGCAGACGCTTTAACCTCCGAGCCACCAGGGAAGCCCATGGATGTGAGAGTTGGACTATAAAGAAAGCTGAGAGCCGAAGAATTGATGCTTTTGAACTATGGTGTTGGAGAAGACTCATGGGAGTCCCTTGGACTGCAAGGAGATCCAACCAGTCCACCCTAAAGGAAATCAATCCTGAATTTTCATCGGAAGGACTGATATGAAAGCTGAAACTCCAAAACTTTGGCCACCTGATGTGAAGAACTGACTCATTGGAAAAGACCCTGAGGCTGGGAAAGATTGAAGGTAGTAGGAGAAGGTGACGACAGAGGATGAGATGGTTGGATGGCATCACCGGCTCGATGAACATGAGTTTGAGTAGGCTTTGGGAGTTGGTGATGGACAGGGAAGCCTGGTGAGCTGCAGTCCATGGGGTTGCAAAGAGTCAGACACGACTGAGCAACTGAACTGAACTGAGGTGCCTCCAAGTAAAGGACGTACTTTGTCACTGGAACCAGACTACTGCAATACCTTATCCTTTAAAATGTGTACCATTTGTGATAAGATTGCAAGATGCTTGGAACATTGTTTTCCTCATAATTACTTTGAGCCAATATATTCCTATAGGAAAATGCAAACTACCCTCGGAAGAGCGCTTCATGTTGCTCTAACCCAGATATTCACCCATTGAGCCTGGAGCCTGCTGCTCTCTGCTCCTTGCATGCTGAGTAATCTACTTGCTGCCTTTTCTGGGCCTGTGTTTATAGAAAAAAAATCACTTCTATCACTTAAATGATATTTGCTGTCTAAAAATATGACACTTTACTCAGTAATAGGATATGATTCATAAGTGGAGAGACTAGACTTGGTTTAAAAAAAAAAAAAAAGTGACCTCAATGGAAAGGCTGAAGTAGAGAATTATCTACTCAAACTCGAATGCCTTTGAAGATGGCAACAGAAAAAAAACAATTGAAATATTGATCAGAAACAGTCTTCTTTTCTACCAAAGCAGCCATTTTCCATCATTCCAAACATTTTCACTCCTCAAAGGCTGCCTCTGCCAGAGAGAAGGATGAATAGTTACATCTACAGCTCCCTTCCAAATAAATAAATACAATGCCAATCGCTTTCCACCTGTTCCTCAAAAAGGAGATGCGTGTGGAAAAGGGGCTCCCAAAAGTATCTTCCTCAAAAAAACAGCAACACAGTTAATCAGGCCACTGACCTTCTTGTATCAAAGTCAGAAACTAACAATGGGATCATAGGAAATTAAGACCAACTTTCCCGAGAAGGACAGCTAAAAATACCAAACACTGAAAACATCCTCTTAAAAGCCTCAAAGGAGGATCAATACTATGAAGAATTACCAGGCCCAGTTCTAGAACATTAGAACCCAGTTGGGTAGATGTACTACCAGGAGTATTTGCTGATTTAATCTAAAGAACTATGAAAGTGAGCCTCTTATTTTAACAGTTTCAGGGAAACGAGGAGTAATATAAAAGCTAAGGGCCACGAAAAGCGGAGAATGTCGTGAACCATGTCCAGCTCACCTGTGGCCCCAGTGAGCTACGAGTGGGGGAAGGGGTGAACCACCCTTGGCAGACACGCAGGCAGTTTGTGTCAACTAAGGGACTCTCAAGCCTGAAGCTCAGATCAAGCCAGTCCCCACCACAACCCCCTACCCTTGGCAGAAGTGAAAGAAATGCTCTGTGAAGATGACCAGGCACATGAGATGATTTAAGTGAGAACCAACAGCAACAGCAAAAACAGAGACACTGAAATGAGCAGCTGTGGACCCTAACACAACTGCACTTACAACATTCAAAGAAATTAAAAGCAAAGTCTGAATTTTCATAGGGAATTGAAAATGGTTTTTTAATGACTTGGGAAAGAACCAAATAAGAATTCTAGAACGAAAGAAAAAAAAGAATCAAAATCTATAAATCAGTGGGAGGATTTAACAGCTGATAAGACATAACAGAAAATTAGTAAATCATAAGATGTCAGAAAAACTATGCAGAATGTAGCACAGAGAGAGACACAAAGATGAACTTGGAGTTCAAGGAGATGAGTGAGAAGTTGAGAGAGAAGCATCATGTAAGGAGGTCACGGCTGAGAATGTTTTAGAACTAGTAAAAGACATCAATCCATGGACTCAGAAGAACTTACAATTCTCAAGCAGTATAAATAAGAAGAAACTCACACCCACGCATTGCACAGTGAAATTGCAGAAAATCAAAGAAAATCTTAAGAGCCAGCCAGAGGGAAAATTATAATGACCTTCAAAGAAATCCTCAGAGTAATACTTCTCAGCAGCGATAAGAGAAGCCAGAGATGATGGGATGACACTTTCCCCCTGGCAGTACTGCTCACAGAAAACAACGACCACACTAGAATTTTATATGCAGCAAAAACACGCTTCAGGAAAAAGGGTGCAAGTGACCTCAGTGTCCATTGACAGATACATGAATAGAGAAGTGGCACATATATACAACATTACTCAGCCATAAAAAGAAAGAAATAGCATCATCTGAGGAACAAGGATGGACCTAGAGATTATCATATTAAGTGAAGTAAGTCAGAGAATGACAAATATCATATCACTTATATGTGGAATGGAATCTAAAAAATGATACAAATGAACTTAATTAAAACAGAAACAGACTCACTGACATTGAAAACAAACCTATAGTTACCAAAAGGGAAGAGGAGGAGGGATACGTTGGGAATATGGGCTTAACAGATGCACACTACCATATACAAAACAGATAAACAGCAAAGGATTTACTGTATAGCTATAGTCTGCATCTTGCAACAAACTATAATGGAAAAGAATTTTAAACAGTATATATACATATATGTGTGTGTGTGTGTATACACATATAACTGAATCACTTTGCCATACACCTGAAACTAACACAATATTGTATTCAGTTCAGTTGCTCAGTCATGTTCAACTCTTTGAGACCCCATGGACTGCAGCACGCCAGGCTTCCCTGTCCATCACCAACTCCTGGAGCCTACTCAAACTCATGTTCATTGAGTCAGTGATGCCATCCAACCATCTCATCCTCTGTCGTCCCCCTCTCCTCCTGCCTTCGATCTTTCCCAGCATCAACGTCTTTTCCAATGAGGCAGTTCTTCACATCAGGTGGCCACAGTATTGGAGTTTCAGCTTCAGCATCAGTCCTTTCAATGAACACATAGGATTTATTTCCTTTAGGGTGGACTGCTTGGATCTCCTTGCAGTCCAAGGGACTCTCAGGAGCCTCCTCCAAGTTCAAAAGAATCAATTCTTCGGCGCTCAGCTTTCTTTATAGTCCAACTCTCACATCCATACATGACCACTGGAAAAACTGTAGCTTTGACTGGACAGACCTTTGTTGGAAATGTAATGTCTCTGCTTTTTAATATGCTATCTAGGTTGGTCAAAGCTTTTCTTCCAAGGAGCAGGCATCTTTTAATTTCATGGCTGCAGTCACCATCTGCAGTGATTTTGCAGCCCCCCAAAATAAAGTCTCTCACTGTTTCCCCATCTACTTGCCATGAAGTAATGGGACCAGATGCCATGATCTTAGTTTTCTGAATGTTGAGTTTTAAGCCAAACTTTCCACTCTCCTCTTTCACTTTCATCAAGAGGCTCTTTAGTTCTTCTCTTTCTGCCATAAGGGTGGTGTCATCTGCATATCTGAGGTTATTGATATTTCTCCCAGCGATCTTGATTCCAGCCTGTGCTTCATCCAGCCTGGCATTTCGCATGATGTACTCTGCATATAAGTTAAATAAGCAGGGTGACAAAATACAGCCTTGATGTACTCCTTTCCTGATTTGTAACCAGTCTGTTGTTCCATGTAATGAAGTAATATTGTATTACTTCAATTTAAAAAAAGAATTAAGGTGTAATTACTTCAACTAAAAAAAAAGAATTAAGGTGTAATCAAGATATTATTAAATGAAAATAGTCTGCCAAAGAAGACCTGCACCAAAGGAAATGAGCGTTCAAGCAGAAGAAAGATGTTTCCAGATGGAAGAATATATAAGAAGGAACAACAAAAATGGGACATGTGGGTCAACTTAAATAATACTGACTGCAGAATGCAGTGTCTCGTGGGGTTTACTACATACTGGGAAATAGAAGACCAGACAAAACATACAAGACCACAACAGCATGTAAGACAAAAGGGAGATGACCCTTCCACACTCTTGGAGGCATGGGCCATGCTGGTTCACTTCCGACTGTGATAAGTTACAGGGGCGTGTTCTATTTTCTCTGGTAAGCAAGAAAAGAAGCATATTTGTGAGAAGGAGGGACCAAACAGTTTTTTTTTTTTTCCAATCTAATCCACCTTAAAGAAGAAAGAAATGAAACATAAAACAGATGGGACAAAGAAAAAAAAAAAAGGTTGATTTAGACCCAAATATAATCAGTGATTAAAGTATAAATATTAGAATAAAAGAAAATTGGTATGGAATCACAGAACGTTACAATTCTCGGCGGCTTTAGGGGTGGCAAGCACTCCGCTATTCTTGCCTGGAGAATTCCATGGACAGAGGAGCCTGGTAGGCTATTTAGCCCATGGAGTCCCATGGAGTTGGACACAACTGAGCGACTAACACTTAGAGATACTCTAAATTCCAAAGTTCCCCTCACTCTCCTGTTTAACCCCACAGCTATCAGCATAACACGTACATTCCTAATCCCATTTTACAAACAAAGAAATCAAGGTACAAGTTAAACAGCAAACAAACAGGATATGAACCCCGGCAGTCTGACTCCAAAACCCATGCTCTCAGCTACTGTTGTTGGACAGCTTCCCCAGTTTTCAAAACCCTCTGTAAGAATCCATATTGTGGCTGAATGATGCTACTACAGACGGCTACTTAATCAAGAGAATCTATATTACATACTTTATACCTGGACCTAGAAAGAAAACACGTCTCCCGATGTTCAGCCAAAATCCATTTGCAGAATCATGGTATGTCTCCTCTAGCCCTTGGCACCCTCTCCCTGCACCTGTGGAGAGGAGGCTTGGTGGCTCAGAAAACCAGGCTTCTTCTCTGGAGGTGTCAGGGAAGCTGGAACCAGGGACCCCACGCTGGAGCAGTCAGGACAGGAAGGCTGTAGAAAGGTTGAGGCCTCCCACACCCGACTCAGGCTGTGGACCACGGCAATGGAGTTATCGCTGGGTGGGCAAGAATGTGGAGGTTACTGTCACACGGGAGAGCAAGAAACTCTTCTGCTTTCACTAAAAGAGCCAAGCTGATGAACAGGGGAAGGCATCCCTCAACCTCAAGACAACTTGCTCTTTAAGCATCAAAGACGGATGTTTCCCCAGGTCCCCCCTCGTCATGCAGCTCGGGGGCAGGAGGGGGACCTCCCTCACCTCTCCCCTGAATCCCCAGAGAGGGAACAAGGGAGGGGAGGGGCTGAACCCCGTCAACAGTGAGCAAGGATTTCTGACTCATGTGACCTTGTTTCCATTCCCAACTTTAAAAGAGAAAAACCTTGAACAAGTTATTTTACCACTCTATTTATTAATTTGTATCTACCTCACAAAGTTGCTATGAAGACAAAAATACAATAAGCCCACCTAAAGAGCCCAGGGCAGCGCCTGACATAGCAAGGCAGACAATAAATGTGAATTTCTCATACTGCCTTCCAGTTGGACAAGAAGCAGCTCATGGGTACACGCTTTTCCACTTAAATATTAGTTTCACTGTGTTGCTTGTGCTTATGCTGTTTTCAAGACAGAGGCAATTAAGACAAGCAGTGATTATATAACAGGGATGTGTGCACATAACCTGACCAACAGAAGGAACCCCTGTATGCATCTTCTTATACAAGTCCAGCACCAGCTTGAACCTGCGGCTTTTGTTTTCACAAACCTTCATGTTTCCCAGGAATCCAATCCAAGCTTGCAGACTCTTCAGCCAAATGACTTGTTCTGTGCTGGAATGCTTGCTCCCCGCCCCCCGCCCCAAACTTAGTTCCTCTCATTTTCATCAGTGGAGAATGAAGTGCTTCTAAAACGGCATGCTTCAGGTGGCCAAGACCGAGCAGCCTGACAGCTGCGAAGTCTGGCTCCTGCCAGCGCCTTCCGCAGCTCTTCTTACTCTGCCTACTAACTGCTGCAAATGCGGCAAGCTGCATCCCACACACTTCTGAGACATCCACTACTTCAGAAAACGCTGGCAGGTAAATTAAGGACAAAGACAAAAACCTCCGTTCTAAATGCTCCTGATTCCTCTTTCCGTTACAGCACCCTAATTTGAGCTCTTTTTGGCCACCTGATAGATATGACCAACATGGGTCAGAGAACCTGAACTGTGTCCTGAAGTTTAAATGGCCCCGCCGAAGAGTCATAGGCTTATGCTGGGGTTCAGCTCTGCCACTCAAACACTGTGTGGCCTTAGACCACTCGTTCAAACTCTCTGAGCGTAAATTTGCTTAACTTTCACAATAACATAGCAGGACTTCGAGAATTAAGTGCATGACTCAGTTCAGTTCAGTTCAGTCACTCAGTTGTGTCCAACTCATAGCCACCCCATGGACTGCAGCACACCAGGCTTCCTTGTCCATCACCAACTCCCAGAGTTTATTCAAACTCCTGTCCATTGAGTCAGTGATGCCATCCAACAAGCTCATCCTCTGTCATCCCCTTCTCCTCCCGCCTTCAACCTTTCCCAGCATCAGGGTCTTTTCAAATGAGTCAGCTCTTTGCATCAGGTGGCCAAAGTACTGGAGTTTCAGCTTCAGCATCAGTCCTTCCAATGAATATTCAGGACTGATTTCCTTTAGGATGGACTGGTTGGATCTCCTTGCAGTCCAAGAGACTCTCAAGAGTCTTCTCCAACACCACAGTTCAAAAGCATTAATTCTTCGGCAGTCAGCTTTCTTTAAAGTCCAACTCTCACATCCATACATGACTACTGGAAAAACCATAGGCTTGACCAGATGACCTTTGTTGGCAAAGTAATCTCTCTGCTTTTTAATATGCTGTCTAAGTTGGTTGTAACTTTTCTTTCAAGAAGTAAGCGTCTTTTAACTTCATGGCTGTAGTCACCATCTGCACTGATTTTGGAGCCCAAGAAAGTAAAGTCTCTCACTGTTTCCATTGTTTCCCCACCTATTTGTCATGAAGTGATGGGACCAGATTCCATGATCTTAGTTTTCTGAATGTTGAGTTTTAAGCCAACTTTTTCACTCTCCTCTTTCACTTTCATCAAGAGGCTCTTTAGTTCTTCTTCACTTTCTGCCATAAGGGTAGTATCATCTGAATATCTGAGGTTATTGGTATTGTTATTGGTATTTCTTCCAGCAATCTTGATTCCAGCTTGTGTGCTTCATCCAGCCCAGCCTTTCTCATGATATACTCTGCATATAAGTTAAATAAGCAGGGTGACAATATACAGCCTTAACGTACTCCTTTTCCTATTTGGAACCAGTCTGTTGTTCCATGTCCAATTCTAACTGTTGCTTCTTGACCTTCATACAGATTTCTCAGAAGGCAGGTCAGGTGGTCTGGTATTTCCATCTCTTTAAGGATTTTCCAGTTTGTTGTGATACAGCCAAAGGTTTTGGCGTAGTCAATAAAGCTGAAATAGATGTTCTTCTGGAACTCTCTTGCTTTTTCGATGATCCAGCGGATGTTGGCAATTTGATCTCTCGCTCCTCTGCCTTTTCTAAATCCAGCTTGAATATCTGGAAGTTCACAGTTCATGTACTGTTGAAGCCTGGCTTGGAGACTTTTGAGCATTACTTTACTAACGTGTGAGATGAGTGCAATTGTGTGGTAGTTTGAGCATTCCTTGGCATTGCCTTTCTTTGGGATTAGAATGAAAACTGACCTTTTCCAACTGACCTTTCCTGTGGCCACTGCTGAGTTTTCCAAATTTGCTGGCATATTGAGTACAGCACTTTCACAGCATCATCTTTGAGGGTTTGAAATAGCTCAACTGGAATTCCATCACCTCCACTAGCTGTGTTTGTAGTGATGCTTCCTAAGGCCCACTTGACTTCACATTCCAGGATGTCTGGCTCTAGATGAGTGATCACACCATCGTGAGTATCTTGGTCATGAAGATCTTTTTGTACAGTTCTTCTGTGTATTCTTGCCACCTCTTCTTAATATCTTCTGCTTCTGTTGAGTCCATACCATTTCTGTCCTTTACTGAGCCCAACTTTGCATGAAATGTTCCCTTGATATCTCTAATTTTCTTGAAGAGTTCTCTAGTCTTTCCCATTCTATTGTTTTCCTCTATTTCTTTGCACTCATCACTGAGGTAGGCTTTCTTATCTTTCCTTGCTATTCTTTGGAACTCTGCATTCAAATGGGTATAACTTTCCTTTTCTCCTTTGCTTTTCATTTCTCTTCTTTTCACAGCTATTTGTAAGGCTTCCTCAGACAGACATTTCGCTTTTTTGCATTTCTTTTTCTTGGGGATGGTCTTGCTCCCTGTTCCCTGTACAATATCATGGACCTCCATCCAAAGTTCATCAGGCATTCTGTCTATCAGATCTGGTCCCTTAAGTCTATTTCTCACTTCCACCATATAATTGTTAGGGATTTGATTTAGGTCATACCTGAGTGGTCTAGTGGTTTTCCCTACTTTCTTCAATTTAAGTCTGAATTTGACAATAAGGAGTTCATGTTCTGAGCCACAGTCAGCTCCCAGTCTTGTTTTTGCTGACTGTATGGAGCTTCTCCATCTTTGGCTGAGAAGAATATAATCAATCTGGTTTCGGTATTGACCATCTGATGGTGTCCATGTGTAGAGTCTTCTCTTGTGCTGTTGGAAGAGGGTGCTTGCTATGACCAGTGTGTTCTCTTGGCAAAACTCTATTAGCCTTTGCCCTGCTTCATTCTGTACTCCAAGGCCAAATTTGCCTTTTACTCCACTGTTTCTTGACTGCCTACTTTTTTTGCATTCCAGTCCCCTATAATGAAAAGGACAACTTTTTTGGGTGTTAGTACAAGCATTAAATTTTATGGTAGACTTTCTATGCAGAAAAGGACTCAATGAAGCTGTTCCTATTGTAAAAATATGAACCACTATACATCCTATATATTTGGATACAATTTATTAAGTATTGTTGTCATTGCTGTTGTTCAGCCGCTCAATTGTGTATGACTCTTTACGACCCCATGCACTGCAACACATCAGGCTTCCCTGTCCTTCACCATCTCCTGGAGTTTGCTCAAACTCACATCCATTGAGTCGATGATGCCATCCAACCATCTCATCCTCTGTTGTCTCCTCTGCTCCTGCCCTCAATCCTTCCCAGCATCAGGGTCTTTTCCAATGACTCCATTCTTTGCATCAGGTGGCCAAAGTATTGGAGCTTCAGCATCAGTCCTTCCAATGAATATTCAGGGTTGATCTCCTTTAGGATTGGCTTGATCTCCCTTCTGTCCAAGGGACTTTCAAGAGTCTTCTCCAACACCAGAGTTCGAAAGCATCAATTATTAAGTATTAGTGGCATCATTTGGAGATATCTGTTTCTGCTATTGAAAGAGTGATGACCTTCCAGCCAGATGCTAGTTATGTCAACGGATGAATACTAAAAGAACCACGTGTATCAGTCAGCACAGGTTCCCATAACAAAAACCACACTCTAGGTGGCTCCAGAACAGAAGACAAGTTTCTCACAGTTCTGAGAAGCCCATTTTTAAGGAGCCAGAAGATTGGGTTTCTGGTGAGAATCCTCTCCCCAGCTTGCCACCTTCTCCCTGTGCCCTCACATTGCAGAGAGCCAGTGAACCAGTGTCTCATCTCTTTGGGCACTAACCATACTGTGCCAGGGCCCCAGCTTTATGACTCATTCAGCCTTAATCTCCTCGCTGAAGGCTCCAACTCCAGTAGAGTCATGGTGGCTTCAACACCTGAATCTGGAGTGAGGAGGGTGGGGACACAGCTCAGGCCATAGCTCCATGTTTGAGGTGTGAATTTCCAGAGTTTTTCTGGCATAACTAGACATCCCTATCCCAGCAGAGAAGCAGGACTCTGCATGCGCAGCTACGGGGCTGACTGAGTGGACATACACTCTTGCTTCATCACACTGTGGACATGGGGCCTCTGCCTGTCATGACGTCATGTAATCGGGTCTGGGAGGTTTTGCCCCCCGAGGCCAGTGATCTTGTTGTGGATGGGGAAGAAATCACAGCTCATTAAAAATGCTAATTTAATTTGGGGTATCAATTTAATTTTTGAGGATATAAATAAAGCATCCCACTCAGTATATAGCTGTGCTCTCTCTCATGTTCCCATCCAAACAGGAAGTTCCAACTTTCTATATGGGCTTCCCTGGTGGTCAGTGGTAAAGAACCCACCTTCTTATGCAGGAGACAGGGGTTCGATCCCTGGGTTGGGAAGATCCCCTGGCGAAGGAAATGGCAACCCACTCCAATATTCTTGCCTGGGAAATGCCCTGGACAGAGGAACCTGGCAGGCTACAGTCCATGGGGCTGCAAAACAGTTGGACACCACTTAGCAACTACCAATAATGAGTTTCTCTGCACATCAATCACTATTATCAATCAATATTTGCTGGGCGCTAACCACAAATCCAGGACTTCTTTGGGGCCTTGGGCTCCAACTAGGAATAAAACAGGCAGCAGCCCCTGCCCTCATGGAGCTGGCAGTCTAGTGAACACTTATTAGCCTTTCACTTTCCATCTCTGCCAAAAATATTCCTTAGTTTCAGAGTCAGAGCCAGCTTTGGAAACCTAGCTGTAACAGGGAGTGTCACTTCACCTCTCCGCACCTCTGTCTTTGCAGCAGGGAAGGGCAGGCATGGTCTAGCTGTGCTGTTAACATCATGTCAGTAACATACCTTGGATTTTTCTGTTTGCTTACCTGAAACCTCTTATGGCTCATACAGCAAGGGGATCAAACAAGTCAATCTTAAAGGAAATCAACCCGGAATACTCATTGGAAGGACTGATGCTGAAGCTGACGCTCCAGTGTTTTTGATGCGAAGAGCTGACAAATTAGAAAAGACCCTGATGCTGAGAAAGACTGAGGGCAGAAGGAGAAAAGGGCATCAGAGGATGAGATGGCTGGATGGCATCACCGACTCAATGGACATGAACTGGGGCAAACTTCGGGAGATGGGGACAGACAGCAAGGCCTGGCGTGCTGCAGTCCATGGGGTCGCAAAGAGTCAGACATGACTAGGCAACTGAACAACAGCAACAACCTGAAACCTCAGACTGTCCTGCATGAGTCCCTGGACAGCATGTCACAGGGATAGGGGAATAAGGGAGCCAAGGGTAGGGGGCAGAAACAAACCACTGTTGTCAGAGTCAGGACAGGACTTCTACCTTTACTAAGGGAAATCAAATCTGCATACAACACCGGCCCCCAGGGGAGCCATGTTCTAGCCTTGATCCAGCGGAAGGACTCATCCCCAGTGCCATGACACTCTCCCCTAAGGTAAGTGTGGGGCTATGCTTCAGGGATTGCAAGAGGATGATGATGTTGTGAGCAGAACACCTAGCCTAAAACCAGGCATGCAGTTCCTGGTCCATGAAAGAGAGAGTGATCTAGACGTGGGGCAGCTCACACACAGGACTCACCACGGCGCTGTCTCCCCCACTGGACTCAAGGTCATGCCTGGGGCCCCGTGGGGCCACCGGGGGTGCAGTCATTGTGACAGGACATGGAGGGAGGTCCAGGTGAGACCCATTCAGCTCAGGTTTGGGTGCCAGCACACAACAGCCAGCATCATGGCTGGCAGCGGGGCCCTGGAAGAGATCCTGGAGCCTCATGGAGAGCTGGCCCAGGAGAAAGAGAAGAAAGGTATGCCTATGGGCCACCAGGGCCTATGCTGGGGACAAAGTATCTCAGGAGGCGAAGGAGGCTTATAATTCTGAGCATGGCGTGCTAGCCCGAGAGGCCAAGCTGTGGAAGTTACTAGGGCCCTGCTGTGCCTTGCCTAGAGAAAATAAATGTCCATGACATAAGGATGAACATTAACCACCTTTTTTGTGCATTTTATTTATATGTAAAATACTGTTTAAGTGTTTTGCCTATAAATATAATCCTTGTAACAACCTATGAAGTGGGAACTATTATTATCCCCATTATATAGATACAGAAATGGAAGCACAGACAGGTTAAGTAACTTGCCCAAGGTCAAAAAGCCCATCACTGATGGAGTGAAAATCAAACCCAGAGTCTGAGGTGCTCTCACCAGGGAGGACATCACACTGCCCGGTGTCTCCCTCTCCATTAAAAGCTTAGTCCCTCTGCTCCAGAGGCTCATCACTCTCCAGTCTCCCCCAGCAGACCACGGGTGGGCAAACATTTCTGTAAAGGGCCAGAGAGTTACGATTTTTGGTTTTGAGGCCACTTGGTCTACACTGCAACTACTATAGCGTGAGCTCAGCCATGGACAATATGCAAATGGATGAATGTAGCTGTTTCATTAGAACATTGTTCACGTTCACTGAAACTTGTATTCCGAAAAATGGGCTTTTTTCAACTATTCAGAAATGTAGACATCTTTCTTAGGTCATAAGTTGTACGGTAACAGGCAGTGTGTTAGATTTGGTCCTCAGCTACAGCTGGCAGATTCCTACAATGGATGCAGTTAAGTGTGGTCTGGGCTGATGCCCTCTCTGACCTTGGAGGGCTGGGTGGTCTCCACAAGCAGCCTAACTGACGGGAGCCCTGCCTCTCACAAAGGCCCTGATGCCCACAGGCCTGATGCCTACTGTATTTATAAGATCAGTCATCTTAGATCAATAAGGTAGATCTGTGGATCAAGCGTACAAAAAAAAAAAAAAAATCCATCAAATGACCTGAAAGACACTGTTGTTTTTATATCAATTGAGGAGGAAAGAAAATACTGCAAGCTGACTTAGGGAGGCCCCTGGAGCCTGTGAGGCTACCAAGATCCAGCTCTTTGATGCTTCCTCCCTGACCTGGGTTCCATCCTTGTATCTGACTCTGTTTCTCTGCCCGAAGTTGGAGTGTCCCACACTTCAGCCTGACCACAAGCCTGAGGGTGGTAAGTCTCCATCTGTTTTTAGTCTTCCACTCTGGAGTCTAATGCTGCAGCCCAGGCCTACAGCTAGAGTGCTTCTGTGCCGGGGAGCCCGTGTCAGATGTCAGCCGCCAACCCTGCATTGGAAGGCAGGTTCTTTCTTCTTAGACCAACCCTCCCCTTTGCTCATGTGGTCCAAATGGACTCCCCAGCATCCTTGCTATCACAGTAGTGCTCGTGGTGAGAGAGTCTTCTTCAGCCCTCATCTACACCCTGCTTCCTGCTTGTAAGCTCACCATTAACCATTTATTCTAGTAAAAACTGATGCAGTGGTTGTGGTGAGAATATAGCATGTTACAGGCACTTTGGAAAATGACTGGGTAGTGTCTTAAAAGACATTCTTATGCCCCAACCACTAATTCTGAAGAAGCTGAAGTTGAATGTTTCTATGAAGACCTACAAGACCTTCTAGAACCAAGACCAAAAAAAGAAGTCCTTTTCATCATGGGGGACTGGAATGCAAAAGTAGGAAGTCAAGAGATACCTGGAATAAGAGGCAAGTTTGGCCTTGGAGTACAAATGAAGGCTAACAGCGTTCTGCCAAGGGAATGACTGGTCATAGCAAACACCCTCTTCCAACAACACAAGAGATGACTCTACACATGGGCATCAAAAGATGGTCAATACTGAAACCAAACTGATTCTATTCTTTGCAGCTGAAGTAAGATAAGCTCTATATAGTCAACAAAAACAAGACCAGAAGCTGACTGCAGCTCAGATGATGAACTCCTTATTGCAAAAGCAGACTTATACTGAAGACAGTAGGGAAAACCACTAGGCCATTCAGGTATGACCTAAATCAAATCCCTTACGATTATACAGTGGAAGGGACAAATAGATTCAAGGGATTAGATCTGATAGACAGAGGGCCTGAAAAACTATGGACAGAGGTTCATAACAATGTATAGGAGGTGGTGATCGAGACCATCCCTAAGAAAAAGAAATCAAAAAGGCAAAATGGTTGTCTGAGGAGGCTTTACAAATAGCTGAGAAAAGAAGAGAAGTGAAAGGCAAAGGAGAAAAAGAAAGATATACCCATGTGAATGCAGAGTTCCAAAGAATAGCAAGCAGAGATAAGAAAGCTTTCCTAAGTGATCAATGCAAAGAAATAGAGGAAAACAAGAGAATGGGAAAGGCTAGAATCTCTTCCAAAAAATTAGAGATACCAAGGAACATTTCATGCAAAGATGAGCACAATAAAGGACAGAAATGGTATGGACTTAACAGAAGCAGAAGATATTAAGAAGTGGCAAGAATACACAGAAGAACTGTACAAAAAAGATCTTCATGACCCAGATAACCACAGTGGTGTGACCACTCACCTAGAACCAGACATCCTGGAGTATGAAGTCAAGTGGGCCTTAGGAAGCATTACTGCGAACAAAGCTAGAGGAGGTGATGGAGTTCCAGTTGAGCTATTTCAAATCCTGAAAGATGATGCTGTGAAAGTGCTGCACTCAATATGCCAGCAAATTTGGAAAACTCAGCAGTAGCTACAGGCCTGGAAGAGGTCAGTTTTCATTCCAATCCCAAAGAAAGGCAATGACAAACAATGTTCAAAATATTGTACAACTGCACTCATTTCACACGCTGGCAAAGTAGTGCTCAAAATTCTCCAAGCCAGGCTCCAACAGTATATGAAGCAAGAACTTCCAGATGTTCAAGCTGGATTTAGAAAAGGCAGGGGAACCAGAGATCAAATTGCCAGCATTCGTTGGATCATCAAAAAAGCAAGAGAGTTCCAGAGAAACATCTACTTCTGCTTCACTGACTATGCCAAAGCTTTTGACTGTGTGGAACACAACTGTGGAATATCCTTAAAGAGATGGGAATACCAGACCACCTGACCTGCCTCCTGAGAAATCTGTACGCAGCTCAAGAAGCAACAGAACCAGACATGAAACAACAGACTGATTCCAAATTGGGAAAGGAGTACGTTAAGGCTGTATACTGTCACCTTGCTTATTTAACTTATATACAGAGTACATCATACGAAATGCCAGACTGGATGAAGCACAAGCTGGAATCAAGATTGCTGATAGAAATAACAATAACCTCATAATGCAGATCCACCACCCTTATGGCAGAAAGCAAAAAGGAACTAAAGAGCCTCTTGATGAAGGTGAAAGAGGAGAGTGAAGAAGTTGGCTTAAAGCTCAACATTCAGAAAATGAAGACCATAGCATCTAGTCCCATCACTTCATGGCAAACAGATGGGAAGACAATGGAAACAGTGACAGAGTTTATTTTCTTGGGCTCCAACATCACTGCAGATGGTGACTGCACCATGAAATTAAAAGACACTTGCTCCTTGGAAAAATAGCTATGACCAACCTAGACAGCATATTAAAAAGCAGAGACATTACTTTGCCAACAAAGGTCTGTCTAGTCAAAGCTATGGTTTTTCCTGTGGTCATGTATGGATGTGAGAGTTGGACCATAAAGAAGGCTGAGAGCCAAAGAATTGATGCTTTTGAACTGTGGTGTTGGAGAAGACTCTTGAGAGTCCCTTGGACTGCAAGGAGATCAAACCTGTTAATCCTAAAGGAAATCAATCCTGAATATTCATTGGAAGGACTGATGCTGAAGCTCCAATACTTTGGCCACCTGATGTGAAGAGCTGACTCACTGGAAAAGACCCTGATGCTGGGAAAGATTGAAGGCGGGAGGAGAAGGGGACGACAGAGGATGAGATGGTTGGATGGCATCACTGACGCAGTGGACATGAGTTTGAGCAGGCTCTGTGAGAGGGTGGAGGACAGGGAAACCTGGCGTGCTGTGGTCTGTGGGGTCGCAGTCAGTCAGACACGACTGAGTGAATGAACAACAAACTGTCCTAAAAAGTCGAATATACACTTACCACACAATCCTGCCTGCACTCTTATGTGTCTGTGTGTGCTTAGTCGTGCAATCGTGTGTGAGTCTTTGAGACCCCATGGACAGAAGCCTGCCAGGCTCCTCTGCCCATGGGGATTCTCCAGCTGAGAATACTGGAGTGGGTTGCCATGGCCTTCTCCAGGGGGTCTTCCCAAATCAGGGATCCAACCCATGTCTCTTACATCTCCTGCATCGGAAGGCAGGTTCTTTACTACTAGCACCATCTTAGAAGCCCACTACTCATCTGTAGAAAGGAACAAACTAATACTTGTTACAGCATATATAACCTTTGTAAACCATGTGAAGTGAAGGGAACCAGACAGAAAAACTAAATATTATATGACTCCATTTATATGGAATTTCTAGAAAAGGGAAATATAACAACAGAAAGAGGATTAATGCTGGCCTCGGCCTTGGGGTGGGACAAGTACTAGGGATCTTTTAGTAGTGACAGAAATGTCCTAAAACTTGATTGTGGTGATGTTTACATAACTGTATAAATCTACTAAAATTCATGAAAGTATATACTTAAAATGGATAAATTATATGATATGTAAATTATATAGGTTTTTTTTTCTTTTTTAAAAAACAGTTTCTATTGCAGTATAGTTGATGTGAAGATTTTTTAACATAAATTCAATGATAATTCCTTAACAGTATAATATTTGCTTCAAATATAAAGTATCTTTATTTTTGGTAGCATAGATGACTCTACCCAAATATACTGCATTTTACTCTAAAGCTATTCTACAGAAGCGATCTTCTGAAAACCTCTCCCTACCCTGCAAAAAGTTAGACTCAAGCTTTGTAATTATAGGTTCACCATGAATATCTCCTACCAATTTCCCTGAAAATCTTCACTAAAAGGCACCACTTTAAAAATTAGAATAAACATATTATAGCTGATATAAAAAGGTACAATTAGTTTCTTGACATTTTTTAGAATGATAAAGCTAACAAGCAAAAATAAATCTGACTGGTATTTTAACAGAAAACTTAGAGAACACTGATGTCTTACCTGAAGTCTCGCTAATAAAATTTCAACATGATCAACTGGATCTCTAAATCATACTTATTTTATCAAATCAGAACTATATCTGGCTTCCTTAATGGCTTACAAAGGGCTTCACTTCATTCAAGACTGCAATGGACCATCCCCCCCACCCCCACCCCAAACTGTTTTGCTTGTTTCGGTATAACACCCTGCGCAACTAGTGTTCTTTGAAACATACTTTAAAACATGCTGATGTGGATAAAACATGTTTAGCTACTGTTATCTTCTCCTTCTGCACCTTTGTTAATGATATTTGGTCACCTTTCTTTTCTCAAATTCTCTGTGTAATTAAGGGGTTTGCACCAATGTTTTCTCTCCTTTAATGGATCGTTTTAGCATGGAAAAAAACAGCCAATCTTTTTGAAATTAAAATTCACACTTTCAATGAAAATAGCCCAATTTCTTATCCTTGTGTACTTTTAAAACTTTCCACATGTCTTTGTAACAGACACGGACTCCTCCGGCTTCAGATCTACTGTGAAGATCTTGGATGAGGTTAAACACGTTCCTCTTCAGAAATCTCCTTCTTATACTAACCCAGGCTTGTGTCTCCAGAATGCTCCTCTACTTGGGAGGCTTTTAAAGCATGTTTGTCTATCCCTGCTACTGGTCCATTATCATCTGGGAACACGATGTTTTGTAGGGGTCCTCGAGCTGAGGAACATGCCAGAAGCTTTTAGACTTCAGTCCTTCCAAGTGCATCAAATTTCAGTGGTTTTTTCCTTCATCAATATTTTGTCTGTGATCCTTCTGTTTCAACAAGGTTTCCAGTGACAGCAAAGAAGTCAAAATAAAGCCTTTTTTTCCCAGCATTTTGTTTTAGTCAGTCAACTGAGAGTTTTTTGGAAAGGCAATTTAAATTTTAATTAAAACCCAGGGCTCACAGGAGGGCTTGTAGATTAGATTCTATCCATGTAGAAAGAAAATAAGCATAACTCACAGCATAACCCAGTGTTGTTCTGCTTTGCAATTGATCAAATAATATTATGCCAACATCTTCTCCATCACTGGAGGCTAGTTATTAATGTATTTTTTTGGTAAAATGTTCAAAATAAAATGTTTCAACCACACTAAAAGTTATTAAAAACAACTTGACTTTCAATTAACTAAGCAAACAATTACATAAGATTTTATGCAAAAGACCAATACTGTGTGAAAGACAGTAGAGAAAATACTAATTCTTATGTCCAAGAGCTCCTTGATTTGTAGTTCCACAAAATAAAAATATTTTGCCTTGGGGACTTCCCTGGTGGTCCAGTGGCTAAGACTCTGCAGTCCCAATGCAAGGGGCCTGGGTTCAATCCCTGGTCAGGGAACTAGATCCTACATACTGCAACTAGGAGTTCACATGACCCAATGAGGACTGAAGAGCCCATGTGCTGCAACTGAGACCCAGCACAGCCAAACTAATTAAAATTTTCTTTTACCTTTCAAATACAGATTTCCAAATAGGCGGGAATAAAATGTTTTAAAATTCTTTTACATAACATGTTATTATAACCAAGCAGCATTTTGACAAGTTTTGTTTACAAAACTTTCTAGGAAGTGACCAGGTTGCTGTTCATTTCAATAACACGCATCGACTTCTTTTCAATGTAAAAATGAAGACGAGAACATAAGACAGCTGCAAACAGGGTTGCAATCAGCAGATGAGATGGAGACCACTTCAAAAGTGGCCTTCTTCTAGAAGAGTCCCTGCTATGGCACCATCAGAGGGGCAGCTCGTGGATGAGATGTCCAGAAGACTGGGTAACACACTTACTGTGATTCCACTGACAGTAAGTTACAATACTTATTCAAATAATTTCACTGGCAGAAATACCATAGCTCAAAGTGTATCGCTCTTAAATCTTAAATAATCTTAAATGATGCTTAGTATGAGTGGAAATGTTAAGAGAAAAGTGGGCAGATGCCAAACATGAATACTTCCACAGATTAAAAGTAATTTGAGGAGGCACATCATTTTACTGATGACACAAAAACAATCATAGAAAGAATAACGGCTTATATTTATCAAGCAGCATATGAAGAGCATTGCCATTACCCCACTGAATCACACAGCAATTGTATCATGCAAGCACTATCATTACTTATCTCCATTTACCCATGAAGGAATGAAGGTTAACGAGGTTCAGCAGCTTGACCAAGGTCACACAGTTACTAAGTGACAAGGCCGAGGCTGGAATTCAAGTCTGTCTGATGGCCAAGGCCAGTTCCCAATCGCCTTCTGCAGCTCTCTCATGGGATAATGTGTTCTTAAAGCAAAGTTCACATTAGCCTTTGGGTGATTCCTCTGGGGAAATGGAAAAGCTAAATTGATTTGCTAAAAAAACAGAAGCATCTGGCCAACTTGAACTTCAGATTTTGCATTTATAGGTTCTGAGGTTACTGTTTAAAAAACAGAGCTGCCATAGCTGCTAAAATGCCTTTGAAAAAAGCACCAGCAAGAACCCATCACCTCGCTCACTACCACCACAAACAGCAATGAAACACTCTCTTATGGTTCAAAACCTTCCTTAGTTTGTTTCAACACCAAATTTAAGCATGGCCCCTGCCAACGGGCCTCCTGTAAAATATCCAGAGGCTCTAGTTCTGGCTAAGGTGCAGTAAGCACACTCCATTCTGTCTCTCCAATCTAATGCAACTATAGAACCAGTGAGAAGTCATGGGGCAGTTATTTGAGAACCTTGAAAAGTAAAGAGTAGCAAGTGGGCTGGAGAAGACAACCAGAACTCAAAGCACCTTTGCACTGGTAGTGACTTGACCATCTTCCCCCCTCCTGGTACCCTTGGACTGTATTCGGTGCAGACTGAAAACCATCAGTGCTCTCACACAGAACTCCAGAAGAAGCCCTACTTTGGCTCAAAGAGTGGGAAAGGGATCTGCTAACACTTGGAGGAGGAGGAGCCTACATTTTTTCCATCTTTTCCCGCTTTCTCTCACCCCAGCCTTCAAGCTGCCCTGCGACAATAGCAGTAGCAATCCATATGAAACAAAAACTCTAAAGGATGAGAACTTTCCTTTTCAGTCTGAGAAGCTGTGATCTGAAGAAAGTGATCAAATCTCTGTTATTCTTTTTTAAACTATCATTGCTTGGCTACAAATGTGGCCACAGTCACAGGAAAGGTATAGCAGAATGAGGTAAATAAAGTCCCAGACTCCTGGACAGAGGATCAAAAGGGAGAGCCCTGGGGAGCTAGAAAATACCAAGAGATTGCAAAGAAGGAAGATCTTGGAAAAGAGAAACCATAAACTTGTTTATGTACTCCTGGGGTCACTTCCAAGTTACACACACATGGATCTCACATTAAACGGCAGAGCTAGACTTTGAGAACTAAACTATGAGATAGATCAGCTCTGAGGTCACAGGCTGGCCACTGGGTGGCATACACACCAGACATAAGCAAAGAGCACTGTATGGGCTTAAAAAATGAAACTTACATTGAAACTGCAACCCACAGAAGGCTGGTAAGAACTTACAGCTGAAACCCTGCTGGGTTGATTCCCTGTTGAAAGAAAACTATCAGGATCTGACGTAAGACTTAATGAAGACACTAAGGTTCCTTGCATAATGCAATCCAAAATTCCTAAGAACCAATAAAGTCACAACTTGTGTGGGAAAACAGAATCAAAAGATGCTAACATCAAGAGACAAGGGTGTTAGAATGACTTGACAAAGACGTGAAAACAAGTTTAATAAAATATGGTCCAATAGGTAAAGGTTAACGTTAGAAGGGAACAGAAAGGTACAAAGTCAAAGTAAACAACAGATGATACAATGAAGAACCAAATGGAAGTTTTAGGATTGAAAGATAAAACAACCAAAGTACAAAAACTAATTAAACAGGCTCAATATCAGAATGGAGGTAAAGGAAAGAGTCAGTGAACTTTAAGACAGATCAATACAAATGATCCAATCTGAACAGAGAGGGAAAACTAAATAAATGAACAGAACCTCAGAGAACTGTGGAGCAATAACAAAAGGTCAAACATCATGTCACGGGAGTTTGAGAGAAAACAGAAAAAGTCTTTGAAGAAACAATGGCTGGTAGCTTCCCAATTTTGGTGCATTTTGGTGAAATCTACATAGTCCAGAAACTTAAACTCTAAACAGGAGAAGTGAAAGTGAAGTCGTGTCCGACTCTTGGAGACCCCATGGACTATAGCCTACCGTGCTCTTCCATCCATGGGATTCTCCAGGCAAGAGTACTGGAATGGGTTGCCATTTCCTTCTCCAGAGGATCTTCCTGACCCAGGGATTGAACCTGGGTCTCCTGCATTGTAGGCAGACGCTTTACCATCTGAGCCACCAGGGATAAACATGATAAACCCCAACAAATCCATGTCCAGAAACAATGGAATTAAACTACAGTAATCTAAAGACTGAAAAAGTCTTAAAAGCATTCAGAGAAAATGTTGCATTATTTATAGAGGATTCAAAGACAAGATTTCTCAGCAGAAACCACGAAGGACAGAGGGAAGTGAAGCAGCATTTTCAGAATGCTGAAAGAAAAGAATTGACAATCCAGAATTCTATATTCAGTGAAAAGGTCCATCAGGAACTAATGTTTTCTCAAGCAAAGGAAAACTAAAAGAATTAGTTTCCACCAGAACTTCTGTTTTTAAAAAAAATTTTTTTTCCTAAAAGAAATCCTTCAGACCTAAAGGAAATAATACCAGAAGGAAATCTGGAAGGTTAGGAACAAGGAAGAGCAACCGAAATTGTAAATATCTAAGCAAATAGAGTCAACTACTATTCTCCTGAGTTCTTTAAAATATGTTTGACAGTCAAAAGAGAATTTTCCAGCATCTGATGTATGTGAACCTAATACAGAAGAAAACTATAACAGAAAAAGGGTAGGATAAAAGGACCTATATGAAGTTGTCGTCATTTTCACTCGAAGTAGAACAATGTTTCTACTTGCAAAGAAATATTGTCAAAAGTATAACATGTAACTTTAAAGTGAATACTAACAAGTTTTCAATAACCCAAAGAAAGCAGAAAAGAGGAAATACGGAAATAAAAGAATAGAGGAAACAAACAGGATACAAATAATAAATCTGTAGATCCAAACTGAGACGTATCAATAGTGCATTAAATATAAATGGCCTAGACAGATCAATTAAAAGACAGATTGTTCGAGTTGAATAGTATTAGAAAATATATACTTTATAAACAAAAGCTATCATCCCTGGCCAGTACCCTCCAAATAAAGACTATACTGTTCTGGCTGTGAAGGAGATAATGAAGTGAAGTGAAGTGAAAATCACTCAGTCACGTCCAACTCTTTGAGATCCTGCTGGAATGGGGAGCCATTCCCTTCTCCAGGGAATCTTCCTGACCCAGGGATCAAACCCAGGTCTCCCACATTGCAGGCGGATTCTTTACCATCTGAGCCACCAGGGAAGCCCAAGAATACTGGAGTGGGGAGCCTATCCCTTCTCCAGGGGATCTTCCTGACCCAGGAATCGAACTGGAGTCTCCTGCACTTACCAGCTGAGCTACTAGGGAAGCCCCGAAGGAAATAATAGTAGCTTCAAAAATGGTCCCTCTCAAACAGAGATACCCTTCATTGCTGGAGGGGCATGATTTTATCCTGGTTACCAACTGTGCCATTTTATTTGGAAATATCTCATTGCACTCCATTAATGTTACTGAATTTTCTGTAATGTTCTGAATTTTCTGTAATGTTTTCCATTTTATTTGTGATATGAGACTATTTTTCCTACCAAGTAAATTAACCTAAAGAGATATAAACAAACATTGACCAAAAAAAAAAAAAAAAGATTGTTAGAACAGACTAGAAACACATGATCTGACCATATGCTGTCTATAAGAAATAGACTTCAGATGCTGGTAGGTTAAAAGTAAAAGGATGGAAAGAGAAATTCCATGTCAACTCTGATCAAAAGAAAGGAAGAGTGATTGTATTAACATCGGTCTAAGTAAACTTCGGATCAAAGAAAGTTACCAGGGATTAAAAAGGGACATGACATAATGATAAAAAGGTCAATTCACAAAGAAGACATAACAATAGTAAGCTTGCAATCACCAGATGACAGTGCTGCAAAACACACAGAGTAAAAACTGACAGAATTAAAAGGAGAAACAAACAAACCCACAATTAGAGTTGGGAGCTTCACCTCTTTTGGTTTTCAATAAAATACTAGGCAGAACCTCAGCAAGGATGCAGAGGAGCTGAACAACACCAAAGAGCTGGACCCGGCGGACATTAAAGAACACTTTCCCTAGAAGATATCCCATTTCTTTACTTGGCTTTGCAGAAAAACTTCTCAAAATAGTGTTCTAAATTTGCTGTCTCCAATTTCTCTCCCTTACTCCTTAAGCTGCTCTAAGCAGATTTTTGCCTCCATCACTGTGCGGAAACTGTCCTGGTCAAGCTCACCCTCATGTTTCTAAATCCAATGGTCCAGCATCCGTCCTCATCTTACTCGATCAAAGCACAGGGCACGGTTGCTGACTCCATCCTCTTTGAAACACTATTTTTTCACTGGGTTTTCAGGTTACCACCCTACCTTCTTCCTACCCAGGGATTACTGCTGCTGCTGCTAAGTTGCTTCAGTCGTGTTCGACTCTGTGCAATCCCATAGACAGCAGCCCACCAGGCTCCCCCGTCCCTGGGATTCTACAGGTAAGAACACTGGAGTGGGTTGCCATTTCCTTCTCCAATGCATGAAAGTGAAAAGTGAAAGTGAAGTTGCTCAGTCGTGTCTGACTCTTTGCGACCCCATGGACTACAGCCCACCAGGCTTCTCCGTCCATGGGATTTTCCAGGCAAGGGTACTACTTCCTACTAAACTCAACAGATTGGATTCCTCCTCAGCTCAGTCTCTAAATGTTGGATGCCTTAGGACCTAGTCTGGCCCTCAGATCTCTTCTGTCCACTTTCACTCCCTTAGTAATCCCACCCAGGCTCACAGCTTTAGGTGTCATCTGTGTACTGATGACTTTCAAACATGTCAGTGGGAAGGACCCTGCCCCTGAAATCCAAGCCTGTACATATTTCACTGCCTTTGCAGCCTCTCCACAGAGCTATCTATAAGTCAACTCTAACTTAATGTATTCAAGCCTGATCTGAATACTATCATCTCTTTTTAAAAAAAGTACTTCTCACCACCTCAGTGGTTTTCAATTACTTAGAAAAAAATCTTAGTTATTGCATGACTCCTTTCTTTTCCCAGCTTAGTGGCAATAAAACATAGTAGTTGAAAATATGCTCTGGGTCCAGACCACCTGGACTGGAATCGTATTTTCATCACTAATAGTCTGTGATACTCACAAATTCCCTAACATTTCAGGGCCTCAATTTCCTCATCTTTTGTTGTTATTTACTCACTAAGTTGTGTCCAACTCTTTGTGACCCCATGGACTGTAGCCTGCCTGGCTCTGCTGTCCATGGGATTTTGTAGGCAAGAATGCTAGAGTGTGTTGCCATTTCCTCCTCCAGGGGATCTTCCTGACCCAGGGATCAAACTTGTGTCTCCTGCATTGACAGGTGGATTTTTTACCGCTGAGCCACCAGGGAAGCCCCTCCTCCTCTATAAGATAGGAATAAAAATAGTACTTTCTTCCTCATAGGGTTGTTATAGGGATTAACTAAATTAGTATGTGTAAATTATTTAGTGAGAATACACAAATGTTGGCTATTATTTTTAATCTCATCATTGCCATCTCATGCTCTCAAATTTAATCCATCAGAAATGCCATCTGTATCTTCAAAATACATTTGGAATCTGAATATTTCTTACCACCTCTTGCCATTACCACTCTCATCCAAGCCATGGACATTTCTCTCCTGAATTACTCCAATGAGCTCCTAACTTGTCTCTTTCAGACTAGTCTCAATGCATCAGGCAGAATGATCCTAGTAAATAAGTATTCTCGTCAGAACCATCTAGTGACTCCCACATTGTTCAAATTAAATGCCAGAGTCCTTAAGACAGACTAAACTCATATAAGATGACCCACCCCTCATCTCTCTGACCTCACCTTCCCTCCCCTTCCCTCTCACTGATCCCAGAAATACAGACCTGCTTACGGTTCTTTGAAAATGCCAAATATACTCCAAAGGGAGCCCCCTCTGCCTGCAACATTCTTCCTCCAGATATTCACAGGGCTTGCTGCTCCTCTCTTTCATGTCTTATCTCAAAAGCCACTTTTCTGAAGACCCTCTCTGGTATTATATCACCTCAGTTAGGAGCCCAGACTCCACAGCCAGCCTGGATTCCAATCCTGACTTTGTCACTTTCTGATGGAGTGACCTTCAGTGAATTACTTAATCTCTGTGGGTTTCAGTTTTCTCATCTTTAAATGGAGAATAATAATGCTGCCAGCCTAAATAAGATTGTTTTGAGGATTCAACGAATTAAAATAAATTGCTTAGAATGGTGCCATGTGGTAAGGGCTGTCATATTTATTAAATCTAAGAAGCTATGCATTATAAGACACACCATTATTTTATTTGCCATTTTAAATATTGTCAATTAAATTAGTAAATGTTATCAGTTATAAAATGCATTCCAATTTTAGAACTGCAAAATTTTTTTTGGAAAAAGTACACCTTAACATCAGTGAAATGTGATCTTTTCAGGTTTTTCTGTAAGATGGTGTGAGAAAACCTGAGCAAACTTTCTGGCCAACCATTTCACTGAGTGGCATTTAAGACCCAGATCTATTTTATATCATTTCCTTCCTTCATATATTCATATAGTATACACACACACACACACATATATTTAATGAGTACCTACTGTGTGCTGGGTACTTCGGGTACATGTGTTGTTTTTACAAAACAGTTGTCAGGAGTCAGGAGCTGAAGGCAGAAGCCAGCCAGAGCCCAAGGCCTGCCCAGTGTGGTGGGCACAACCAGGAAGGTGGCATCCAGCAGCCATACTGGGATCCCCTTGCTGAGGTCCCTGCATCCCCAGGACTTGCATCTTATAATTTTGGCTGTATTCCCAGTTCCAGACTCTTGGCTGTAGCTCTTGATGACAGGGTGGAACACATGTCCAGCATTTCTTTATGTCCTTCCAGTACTGACCTTCTGAAGGGAATGTCACCATTACTGATAAAGTGGCCAACCCAATACTTATTTAAACTGGCTTGTTTCCATTGTCAATCTAAGGACTCATGTCAAACTTTCCCCCCGAAGTGAAAGAAACTCAAACATGTTAAATGTGGAAACACTGATAAAAGATATTCTGCAAAAGTCTAAAATGAGCAGATTTATTTCAATATAACAAAAGTCTATTACACACACACACACACAGCTGCAGAGTGGGAAATGAAATCCCAGGAGTTTAGTCTCCATGGAGGCAGATGAACCACTAAGCACAGTATAAAGTCTCCTTTCAGTTCAGTTCTCCTATCCTGACTAATTACCTGTATTTGAAATTGTACCCTAATAAGCGAGTGATCAAGATATAAGCAACATTCATCATACCTACGATGCTGGAAGGGTCTGTCCTCTATCTGCAGAAGAGGACAATCTTGTTTCCTTAAGGGCCCTTATAACTACCACGGGAGGTCAGAGAAGAAGACTCTGCTTCAGGATCTGCTCCTGGGATGTCTGGGTGCTTAGCAGAGACAGCAGGTGGAGTTATCACCATCACCCCACAGCCTGCCATGCTCCTGGAGGAAGGGGGATGGAGAGGGGAAGGGAAACGTAAAACCAGCCAACCAGCCAAAGAACAGACCCTGGCAACCTTGCTGACACTCGCAGTGTGGGTGTGCTACCTTCCACCTCATTTGAAAGCTCGGGAGCTGGGGCTGGTAAGAAAGCCCTACAGTAAAAAGCCACAGGGAGAAATCATGTGTTTTCTGACTCTGAAGACAAGTAGACAAACAAACTGATTAGCTCCCATCACTTCACACAGCCAAGCCCCTGCCAACGTCAAATGACTTTGCTGGTGACATCTTTCGATTCAAAAGATGTGCAGCAGGCAGCAGCATTCCCCTTCAGGTTACAGGTTTTTTCCATTTCATTTTATTATTATTATTATTATTATTATTAATCCCTTAACCCTGGATTACAATTTTTTTATCATTACAAGATAAGTAAGTCTGACAAAGCAATGATGCACTTGGTTTCCATGACAACCCTTCACAAAAAAGTTCAACCTGCTGCATCACCATGAAGCACTTTGAAAATCATTTCCTAGCAACCCCAGAGGTACCCAGAGACATGGACCTTTATCTGCCCTTTACTTAAACCTAGGAGAATTACACACAGGATGACAGAGAAACCAGGTCACTTAGTTACCGCTAACAGCAAGTGGGCATATTTCATCAGTGTATGAAGCAGAATAATTCCCAGCTGTGTCTGCAAGGAGACATATGTGCCTATCTGGATGTTTTTAGCAGACTGCACCTTCTCCCCTCAGTTAGGGGCTACCAAAACACCCAACTAAATTCCACTTTGACCCATTTGAAGACAAGTGATCACCTTCAAATAATTCACTAACATCAATGCACTCATCTGAAAAGTGGGAATTTAAAAATTACCCTCTGCTAATTATGAAAGCTTAGGCTTCCCTTGTGGCTCAGCTGATAAAGAATCTGCTTGCAATGTGGGAGACCTGGGTTTGATCCCTGGGTTGGGAAGATCCCCCTGGAGAAGGGAAAGGCTACCCACTCCAGTATTCTGGCCTGGAGAATTCCATGGACTGTATAGTCCAAGGGGTCGCAAAGAGTCGGACACGACTGAATGATTTACAATTATGAAAGCATGGCACCCTCTGCTTTAGGCTTACCACAGTATAATGATATGCACCCATGTATTAGGAAAATAAGAAAAAAGTGCAATGTTTAAGAAACTTCATGACAAAGTTACCACCTAAAAGATATGAAGCTTTTGCGGAAGTAAATGTGAAAATAAAAAGGAATTTAAAAAAAAAATGAGAAACAGACGTTTTTCTATAGTTGCACTATTTATCAAGGTTCTCCAAAATAACACTTTCTAAAATTAACAGAAAATAGAATGTGTTGACTGTAAGATAGTTGGTTATTGTGCAACCTGTCTGCTGCTCTGCACCCCGGGAAGCTCACCTCTGCAGCCTGCACCACCAGCCTCCTCTCCCAGCTGGCTTCACATTGGCCAGACAGGGGAGGGTGAGGAGAGACTGACCCTGGTGCATTTCTTCCCACCTTCCTGCCTCAGTGCCCTGGTCGGGCAGCACCTTGTGCCACTATAAGCACGGCTCCTGCCAAGGGCCCTACAGCCTGCAATGCCCTTCCTCTGGGGGACCCTTCAGCCCTAGAGCTGGGGAGGGCTTCCCATGCACTTCTCTCGGCCTTCCTAATCTCTGTTCACACCTCTTTTCCATTTAAGTCTCTTCATGAGAACCATCTGGGTTGAATTGTTTCCCCTGGGACCCTGACTGATGCAACTTTGACAACTGCAATCAATTCTGAATTAACAAGGAGCAAAATCTTTTGTCACACAGCTCCCTTTTGACATTATTACCATTATTACCATTCCTCCGTTCTCTGATAATCACACAAAAGAAGCTAGAAAAGAAGGTGATTTGAAATTCCCTCCTTTGAAGTGTAAGCCTGATAAGTCTGATTTATTCCTCAATAACCAGGGAAAGGGCAGCTTAAAGAGAAACAGAATGTTTCCTTAGGAACTTTATGTCCATCTACAAAGTCAAGCTATTTAATCAACATGAGTTTGAGCAAACTCCCAGAGATGGTGAAGGACAGGGAAGCCTGGCGTGCTGCAGTTCATGGGGTGGCAACGAGTCGGACACAACTTAGCCACTGAACAATGACAACAAAAAACTGGAAAATAGAAGGGCCGTTTTCCCCAGACCACCCATGAGTACTTTTCAACTGGGTCTTCAGAGCCTGGCTTGCTTAGCTTGCTGTATTTCCACACGCTGCACTGGTATTCACATGAGTAGGTAGAATATGCATTCCCAAACAACTACCCATGACTTTCGCACAAGCCACCATTTGGGAATTATCTTCTCCACCATCCCCTCTAAATTAGCAAAACAAGTAACAAGAACCAACACACACTATGTGACTCATTGGCCCAAACCAAAAACCCGGCCCCACATTTAATTCTAATGTTTCCCGTGATTCTGTCCTGATACCAAGCTTCTGAACCAAATCCAAACCTTAGTTTCTGCACTTGTGAAAACGGTGACTGACCCTCTCAGGTGTTACTGTGAGATCCGAATGATCTGTGCTCAAGGGCACCTTCTGCGGTGGCAAAAGAGTGCCCCTTAGCCTGGAGTTGTTTCCCTGTCTTCAAAATCCTACCAATTACTTCTCTTAGGCTGAAATTGAGGCAGTGACTCAAATGTGTAGCTTTCTTCTATTGCACAGGATGCAGCGTGTTACACTGTGATTCTAGAGCTCTGGGATAACCATTCCCTTCTTCAAGAGATCTTCCTGACCCAGGGACTGAACCCTGGGTCCCCTGCATTGCAGGCAGACTCCTTACTATCTGAGCCACCAGAGAAATCCTATAAAAATGACAAGGAACACTAACACTAATTCTGAGGGCTCCCTGAATCTAGTATAGAACTGAGACCCAAATTCATATCAGACTTTATCTATGGTATCTTGCTCAATTCCTTAAAACAACCCTGAATCAAAACTGTAATAAGATTGACTTCACACCCACCCGACTGTCTCTAGTTTAAAAAGACAGTTAATAACAAGTGCTGGTGAAGATGTGGAGAGAGACACCCTCCCCCCATAGATGGTAATAGAAATGTAAAATGACGTGGCTGGATTGGAAAACAGTCTGATGGTTCCTCACAAAGTCAAACACAGAGTAACCACGTAATCCAGCAATCTGCTCCTGCCAGACACCCAAGAGAAACGAAAGCGTGTGTTTATACAAAAAAACTGTTGAGGATGTTCACAGCAGCATTATTCAAAATAGCCAAAAAGTAGAAATATCCCAAATGTCCATCAATGAATAAATACATGAATAAAATGTGGTATATCCAAACAACGGAATATTATTTCACAATAAAGAGGGATAAAATATTGACATATGCTACAGCACAAAAGAACCACGACAACATCACACCAAGTGAAAGAAGCCAGACAAGGACACTCAAGTCCCATTCTACATGAAATGCCAGAATAAGACAAAAATAGGATAATGGTTGTTAAGAGCTGGGGAAGTACGGAATTGGGACTCATTGTGAATGGGTATGGAGTTCCTCTGGGTATGATGGAAATATTTTAGAATTAGACACTGGTGGTAGTTGTAAAACATAAATAATGTATTAAAACCCTCTAAACTGTACAATGTAAAGCAGTGGATTTTATGTTATATGAAGGTATAACTCAACTGAAGAAAGAGTCGGCGACTTGACACTATACAGAGTGGTCTAGTATAGTACTTGCTGGATTCCGAGCACTACACAGGACAGGACAGAGGCTCCCTCTTCGTGGCCGAGGCTTACTAAAAGTCTAACGCTGACTTTCCTTTTGTCAGACTGTTTGCAAGGAGAATGAATTCTGCACTTGATTCTGTCTCCTATCCCTGAGGCATATGGTTTGACTAGAAAGTAAATTTACATAGCCACATTAATTGCACTGAGAACATAAACATTGTAAAGAATATTTGGAGACAAGCTCTCCTGCAGTCAGTCACTAAGTTTACAAAACTGTATACACACTTTTAGACCTCTTCCTTCCACCCATCCTTTCCTTCTTCCCATTTCTCTCTCCCCTGCTTCCTAGCAAGGACGTTCTGCCAAAACTAAGCCAAAACCCAGGCATCATTCCAGTTTATTCCATCATCTCCCACCTCCACCTCATCCAAACATTAAATCACTTCCTAATTTAAAAAATAATAATGTATTCCCTCCTCTCTATTGCCACTACTTTAATCCAGGCCCTCTTTATCTCAAGCCTAAATTATAAAAGGTATCAAAATCAAACTTCCACAATCTGCCCAGATCAAGAAATCACAACCCTATGTCACTACCCTGCTTAAAATCCGCCCTACGATCGCTTGATAAAGTCCTCGCTTTTTAGCCTGGCAAAGGAGAAACCCATAAACCAGCCTTTACCGTACATTTCTGGCTCTTCGGCCTGTCTTCCACCCACAGTGTACACTTAACTATGGATGGTGGTCCTCAGACACATGATCTTACTTCGCTCACTACCATATCTGTGCACACTGTTCCCTCTGTTTGAAATTCCCTCCTCCTCTCTGCCTTATACACACCCAATTAATTCTTAGTTGTCCGTCAAGGAGACCCTCAACATCACATTATTTGAGAAGCCGTTTCCATTCCAGGTGAGGTCAGATGCTCTTCCCTCTTATTTCTGCAGAACCTTTCCTCTCAAACTTCAGCAGATTATAGACAACACCGGCATGGCAGGTGGACTCGGCCAGCTCCCCCAGCAACTCCCACCTCCTAGTATCCCCACCCCGTGAGTCCCCACCTCTTGACTGTGGGCTGGCCCAGTGACTTGCTTCTAATCAAAGGCGTACAGCAAAGACAATGGACAGTCACAACTGTAATCATGGTGCACAAGACCGTGCCTCCATCCTACTAACAGGCTGTCTCTTTCGCTGGTTCTGAGGAAGCATGCTACTGTTTCAGAGAGGTCCGTGTGGCAAGAACCTGCAGCCTACAGCCTACAGCCCACAGCCAGCAAGGAACAGAGTCCCTCGCCTAAAAGCTGCTGAAGAACTGAATCCTGCCAAAAGCCATGTCAGTAAGCCAGTAGAGGACCCAGATGAACTATGCCTGGCTTTCTGACCCACAGAAAATAAGAATAAATGTGCGTGTTTTAAGCCACTTCATGTGTGGTACTTTTACACAGCAATTAATGCAGGCATGCCACATTTTACTGTGCTTCGCTTTACTGCACCTCACAGAAGTTGTGTTCCTTACAAACTGAACGTTTGTGGCAACCCTGCCTCGAGCAAGCGTCTCAGTGCGTCTGCTCACTTCATGTCTCTTGGCCACATTTTGGTCGTCCTTGCACTATTCCAAACTTTTCCTTATATTTGTATGGTGATCTGTGATCAGAGATCATCAATGTTATAAGTGCAAAATGATTATGACTCAAAGAAGGCTCAACTGATGGTTAGCATTTTTTGAGCAATAAAGTGTTCTTAAGCTCTGTACGTTGCTTTTTTTAGACATGCTGCTATTGCACGCTTACTAGACTACAGTATAATGTGCACATAACTTCTACGCACACTAGGAAACAACCCAAATCTCCTGTGACTTGCTTTATGCAATAGCCACTATACTGCAGGGGTCTAGACCCGCGTCTCCAAGGCGTGCCTGCAATGCGTGTCACTCTCCATCCCAACGAGGACATAAACTTCTCCAGGGAAAGGATCATCTTGTTCATCTTCGTGCCTTTACTCTAACACAGGTCCTTGATGCTCAGTTAGAGTCTCAATAAATATTTATGAACTATTGTTGAGTTGAACCAACCTGCCCTAAATCACCTCCATGTTTGACAACCGAGCTGCCTTAGCTTGACGGCACCACCTGACGGCCAACAGTGGGAACCGTGACCCAAATCTGCTTCTCTTTCCTAAACAGAGGCAGGTCAACACGTCTTCCTTCTTTAGTGACGCACAATGAAGTTGACCTACCTCCAGGAGCATCTCTTTTGGACATGCATAGACACAGACGCACGCTTTCTATCACCTTCTCCATCTTTTAGTTTCTAGTCTGCACCCCCCAAATCTCATGACACATACTGGTGCACTCTTTCTCCTGTCTCTGCTCCTTTCTTCCCCAGCCCCACCCCAACTGCATCACATCTTCTCACTCACTCATATACAACAACTCACAAGCCACTCTAAGCAGCGCTCATTGGTCAAACTGATACACCTACATAAGGGAAAAAACAAGATCCATTCACAAATGATATTAACATAAGAAAGCACTTTAGGAAAAATTTCTGTAGATCAGATATCTGATTCTAGCGCAAAAAGAGAATCATATTTTTTAAACATACAAAAGAATATATATTTGTGCATTCAGTTTCTAAAATGGAAAAAGAAACCCTGATGTTAGGTCTTAATGGTTAAAACTTAAGATTCAAAGTCCTCATGAAGATGCAAAGAAATTCTTTAAAACAGAGATGCTGAGCCCCCTGTGAGTGCATTCTGTGGGTGCTGACAGGGTTAAAGATAAGGTAACTGCACTCAATTTTAAGGTAAGTGGAGAGGCAGAAGTGAAGGTGAAAAAAACATAGTCAACTCCTCCCAAACCATTTTGCTGCCATGAAAAAATGAGAGCTGCCATAGTCAACAGACATTTACCCTGGAGAGGCCCAACCTCCTCCAGGAATTTTTTCTCAAAGATTTCACGCCTCCATGAAAATGACACCATAGTTGGGATAAAAGTAGAAAAAAGCAGGTTTTACTCACAAAGAACTCTCTGCTGGAGATTTTATGCTTGAGTTTGAGCAAAAACTATATTACTATTTTACGATTTCTAGAGAACTAAAGGGCCCAGTGAAATCTCTATGTAATAGGCAGAAGTTAATGTCCCAGATTAGATAAATAAGGCTTTTCTGGGAAAATATTTCATCATTGCACTGAAAAAAATCATAATATGAAAAGATTGAGGGGAGGAGGAGAAAGGGGAGATAGAGGTTGAGATGGTTGGATGGCATCACCAACTCAATGGACATGAGTTTGAGCAGACTCTAGGAGACAGTGAAGGACAGGGAAGCCTGGCATGCTACCATTCATGGGGTCGCAAAGAGTCAAATATGACTGAGCAATTGAACAATGACAACAAATATGAAAAGATATCAGCACAAGAACATTCTCTTCAGCAACACTTCTAATAGCAAAAATGATGAAAATAATTTAAAAACTATCAATGGGGGACCAGATGAATAAGTTGTTGTACAGTCACACAATGGAATTCTATGCAGGTATAAAAAGGAATGAGGAATATCTATGAATTATGGTAGAGTGATCTCTGCTACTGCTGCTAAGTCACTTCAGTCATGTCTGACTCTGTGCAACCCCATAGATGGCAGCCCACCAGGCTCCCCTGTCCCTGGGATTCTCCAGGCAAGAACACAGGAGTGGGTTGCCATTTCCTTCTCCAATGCATGAAAGTGAAAGTGAAGTCACTCAGTCATGTCCAACTCTTAGTGACCCCATGGACTGCAGCCCACCAGGCTCCTCCGTCCATGGGATTTTCCAGGCAAGAGTACTGGAGTGGGGTGCCATTGCCTTAGGATATATTAACTGAAAGAAGAAAAATGAATTAGCATGCTGCTGCTGCTGCTAAGTCACTTCAGTCGTGTCCGACTCTGTGCGACCCCAGAGACAGCAGCCCACCAGGCTCCCCCGTCCCTGAGATTCTCCAGGCAAGAACACTGGAGTGGGTTGCCATTTCCTTCTCCAATGCATGAAAGTGAAAAGTGAAAGTGAAGTCACTCAGTCATGTCCGACTCTTAGCGACCCCATGGACTGCAGCCCACCAGGTTCCTCTGCCCATGGGATTTTCCAGGCAAGAGTACTGGAGTGGGTTGCCAGTACTTTCTCCATTAGTATGCTACCATTTATCTAAGAAATGGAGAATATAAACATGGTTGTGTGTAATTCAACCAATGGTATGAAAACCACAAACATTTTAACCATTTGATGGAGGGCATAATATGTAGAAGATATGGATAAAATCTAAACTTCTCTGAATATACCACATTATAAAGATTTTACTTTGTAATGTAAATAATTTACATTATTACAACAAAATAAAATTTTTTAAAAGATCAAATCGAAAGTCAAATGAAACAAATGAATATAACTGTATTGAATTAATCACCATTCCAGTGTAAGTTTGCTCTATAAAAAGGAACCGATTCAAATGACTTAAAACTCAATAATTTGCCCATTCATCCCAGCAGGATATGCTCTAATGTAAAAGATTACTAGGGAAAAAATATTAAACTGCTTTCAGTGGTGATTCCAAGACTGTGGTCCATGTGTTGTGGGACAGAACAAATGAGGGATTACCGTGGTGGTGTTAAGATCCAGGGTTGATGTCATCAGAAGAGGAAATAGAAACGTTAAGACTGATGAGGTTAGAGAAAAGGCCCTAAATTTGAATTGGAAGTGTTAGTATAAATTCGTGGCACATTTTATCGTTAAAAACATTTATTTTCTGGCTGTGTTCACTTAAAAAGCCAGGAGACAATGATCAGTCCATTAGCAACGATCACTCCACTGCCCAAATCATGTCTGTAAGTATCATCTTTCAATAAAAAGAATTAGGTTCCTGAGAGAAATGACTGAGTCCAGATCAGAGGATGAACACAACGAAACTGGAACATCCTGTCACACCATCAGGCAAACAGCCTATCAGAGATGACAAGGAGACAACGTGGCTACCCCAGGAGCCAAAGACAGATCAACTGAGCTTCAGTAAGGACAATAACTGCAGCAGAGTGGGATGCGGCTGCTATCTTACAAACCGGTAATAACAAGACTAAAAGCATTGCCGGTTATCTTCAGAGGAGGCTAGGAAACCAAACCACTGTCTTGAAAACTGCCAAGGAAAAGAGAAATCTCAAGTATTTACCCCATCTTTTCCCATTTGGACTGTACCTCGGGATAATCAAATAGTTGATGAGGGAAGTTTCTCTTCAGAGAAGCATTCCAGAAGTTTTGTAGAAAGAACAGACCACAAACTTGTGCAACCCCTAATGAATGAATGGATATAGGCATCAATCATGAAACAAAAAAAAACAGAGAAAACCAGATATTACAAGCCTCCTGATGGATATGCACAGCACTATAAAGAAGTCCAACCAAATAATATACCTCTGAATCTGACTAACAATATACAAGGAATATAGGGCCAGAAGAACATGGTACGTGATACCACAAGGCTGTAATCAACAAAAGCCAGCCTGTGGGAAACTCTGCCAGACAAATGACCCCATTTCTTTAACAAGAAAATTTTAAGGGGAAAAAAAGAAAAAGGAGGTACCTATAGATTAAAAGATACTTAAGAAACATATCAACCAACTATGGCTGGTGGTTCTTATTTCAAACATGATTCAAACAACATTTTTTAAAACTAAGACATTTATGAGCTAATTAGGGAAACGAGCACTGTCTTGATATTTGATGATATCAAGCAATTATTTTCATTTTTCTACAATCTAATAGTATTTTGGTTGTTTTTTAAGCAGTTTATTTCTTATAGTTGGGAACTTCCCCAGTGGCTCAAGGGTAAAGAATCTGTCTGCAATGCAGGAGACGTGGGTTCAATCCCTGGGTCAGGAAGATCCTCTGGAGAAGGAAATGGCAACCCATTCCAGCATTCTTACTGGGAAAATTCCATGGACAAAGAAGCCTGGCAGGCTACAGTGCATAGGGGTGTAGAGTTGGACACGACTAAGCAACTGAGCACGATCTCTTAGAGTTAGTTATGGTTAAAATAATATGATGTTTTAGATTTGCTTTAAAATAATCCCAGAGTAGGGGGGAGAGTGGGTGGTATATGCAAAAGAATAGCCTCAATTTTATAACTGTCGAAGCTGGGTAATATTTGCATAAAGTTTCATTGCATTACTTTATTTTTGTATATATTTGAACTTTTCCATAATAAAAAATTTAAATGACAAGCCTTCAAAAATCAGTCTGTGGATTTCCCTGATGGCACAGTGCTTAAGAATCCACCTGCCAATGCAGGGGACACAGGTTCGATCCCTGGTTCAGGAAGATTCCACCTGCCTCAGAGCAACTCCCATGCTCTAGAGTTCGTAAGGCACAACTAATGAGCCTGTGAGCCTTGACTACTGAAGCCTATGCCCCAGAGCCTGCGCTCTGCAACAAGAGGACCGCTGCAATGAGCAGCCCGCACAATTCAACTATGGAGTAGCCCCGCTCTCCGAAACCAGAGAACACCCACCCCGGCAACAAAAGACCCAGCACAGTCAAAAAAAAAAACCTAGTTTGCATCTTGTTAACATGTATTGACAGTTATGTTCAAAGCTAATAATGTGTGTGTATGTGTGTGTGTGTGTAAAATCATTTTCAAACAACTCTGTGAGGCAGTTACTTTTACAATCCTCCTTAGAGAGAGGGAGAAACAGAAAATTAAAGAACTTAAGCCATGGAACAGTGTAAGCGGTGCACATGAGATTAAGACCTGGGTCTCCCTGACCGGAGACCCCATGTACAGTGGGAAAAACAAAAACTCCTCTACAGATGTTAGGAAGAGGGAGACAGGTGCAGAGAATCGTTAACAAGGCCCTGGAAGGCAGAGAAGAGCCCAAAAGAGCATGGAGATACACTGAAGAAACAGAAACTCAAAGGGCAGCATCCAGAGACCAGAAACTGCTCCCACGCAGGGCGGCACCCACCCGCCACGCACGCTCATCAGTGGCGCCGGCACCAGCTGTGAAAGCCGCGCCAGCGCCGCTGAGCAGGAGCCCTTGCTGCTGTCTCCTCCTTTCTCCCACACCCCAGTTTTCCCTACCAGCACCTCCTCTTTGCAGCATCCAAGTGCAGACCCACTGGCAAAAGAGTCTGGAAGATGTAGTCTGCAGCTTCTAGCCCCACATAACAAAAAGGAGAACATGGAAAAGCAGGAATGGAGCTGAGAACCAAGGACAACAAGCACAACCACACTGCTGTGACTTCTTGACTTAGGACTGAGGCGTGGGTAAATTAGGTGAAGGGGATTAACAGGTTCAGACTTCCGGTTATAAAAAACAGTGTCAAGGGGATGTAATGTACCGCACAGGGAGTGTAGTCAATAAAACTGTAATACCTTTGTATGGCGACAGATGATTACGAGGCTTGCGGTGATCAATTCATAATGTACACAAATATTGAATCATTACGTGGTACACTTAAAACTAACATAATATTATATGTCAATTAAACTTCAATTGTAAAAAAAGAAAACAGAAAAGGAAGCTCTCTTGTGTGAAGTTTTACCTCCTTCCTCAATCCTTCCACTGTAACAGCTGCCCTGATGTCTGAGGCTGCCTATGACTAGGGGTGCCTATGCAGACACCTCCAGGTGGTCACCGAACCTCACCGACAAAGAACGTTTTTTCGAAGATGGACATAACTTAGTCAGCTTAGCTGGAACTATTTTCCTCAAGAAAAATGCCTCACCAACTTGCATTAGCTCCCTCCAGCCAAGAATGGACAATTTGTGCATCCAAGTATTAAGGACTGCAACTGATTGGCACACATCAAGTATATGTGTTAAAATAAGCTACAAGGACATATTGTACAACACAGGGAATACAGCCAATATTTTGTAATGACTGCAAGTGGAATATAACCTTTAAAAATATGACTCACTGTATTGTACACCTGCAACTTATATGCTAGACTTCCCTTGTGGCTCAGCTGGTAAAGAATCCACCTGCAGTGCAGGAGACCTGGGTTCTATCCCTGGGTTGGGAAGATCCCCTGGAGAAGGGAAAGGCTACCCACTCCAGTATTCTGGCCTGGAGAATTCCATGGACTGTACAGTCCATGGGTCTTAAAGAGTCAGACATGGCTGAGTGACTTTCACTATTCACTAACTTATATGGTATTGTACATTGACTATACTTTGATTTTTAAAAAGTATCATGTTATTAAGCAAACAGGAACAAGTGAAACATCTTTGTGACTTCAGGAGAATGGGAGGAAATCAACTCATTATTCTGAAAACTGGAAATGAGAGAGAAGATTGACGCAGTTAACCTGCCTTTCCCATACAAACTATATCCCAGGGAAACCAACTAACTGACGAGGGGAAGTTTTCCTTCTTAGAGATGCTGCAGCTAATGAGTGAAGGAAATGATGGAACCAGAATTTCACCATTTGACACCCCCACTGTGGAATGGATGTAAGCAATGTTCATTAACACTAGTTACAGTGGTTTAGTCATTAAGTCGGGTCTGACTCTGTGCGACCCCAGGTTCCTCTGCCCATGTAATCCTCCAGGCAAGAATACTGGAGTGGGTTGCCATTTCCTTCTCCGGGGGATCTTTCTGATCCAGGGATTGAACTCAGGTCTCCTGCATTGCAGGCAGATTCTTTATCACTGAACCACCAGAGAAGACCAAGACTTAGCATCACTGCAAAAAGACAATCACAGCAAAAAGCAAACCCCCAAAAGCAAACAAACTCCCCATACATTGTGTATTTCCTACTATAAGAACACAATATCACTGAAAGTATATTCTCACCCCACTTCCAACTCCCCCAATTGAGATAATTGATCAAACCTCTAAATCTAACTGCATGTTTCTAGCAAACACAGAAGGCAGGGAAACATGTTACTTTTCACCAGGAATGCAAAAAAGTAAAATGCAGACTGGGGAATAGATACAGGACAAACCCACCGTCCTAAACAAAGTAACTGCAAGTGGAGAAAGAGGGGAGGAGGACGGGGAACCTATAGATTAAGGGAGACTTAAGAGACAGACCAACCAATTGCAATGAGTAGGCATTGTATGGAAACCAAAACAAACCGTAAAATATAAGAAGACAATTAGAAAATGTGATTGATATTAAGTAGCTGCTGTTGACTGTTTCTGCCCCTCCCTAATACATATGTTGAAATCCTAACTCCCAGGTAGGAGCTCTGGGAAGGGATTAGATCATAAACATAGATCCCTCACAAATGGGATTAATGTCCCTATAAAAGTGACCCCAGGGAACTCCTTCACTTCACCCTCCATGTAAGGACACAGTGAAATGACTGTCTATGAACTAGGAAGCAGTTCCTCGCCAGACACAGAATCTGCAGGCACCTGACCTTGGACTTCTGACCTCTGGAACCGTGAACTGTGAGAAGTTGTCCATTAGCCACCCAGTCTAGGGTATTTTTGTTATAGCAGCTGGAACTAAGAGAGTAGTTACTAAACCTTTTGGTATATAAGGTTTTACGACTTTTTGAAACAAAGAATTCTTAGATTTTAAAGATACAGACTGAAATATTTGTAGATAAAATAGAAATTAAGTGCTTAAGCGAAACAAGACACTTGAGTGCCTCTGGGGGTAAAACAGCATAGTGAAAAGAGTAGGGCACGATCTCTGGGTCCCTAGCTGTGGGGTCCTGGTCAAGCCCCTGGAGATCCCTGCACCCCAGCTCTCTCCCTCCCAACGTGGGGCAAAACACCACCTGAGCCCCTTACCTCCTCAGAACCCCGAAGGTCACTTAGGATAACGATTCCCCAAGGGGAACTCACAGCTTCTTCCTCAGCTGCTTCATCACCTTCTCATTAAACCCACTTCTCCCGAAGGGCATGCATACAAACGAAACGCTAGTTCTAATTCAACTGTATGTTTCTTTCACGAAACCATAAATATATTCCAGCCACATAATGGGCCAACTCCTTATTTTGGGCTAACCTAGAAACCTAGATGCCACGTATAACATTGTTTCTATATGAAAACCCTTTCCCAAAAGTATGTTTGTCGTATAATCTGCATATAACAGGGTTACCTTTTACATTGTTTTTTTTAGTAGCTCAGTCATGCCCAACTCTGCGACCTCACAGGCAGTAGCCCACCGGGCTCCTCTGTCCATGGGATTCACCAGGCAAGAATACTGGAGTGGACTGCCATCCTTCTCCAGGGGATCTTCCCAATCCAGGGATCAAATCTTTGTCTCCTGCATTGCAGGCGAATTCTTTACCACTGAGCCATCTGGGAAGCCCCCCTTTTACATTCATTCAAAGCATTTCCTGATTCTTTTTTCAGTTTCAACGTTCTCATCTTTGACACACAAAACTGATTTTGGTCATGTGCTCTTCTTTCTCCCTTCTTGAAAATCTCCACCAACATCCAGCAGGAGAGCATTTGCTTGCCTCGTTCCTCCAAGCCAGGTCCCTGGGAGATGAGGGGCAAGGAGCATGCTCCTCCCAAAAGGGTGAAGAGGAAATCCCCAAGATCAGAGACAGACAGTCCTGACGCCTCACTCTCCTAGAGGGCCTGACCACTGCAGGAAGAGGTGCTGGGCTGTCACCCAGGTGGCAGCTCACCTGAGCCCCACGTGTGGCTGGCGGCGTGGGCAGAGAGGCTGACCACAGGGACACAACAGGTCCCCTGCTCTGTTCTCCATCTGGCCCTCACTGTCTCGGATATCCCTCTCTGTAGAGAGCTCTAGAAAGGAGATGTGGTAGCCAGAGTCTGCATCAGACTGTGGGGAAAAAAGAAACTTCTAGCTCCGGCTCAGTTCACAACACTGCAGATGCTACTGAAACAACACCCAAGGGAATGCGTTTTGCTTTGCTCACAGTCACCCAGCTTCTAGACTTTCCATCAGTTTCTTAAGCTGAAAATGGAAACGCCTCAGATGACCCAAAGACCACTTGTGGGTAAGGTCTAAGCTGTTAGGTCACTGTGTGTGTACTTCAGTCACTTCAGTCATGTCCGACTCTTTGCGACCCTATGGGCTGTAGCCCTCCAGGCTCCTCTGTCCATGGCATTTTCCAGGCAAGGATACTGGAGTGGGTTGCCATTTCCTCCCCCAGAGGACCTTCCCGACCCAGGGATCAAACCAGTGTCTCTTATGTCTCCTGCACTGGCAGGTAGCTTCTTTACCACTAGGTGCCACATTGATTGGGTCCTTACCAGCCTTCATAAACCGGTACCTTCCTCTCCATTTGGCGACTGTCCTTGATGCTTCCTCAGCAGGGACTCTGAGGACAAAAGCTCCATCCACCCTGAAGTCATCATCTTTCAGGTTCAGAGCTTTAATGTTATTTGTGGTTCTGACGTCAGAAAATGGCACTTTTTTTTTTTTTATCCATGTTAACCTGAGTGATATGTTACCAAAAAGTCTTCCTATAAAAATGTCCAAAATTTGGGGTCTTCCCTCCTTTTTGTGACTCACACAGGCAACCGAATCCCTGTAGCTAACCATTCTACCTCTCCCTCTAGGAGGCCACAGTGTTAGAGTTACAGAGAACCATGTTTCCAACAATGTACTACATCTGACAGCTACATCATACAGAAATGCTGCAACACAAAACCCAGCAGAGCTTTTGCCAACTGGCTTTAAGCTCAATTATAGACCAAAACCTCAGGTGATACCAAACAAGCATTTCACATGGAACCACCTCAACAGCCCTTTAAAGGCAGAAGGGTTATGCAGGTCCAACAGTCAAGGAACCCAAATGCCAGCTTGGGCCTTTCACTGTCAAGATCCTACTGTGTCATCTCCTTTGGAAATCCAATCGACAGAGACCACACCCAGCGGTTTCCAAAGCTTCAGGGTAACACAGTGCTCAGGGCTCAGTCTTGTCCGACTCTTTGGCACCCCATGGACTGCAGCCCGCCAGGCTCTTCTGTCGATGGGATTCTCTAGGCAAGAATACTGGAGTGGGTTGCCATGCCCTCCTCCAGGGGGTCTTCCCCAGCCAGGGATCAAACCCATGTCTCCTGCGTCGGCAAGTGGGTTCTTTACCACTGAGCCACCTAGGAAGCCTCAGGGTAACATGTCTATATGTAAATCCAGTTAGTCACCTACGGTGGTCAAATCAATCTATTTGAAAGTGGGATACATTTTCCAATAGAAAAGGTATTTCAAAATATCTAAATCAGCAAAATTTTATCTTAATTACAAAAACAGAAATCATAGCAACCATGAGGTTATTAGCCGCTAGTATTTGTACAATATTTACAAAGTGCCAAGTAACATGGGCAATGTGTTCTGCCAAAGCATCTCCAATTTTGTATGCATTTTACATTCTCCACTCATTTCAAAGCAACGCTCTAGTTTGAGCTAATACAGGGGGAGAGAGTGGGTCTGTAACAGGAAAAACCTCACCCACTAGGCCCTCTGGTTGCTCTTCCCTCCCTCACCACCACACCACTGTGTTCTAAACGACTGCAGTTCCAGCACTAGCCATGCTTGGGCCTTTCGGCCTGTGTGAAAGGCAACAAAGCAGTGGTTAAGAACTTCAGAGTTGGATTCAGACATCTCCTACTTAAATTTCAGCCGGGTTTAGAGCCATGCCTTGTACCTCTTGCAGCCCTGTCTTCCTCCTTTGTAAAATAAGAAGGGTAATTTGTAGCTCATAGTGCTTTTATATAGATGGGTAAAACAATGTATCAATATATAAAGTGCTCTGCAAATAGCAAGATTTAATAGCTCATGTTACCAGATCTATTCTACACACCTTGTTGCAAAATGTACAAACCACACAAGGAAACTGCAATCACCTTGGAAACAAGATACAACCCGTGAGGCTTTCTTCCAGTGATGGATTATCCAAAAGCAGAGTCATCTCCTGATGCTCATCAAGCCAATCACTGGCCCCTAAACTATTCTGCCTGAGGAGGCACAAAGGAGGAGCTGAAAAAGTTGATGGGAAAGAATGAAGCAGCAAAATCCTGGGTAAAAAATGGCTTTTATCTGCCAGTGGGTGAAGAGAGAAACCAGGGGAAAAGCAGCAGCAACCAAATCTAAACTAACCTACATTGCAACTTACTAAAAAGTGGTGTTTTCCATTAAAACATAATAGCTACCCAGACTTTCACTATAAGATATTGGTAACACCTATGATTTTACACTTTTAAGTTTTGCTTTATATTGGAGTATAGCTGACTTACACTGGTGTGTTAATTTCAGGTGTACAGCAATGATTCAGTTATATATTTATATATGTGTGTGTGTGTATCCATTACTTTTCAGATTCATTTTCCATATAGGCTATTAAAGAATATTGAGTATAGTTCCCTGTGCTATACAGTAGGTCCTTGTCGATTATCTATATACATATAGTAGGGTGACACTTATTCTTTAAAAAAGGAACTTTTTACTTTGTATTGGGGTATAGCCAATTAACAGTGAGAGTTTCAGGTGGACAGAGAAGGGACTAAGCCACACATAGACATGTATCCACTCCCCCCAAAGTCCCCTCCCATCCAGGTTGCCATATAACAACACTGAGCAGAGTTCCCTGTGGTAACACCTGAAGTATTTTTGAATGTTTTAAATATGCATATTCTTGAGTGAAAATCTAAGCTTATAAACACATTATAAACTCGCTTATTAATGTTTTGAGACTGTGGAAAGAAGGTATAGAGAACAATAAAGTATAAACTGAGTAAAAATAGAGTAAATTTGGCTAAGCTTGGTTTTTACTTAGGGAACTTCTTACTTACAGTGCATTCACCCCACCCCCAACCTCTGAGCTCCAAGATTGTGTGGAGAGAGGTCAGTGGGCAAGGAACAGAGGAGATGACAGAAACATTCCTGTTATGGGTGGAACATCTGAATCCCACCCCACCCCGCCAATTCCTATGTTGCAGCCCTAACCCTGATGATATTTGGAGATAATTGGGTTTAGATGACATCATGAGGGTGGGATCCCCATGACAGGATTAGCATCCTTCTAAGAGGAAGAAGAGAGACCACAGTTTGCTTGCTCTCAGCCATGTGACGACACAAGGAGATTTGGAAGCCAGGCAAAGTGCTCTCACAAAGCACCTTGACCTTGGCCTTCCCAGCCTCCAGAATAGGGAGAAAAAAAATCTCTGCTGTTTATTTCACTGATGCGGACCCGGGTATGATCCCTGGTTGGGGAACTAAGCTCCCACGAGCCACAAAGTGCTGTCAAAATAAATAAAACAGAAATGTCTGTTCTTTAAGCCACTCTGTTTATGGTATTTTGTTAGAGCAGCCCCCACCCAACCCCTGAGCTAACTAAGAGAATGTCTAAGCAGAGTCAGGGTGGAGAGTGAACTGAAGATGAAGAGATGTTTTCAGCAGTATCTTAGAAGTCTGCACACAAGATCAGTGGATATACTTTAATATCATTAATCATCCAACAAGAGAAATAAACAATACACTAAGTGACCATTTAAAAATGCCATTATTTTGAACAATTATCAAAATTACCCATCTCAATTTGAACTTCCCACGGTATCTCCAATGACGTTGGACATCTTTTAGAACTGGTTACAGCAGGCCTTCTGGGATATGATCAGGATATATTCTCCCTTGTTCTGGAAAACCTCGATCAATGGACTTCCTTGCCCTCTGGTTTCCAAATGTGTTTGGACAAAGATGGTACCAATCTGTAGATCAATGAAAGGGAGGACAACAGGGGTATTTACAGATATTTATTCCCGGAGGTCCCCTGGCCCAGGTACAGGCCTCCAATCACTGCATTCTTCCGCAAGGCCACAGCTTTCGGGGGCTGCCCTACCCTATAGGGTTGGTTTCTCAGGTCCCCATAACCATTCCCTTCTGCACTTCTTCTCGGTGGTAACTGTGCTCTTTTTCTAGTCTTAGGATGCTTCATCATCATTTGCTAATTTCCTTTCATTTTGCCAACACACCTGTAATAGTCCCTTCATTACATTATTTCCTTAAACTTTTGTGGACACACAATCTGTTTCCTGTCCAGACACCATCTGATCAGGTCTGAGGAAGAACTGGTTGGTTGGTCTTGCCTCACTTAGGTGCAGGGTTTACTTATAGCCCTTTGACTGCTCACCAGCATCTCCCTTTTTTCCCCAACCAGAAGTCTCAACCCAGTTCAACAGCCTGTTAGCTTTCCGAGCCCCTGGATTTTAGACTTTACTTGCCCACTCGGCTCTGAAGAAGCAGCTCCTCCCCCAACTCTGCTGGTTTCCCAGACCCTGAACTCTCTCTTCCCTGGTGCTACAGGACTCCTCCCCACCTCCCTCCCATTCTGATTCCTGGCCTTCAGCCATCATAACCTGGTCCCGCAGGAGCTGCCCGGCTCTCACCAGCACGTCCTGCTCTGCTGCAGCCCATGTCCTGCCTCGTGTCCACCAGGGTGGGATTCAGTAGAAAAGCATCACCTCTGAAAAGGAGCAGTTTGCTCTCTTACTTTCTGATTTGAGGACAGATTTACCAAAGTCCAAAGGGAGCATTACCTGATAGGTTCCCCCCCCCCGCCCCAGGGATATATCTTTTTCCTTATTAAGTCTACTTAGCTAACTTTAGTTTATCAAATAAATTATTTCAATGTTACATAAAACTTCATGGAAAAGATATTACAGAAGGACCCATGGACTGTCCTCATTGTCTTCATCATCATCGGCCTCAGCAGCAGCATTAAGGGTAGGATTCCACCCTTAAAACATTCTACAAAGTGCTTTCAAGTTTACTCTTTTTAAGTCACAAAGTCTTTATAAGTAGACAGATCATGTATTGTTTTTATTTTGTAGATATGAAAACTGAAGTATAGAAAAGGCATTAAACTTTTTCATGATGAATTAACCAAGGAAACAGGGCTTCCCAGGGGACTCAGTGGTAAAAGAATCCTCCTGCCGACCCAAGAGATGCTGGTTTGATCCCTGGCTCGGGAAGATCCCCTGGAGGAGGAAAGGACAACCCACTCCAGTACTCTTGCTGGAGAATTCCATGGACAGAGAAGTCTGGCCGGCTATAATCCATGGGGTTGCAAAGAGCTGGACATGATTGAGCCTGACACACACACACACAAGCAAGGAAACATAGTTATCAAATACTCTGAATAAATACTGCTTGAAATAAGGGCTGTTTTTGCTTCGTATTAGAAATATTAATATCGTACCTATATTGAAAAGAACGCATGCTCTTTGATCTATGCAGCCATCCAGTTTTAACAGGAGAAATGATGCCACTGTAAAAAGAGCAGGGACTAGTTTATATCTGATAGATCTTAAAAATGAGTGTAACTACTGAAGAAAGCAGTGAAAACCAGGAAAATTTGCTCAATGACTATAGTTCATGTGTTGGAACAAAGGGAGGGGGCGCTAAATTGTGATGAAATGAGCTACGGCAGAAAATAAACTAGGGATTTCCTAAAACTAAACACACACAGCACGGTGAAAAGGACTAGCAAGAACTCTAAGAGCCGACGTCAGCCCATTTTAAGTTGCTCCTTTGCCTTGCAATTTCCCATCGTGCAGGACGCAGCCCCAGCAGAGCAGAGGCATGTGAGTGACGGAGACGACAAAGCAAGACACCAGGACCTGTCAACCCCAGTGGATCCTAGGGGAGTCTGCCCCTCAGGAAACCAGAATGGGCTACACAGGGTCCAGCCCTCTCACCACTTACAGACTTCCCAGCCATATCTGGAGGCTCAGAGCCTGACTTCAAGGGTAGAGATGACAGATGGCCCACATCACGAAAGTAAACTAAGATGAAGGCAGGGGAGCTTCCCTGTTGGCTCACTGGTAAAGAATCTGCCTGCAATGCAGGAGATGGGGGTTCGACCCCTAGGTCTAGAAAATCCCCTGGAGAAGGAAATGGCAACCCACTCCAGTATTCTTGCCTGGGAAATTCCATGGACAGAGGAGTCTGGTGGGCTACAGTCCATGGAGTCGCAAGAGTCAGACACAACTTAGCGACAACCACCACCGAGACGAAGGAAGGGTGGTGAATAGTACTCCGAATACACACAGTGTGGAACCATACACTATACTGGAGGTGGCCACACCTAATTCAATTTCTGACCCACAGACAATTTAATTCATTTAAAAACAGTAGTTCCCAAACTGTGGTCCCCAGGTCAGCAAAACTAGTGTTTCCTAGAAGCTTGTTAGAAATCCAAACTCTTGGGCCCCACCCAGGAGCTCCTAAATCAGAAACTCTGGGAGTGGAACCCAACAGTCAGTAGTTCAACAAGCCTTCCAGGTGATTCTGAGGTACACTAAAGCTTGAGACTACTGACTTAACAAAAATCTTTTTTTTTTTTTTTTTTTCAAAATAGCTCTATCCCTCCATTTAAAGGTGGGGTGAGAGTTGGACTATGAAGAAAGCTGAGCACCGAAGAATTGATGCTTTTGAACTGTGGTGTTAGAAAAGACTCTTGAGAGTCCCTTGGACTGCAGGGAGATCCAACCAGTCCATTCTAAAGGAGATCAGCCCTGGGATTTCTTTGGAGGGAATGATGCTAAAGCTGAAACTCCAGTACTTTGGCCACCTCATGCGAAGAGTTGACTCATCGGAAAAGACTCTGATGCTAGGAGGGATTGGGGGCAGGAGGAGAAGGGGACGACAGAGGATGAGATGGCTGGATGGTATCACGGACTCGATGGATGTGAGTGTGAGTGAACTCCAGGAGATGGTGATGGACAGGGAGGCCTGGCGTGCTGCGATTCATGGGGTCGCAAAGAGTTGGACACAACTGAGCGACTGAACTGAACTGAAATAAAATCTCACTCATTATTTACTATAAGGTCAGAAAATTATCTATTTTCCCTTTATAGATAGTCAACGTGGGATTATCCTCACTGATTTGGAAAGCCATGGAACACGGATAATACAAAAGCAATGAATCACTGGCTTAGGCACACCCTTTTGCAATAGACTGACCATCCTCATTAGGTTTTGCTTACCAGGCTTCATGGATATTCCCTGAATCCACAGTACAGCAGAACCTGGTACAACACTGACTGAATGAATGGCTGAGCACAATGAATGGGGGGCGACGCGGGAACTGGCAAGGCTGCCTACTAGAACAAAATCACTTGGAAACTAAGAACCTCCTGTGTCTGATCCACAAAATAGTTTGCCTCATAAGAGATGGCTGCAAGTTGACTGACTTGTCAGTCAAGACTCTCTTCTACAACTGGCTGCCTAATCCTGGATCCTCCCCAGGCACAACAGCTGGGATGAGGAAAAGAAAACTTGTAAGAATCCCCAGATCTTCCCAGGGAGAGGTTCCACCATCTCCTCTGAGGATTTCTGAACAAGAATTGCAAAACTGGCACAGTCTCAGCAGTGAGCATTCTGCAGGATTCTCCTGTTGGAGCATGATTTTTAAAAAGGCAAACAAGAGGGAGACAAATTGCTAGGAAGCTGCATTTTTTACAGCAATTGGAAGACAAATCTAACTTCTTACCAGAATTGGAAACCCACATGATATCACAGTAGTGCACATGAATTATTAATGCTCATCGTTTTTTGTAAATTAGGTATTCAGGAAGGTTCCTGTCGACATCATGTTTGACATCATAATGCTTCATCATTCTAAAAGCCTAATGAGATGAATTCTTGCTAGAAAAGAGAGAGATCAAGCATGCATTTCTGCACTCTGGAGAATACCAGAGACCAGGGAGATAATGAAAATATGGTTTATAATTGATGTACAAAGAGCAAATTAAAAAAAAAAAAACTGTTACAACCCTACCACCACTGTAAACAAGACCAAATGGCACTTTACTTTTCCACCTGAGCATTTTGGAAAAGGGAGGGGTGAGTGCAGTGGTGGGCAGGGGGCATGACTAGCAATTGTCTCAAACTCCTAAGGTGGAAGAATTCTTCTAAGAAGAAACGAAAGTAATGTCTTTATAAAATTACCTCATCTACAGAAGAATGTGGAACAGGTGAAAATTGAAAAAGATACTATAACACCAAGTCACACATCCTAAAAGATAGTATTAAATATTTTAAACTAATTCTGTAACGGTAATTCTATGTGATTAGTATAAATAATCATTCTGGTTGCACATGTAATATCAAATCTGTAGTTTCTGCGTTCTACACATGCAAAGTATGTTGAATAAACTGAGCCAGCAGTTTTGTCCAACATCTGCAGCAATGGGTTGGAATGAAGTAAGCTCTTGTTTGGAAATCTGGTTGACAATGCAGAGTAAGTTAAATTCCTCTCCAGGTCAAGCCTTTTAACACTTCAGCCAAGTAGCAATGATATATATACAAGTTCATACTAACTGCTAATAATTGGGACTCATTTCCCCTCCAGTTTTTATTTCATTTGGTCTCTAAGGAGCCTCTTGAGAGAAGTACTAAAACACAGAGAATGAGTTCATTCATTATTCTTTCTTCTACTGAACAAACATGGAGTAACTGAAGTTGCCACGTACTAAATTGGGATTCTTGCTACTCTGAAAGGCGAAAAATCCTCTTAAGCAAACCAAAAAGAGTATCTAGAGTTCATCAGTTGTCATCATTCTGAACTACTGCTTCCCGTCATCAGATTTCCTTTTCAACAAGAAGGCAAAAGGACAGTCATTATTGGCAACATTCCAATTTAATTACTTCACCAAATAAAACACTTTCATCCCCTGAAATTACTTCTAATGATAATTTTATGTGAACCAGTGTGGGGAAAAAAAAAAACAACTTAGTGTTCAGCATGCTCCCTTATAACAAATGTTCAATTAGTACGTAGAACTGTCATGGATCCAGGTCTCTAGTTCTTGGATATTCTATCAGTAAACAGTTAACATTCAAAAGCTAGAAAATGTCTACCTGGTACATAGTAGGTGCTCAATAATTAGTGTTTGTATTATAATGATGATTATATTATCATACTCTATTATACGATTATTACCAGAGAAACTCTCTAACTTATAAACATCAGTTAAGCTTCATGTTACAAAATCAGATGCTGTTACAGCAAGCTCACTAAAAGAAGTGTTTGCAAGCTCACTAAAAGAAGCGTTTGCTCTTCCATGTCATGGAAGTCAGCACACGTCATCTTCTCTTCACCCATCCCCTGAGAGCTGACTTTATCCAATGAAGACCAGGAGCCTCCTCACACTAGGCCAATCGTTGAATAACTTTTCAAGTAGTAAAGATATAATGGTGCCTTTAATCAGTGACACAATTCCTGGTAATCAACTGACCATGTAAAAGCTGTTGATTCTCTTACATTAACAGTGAGAGAGACACATTTCCCTCCCTCTGTACTATAGCACCATCCTTCTGTTTGCTATAAGGATAAAAGGCCCAGTGGCCAGATTTACACAAAGAAAAACCTCTTGGATTTTACAGTATTTTGAGAACACACAGGAGGGCACTGGTTAAAAAAAAAAAATCATTTTTCTTCTGGCACTAAGAAATATGTAGTGACTGCTTTAATCACTTAATGTTTTCCAGTGGCTCAAATTTTCGTTCTCCTGAAAGATAAGATGAATGTGCAGAATGAATCTTCATCTTCAGGCAGCTGCACTGCATTGGAAATCAGTTGCCCTCAAGGCAGCGCAGCCGACCCTCCGAACTCCCTGCCAGGTTCTTTCAATTTTGTTCCAGACACGCAGCCAACCCAAAGAAGTCGTAAACAACAGGTTCCACTCCGGTCCTCCTCCTCCATTCCCTTCCTCCATGCCTCCTGAGAACAGACACCCTCTCATCCATTCACAAATCCCCACACTCGGCCCCTGTGGCTGAGACTCCATGCAACCCGGCCGGTGTCTGCAGGTAAAAATCTGAACACGAGGGCACTGTAGTACCGTGGCACCGAGTCTGCACCATTCAGCTCCCAGCCACGCAAATCCAGCCCGGAGCTCGGATTTCATTCAGTGGAACTCGTCTCCGAAGGCTGCCGACGATGCCCACCCCTCCTCCAGAGCTGACCCAGTCCAGCCTGCTCCTTCTCGGTGAGAACCAGGCCAGCCCACCTGCTTCCCTTCTCCACCCGCCCCCCCCCACCCAAACCGGCTCTCAGGACCCCTCCAGGGGTCTTTAACGCGCCCATTTCCGGGGCCCTCACTACCCCCCTCCCAAATGATAAGTAAACTCCTCCTTAGTGACCGTCTCCCCAAACCAACCAGGCCACTAAACTCCGCCGGAGCCCCCTGCCCGCGGGACGCGGCGGCCGGCGCCCGCAGCGCGCGCGGACGCCCGGCGTTTACCTTGACGCTGGTGTAGCTGGTCTGGGTCTCGGCCTCCGCGCTGCTGCAGCAGTGGCGCCTCCGGCCGCTGCAGGTGGTCGCCGCGGCGCCCGCGGAGCCCGTGCTGCTGCCGCTGCCCAGCTCCCCGCGGGCCCTGCGGGCGCGGGCGGCGCCTGGGGACCCGGACGCGCGGCTCTGGGGGATGGCGTCGGCGGCGTCGGTCTGGACGAAGAGGCCGTGCAGGGGGGCCGCGGGGCCCTGCGACACGCCGCTGGTCTGGCGGGGCGAGTTGGACTCGTCCGAGTCCCGGCAGTAGATCACGCCGCTCTGCGAGACGTGGATGCTGGGGGCGCAGCCCATCCCTCG